>NC_134538.1:121434102-121808269 GCF_050624435.1 Tenrec ecaudatus
TCTGATCAAAGTAAGTCATCAAATTGTAGCAATCTAACTGTCCCTAACACAAAACCAAACCCACTGCTACTAAGTTAATATCAACTCACTGCGACTGCCCCATAGGCCTTCCAATGCTATATTTGGTTAAAGAAGCTGACTGTTAAATCAATCTTCCATGGAGCCGCTGTGGATTTGAACGTTTTGACCTGTTGATTTCTAGCTGAACTTCTGAACCACTGTGTCACCAGGGCTCCTCCCAAATGACATACTATATTTCAAGTGAGTGTTTTACTGAACATAAGTTATAACTTAATAAAATTGATTTTTTAAAGTTTGATTTTAGGGAAGTGACCACAGACATATAAATATAAATACTATCTCGATTATCCTGAGAGAATTGCATATTTGATGACTAACTCATAAGCTTCATTCCTATCTAACTAGAAAATTCCTTGTACTCTAAACTCTATCTTTTATTTCAAGTTAGTGTGAGGCCTGGTTGTAAGCTGAAGAATCTAGGAATATACAATGTCCTCATATTTACTGATTCCTTAAGGAGCCCGTTGCTAGCTGAAGACAGGGCAGCACTGAAGGCAGCCTGCTTTCATAAAGATTCACAGCTTTAGAAACTCTTAAGAGCCGTTCTACTCTTTCTTTAAGTCAGAACTGACTTGATAGCAATGTAAATGTCTTCCAAAGTAAAAGAGAACTGAAAACCTATGATCCGAAGGGGGAGAGGGGAAGGCACCAACTTCCTTACTATACAGTAATTTAGCAGCAAGGAGTACTAAGAAAGGATTTGCCATCCATGTTTGCGTGACAGGTTGAAGACATCCTGATAGTTATAATAAAATTACTTTCTTGCTATCTTTAACACGAAGAGATTAATGAAGCAAATTGTATTTTACAATAGTGAAAAAAATGCAAAGCTCACAATGCCTAACCTAAGCATATTCTTGAACCTAGTCATCTGATGTATAGTAGTTTGGTATTTGTTTTTTTTTACTGTGACACTGCTCGCCACGAAAGTAGTTTTATTACACAAACATTTTTGGGTTACCTATGAAAGGAGAGGCACAATCTCTACTCTCAAGGTGAATCTAAAGTGGGAAAGAAAGTATTTACCAAAAATAATGTAAAGGCTATTAAGAATTATTTGACAGAGGGGCTCTAAGTAGGAAAAAACTGTTGTGAAACTGCTGATGGCAACATATGCACAAGTGTGCTGAATACACTGAATGACAGATTGTCATAGATTTGTAAGAGCCCCCAATAAAATGACTAATTATAAAGTTATTTGACAGCAATGGGTTTAGATTTTTTAAGAGAAACTTAGGGTAAGGAAAATTAAAAGCACAACCTGAAATAGAAACAAATGAACACAAAAAGAAAAATACCGACACTTAGTAAGGGAAAGATAGAAGAGCTGAAAGAAAAAGATAATAAAGTCTGGAGTCAAATCTTGCACCAATCTCAGCTCTACCACCTGCTAACTATGGTAGAACAATTGATAGCCCAGAGCCTCACTATCTGTGAATGATAAATACGAGGGGGCTTCAAAAGGTTTGTGAAAAATTTGAGTGAAAAGAAGTCCCCTAGTGGGCCAAAAGAGTAGTCCAGAAATTTTAATAAGGCAACATCTATAACATTTGCAACATGTGTAAACTGGCTTGCAGCAAGCACCAAAGAACCTTAATTTTCCTTTTAGCTTACCTCTATTTTTTTCACTTCTAGTCACTTAAAAATAATATTTGAATCAAACAGCAAATGATTAAAACTAGATGCTAGCAAAGCACGATCTTCTCTATTGCAGTTATAAAATTATGATATCGAAATACAAGAAAAAATTTTTTTTTACCACAGTAGAGATATTGGGAAACCTTCTAAGAATAAATGTAAAAGTGAAGAAAATCTTTCATTAAAATAGAAGTAGTTAATATATACCACTCTCCACAATGAACAGCCTTCAGCACTCCAACAGCAGCTGTGGTCTGTCTTTCAAAACCTTGTCCTATATGATCTGCATGGGCTCTTGTCCTGTCTTCAAAGAGCATCTCACGGGGCTCACTGGTTCGAGGTAGGTACTGCAGGTTTTTTATTTCATTGGTAGTTCTGTTTTAAAAATTCATTTTATTTTTATACATATATACTGATGGAAAAAATTAACCCTAACTATCATATGTGTTCAGGCTTTACTGCCATCACACATTTTATAATCATTTAATTCAGACAAGAGAATTTTAACTCATCTCCTTCCAAATCATCAAGTTCTATTTTTAAAATGATTACATATAAGTAAGGATACAAACACTCATACAATCTCCTTTATCCAAGACATTCCTCACAAAATTTCAGCTATGAAGAAATACCTATTTGAGCAAGTTACAGATGCTATAATATACCCAGTTCCCCTATATCCGGACTCTTTCCCTTGGGTCTGGATCGAATCCGTGGGGCCATGACTAGTAAGGACAGAACTGTAAGAACCAGTTACCTTTTTCATTCCATGTTTACAGAACACCTATTATCTTTCTGGCTACCATCTAGGCCCTCAACCTTGTCTGTCAGTTTGTGATCCTGGGGTGGATTACATGCTGCTTTGATCATGGAAGCCATAACAATAGTTAATTCAAATACCAGTAGGGTCACTCATGCATGATAAAAAGGTTTCAATGGAACTTCCATGGTTTAGACTTTATTTTATATCCTCTATAAAATGTTTTCATTTTCTAAATATAGGTAATCCTTGATTATGGTAATGGAAGGGATTATGATTCATCCCCAGCTGTGTAAGAATTTTTAGGTAAGTCAGAACAGGTGCATAGGGTTCATCTTAGTTTTACTTTGCTGGATGAAATGGAGCCTCGGCAGTGCCTTAAGCATTTCAAAAGGCAAAACTAACCCACTGCCATTGAGTTGATGGTAATTCCTAGAGGCCCCAACAGAACAGGGTAGAACTGCACCCATGAGTGTCCGAGACCATAACACTATGGAAGGAGAAAGCTTCGTCTTTCTCCATAGAGGAGCTGGTGGATTTGAACTGTTGACCTTGCAGTCAGCAGCCCAACAAATAAACATTACACCACAAAGACTACTGGATTAAGCATTAGAGGGTACTAATCAAAAAGTCAGTGTCTTGAGTCCACCAGCTGTTCCATAAGGGAGAGGGATGAGGCGGTCTACATTCATAAGATTGTAGAGCCCTAGAAATCCCACAGCCCAACATTACTCTGTTCTACAAGGTCAGAATTGACTTGACAGCAGTCAGTTAGTAAAAGACAAAGCTGAAAACCTTTTCAAGTATTTAAAAGCTGAACATGCAGCAAAATAAGATGCTTGTGCTGAAGAATCTGTTGCAAAGAGGAACTGTTTTAATCATTTCAAAATAAGGGCAAATTTACATAGCTTTACAAGGCAAGTAAGGGTGTCTATAAATAGGATATTTATAACCTAGGTTCTTCTTAAATTTATTATTAAAATAGTTTCTAACTTGTCTCTGTTGTGAATGACTTTGTTTTCCATTCCTAAACATAATTTACTGTTATTTCCCTATAATCTCATGTCTTATTTAAATTGTTTTGCAAAAAAATTTCTATCAGATAGCAATTTTTCAATTTATCTTCCAATTATACTCTAAACTTTCCTTATTCCAATTTTACACACACACACACACACACCATATGCAAATGCTCATCCCCAGATAAAAAAAAATCATATCCAACCTACCTTTTCCTTTTGAAGGGTGACTTTGGCATATCAGCCACAGGGATCATTTGTTCTCCTGGCCGAACCCACATGATAGGGCCATCATCGCTGTCTTTTCGAGTCTCTAATTCCAAGCTAGACAGTGTCCCCCATGGCAGTGTACACTAGAAGCAAATAATTACTTAGACACCAGTGATTTTCTACATGGTTCTTTAAATACATATTGAAGAGTATTATTCCTTCACAAACAGGCTTTCAAACAGACCTTTATTGGTATACTTTGTAATACATAGTAACAAATATACACTTATATGACACATGTTCCCTGTAATAGTTCTGATTCACACCTAGTTCCTGACCTCTACCTGTTAAGTGCATGATTTATGGTAGTCATTGTTTATTATTCCTCCTTCTACAAAATATATGATCTTGTAAGACATGAAAAAAAAAATTATCAAGGGTTGATGAGGGAGGGTGGGGGAGGGGGGAAATGAGCTGATACCAAGGGCTCAAGTAGAAAGAAAATGTTTTGAAAATCGCACATATGTACAAATGTGCTTGACACAATGGTACTCAGTTCATAAAGAGCTAATCAATAAATGGAAGCTAATTACTTAGAGTGGTAGTAACAGTGTCATTTACGGGTCATCTGACATTATAATTAGTACGTGATAGGATAAAAGTACACACAAGAATGGCCTGGTTTCCCATGCCTTCCTTTCCTTCAATTTAGATCCTGTAATACCCTTTATTTCTATCACCTATAATAAGAAAGTAGCACCCCCAATTCAGATAGCTGATACTGCTTTTTTCCTTACTTTTAAAAATGGTGAATCTTCCAACATGTCAAGGAACTCAGGGAAGTAATCTCCCACTTCTTCATCAACTGCTCCCACCAAGCTGATTTGTCGCATAGGGCCAGCTCTGTAAGTACCATGAGAATACGTTCTTTTTACCTAAAGGATACAGATATAGTCAAAAGTTATGTATAATATAAATATAACATAATAAATATAATGTTTTTAAAATGGCTAAGTAATACACAATATCATCTCAGGATATTTTAACAAAATGTTAGGCAAATTAAAAAAAAACCATAAGAGCCTTTACTAACATTAAGACATTGAACTAATCAAGCTATCTTACTTTTTTCTAGCTATTTCTACAGTACTTATGAAAACACATAAGCTGCTAACCACAAGATCAGCAGTTAAAACTCACCAAGGGGATCCATGGGAAAACGAGGCGGCTTTCTCTTCCTGTAAAGATTTACGGTTTGGAAACACAATAGAATAGTTCTACCGTAGTCTATAGGATTATGAGTTGAAATCAACTTGACCGCAGAGAACTTGGATTTTGGTTATGGACACACAGATCAGAAAAATAACATAATTCCACACAACTGAATATAACATCTTATAATGTGAGGGGACTTCAAAAAGCTGTGGGCACATGGCATTTGAAGATAATAGAATTTTCCAATGAACTTTCTGAAGTCCCTAGTTGAAGAATTCATTTACTATAAAAACAATGGTCTGTATGTCTCAAAGGTCAACAAAGATGTACCCCAGATTAATAAAAACCCAATGCAATTGAGTCACTTCCCACTAGGCTTTAAATCTTTACAAAGTAGATGGCCTCACCTCTGACCATGGAAGGGGATGGGTAAACCACTGCCCTGAGGGTTAGCATTCCTTTGCTTGCCCATGAACACCAAGGTAGCTCCTTTATCATATAATTAGGATACAGTTTATATGCCTACGATTAACTACTCAATAGGAATTCTAGATTCCAAATCTACCTTTGCTAACTACTGGTTATATGAGACATGCCGAAATTCTTTGCATTTCATGAATACCTGGGTACTTTAACTTAAGATTGTTGAAGAAAACTTAACAATTACATAAAGCCACTTGCCACATTGTGAGCAAACAAATAGCATTCAAATAGCAGCCAAAAGAAAGCAGCTCCTATCCCAAGAGTCATGCCCAGACTCTTCACAAGCACATTTAAATCCTGACAAATAAACCTACGTATTTTCTTATACTAACACTTGTAAATAACTTATTTACTTGTAAATAACTTATTTTAATAATACCTCTTACTTTCATTAACAAACTTTGTGCAATATCCTAATAATCTTTTACATTGATAATAATTTGCCTTTATAACTATTTAAACATGCCTTTTTCTCTCTTGATTTTCCCCCTCTTCCCTCTCATGCCTATTTTGGGCTAAGAGAATGCTGGCTTTTTTGGATAATTTTTAAGAGGAGGTCCATTAAAATTCACAAATATTTCAAAGTTCCATAAGGGAAACATGAATTTAAGAAGTAATATGGCTGTTAATTTGTGTAAATTTAGAAAGATAAACTTATCCTGATTTAGCCAGTTCTAAATTGAGGGTCCTGTACCTCATGCAAAACAGGGAGGGTAATCTTTTGTCACAATGGACACAAACTGTAAAATATTTTCACATTACAAATCAAATCCCCACAACAGCAGGTGATAAAGTCCCTGGGTGGTGCAAACAGTGAACTCGAGAGCACTAACCAAAAGGCTGGTAGTCTGAACCCTCTCAGCGAGCAGTCCTGCAAAGGAAAGGCTGGTAGCCCGCTTCCATGAGGTCGGGACCTTGAAAACCCAAAGGAGTACACCTCTCCACACACGGAGTCACATGAGTCCAAATCCACTTGACTATAAACGGTGTTTGTTCTTTAATAGTTTCATATATGAAATGTCTATATTCTCAACCCACATCGTTCCAAGAACACAATAAATATCCTGGTGCACAACAATGATTTGACTGAGACATTGGAGAATATTGTTTTATTTTCTTGTAATCGGCAAAGCAGTACTCATATAATTTTATAAAGAAACAACAACAAACCCCACCATGGAATCAATTGCCACTCAGAGAGACCCACGTGAAGCAGAACTGAATTATTCCACAGGACTTCTTTACGAAGCTGACTGCGAGGCCATTCTTCCTCAGGGCCAACAGGTGGGTTTGAACCACCAACCTTTAGATTAGTAGTTGAGGGCAAGCCTCAGTCTATCTATTTCCAGAACCATGAGAATAAGAATTCTTATACAACAGAATAATATGACTAAGACATTAGCAAAACCAAAAGCCAAGCTCACTATCATCAAGACAATTTACCTCAACACCACTGAGTCAATTTCAACTCAAAGCAACCAGACAGAACAGGGTGGAACTGCCTCTATGTTCCCAAGGATGGAACTTTAGAGAAGAGTAGAAAGTCTCATCTTTCTTCTATCGAATGGCTGGTTGTTTTGAACTGCTGATCTTGCAGTTAGCAGCCTAACACATAACCTACTATATCATCAGAGCTCCTTCTGGAATTATAATAGTGGTCAGTTTATTTAATAGATAAAATTAGGTCATAGCACATGTAAATTTATTTCTCCAATAATCAATATCATTTTAAAAATTTTATTTTACTCAGCTTGTTTCCAGGTACTTGTCTAAACTGCTGTTTTTCTATTTTAAAAAATGGTTATGACATTATTAAACCATAGAAAGGATAAATAAACTTAATAATCGGAAAACACAAACTAATTATGAATAGATTAAACACCCAATCATCTGAGGGTAAAATGCCCGTGTTTAAACATTAATTAATTAAAAATACATACACACAAGGGCACACTATGCATTGTTAAAAAATAGTGAAAAAACATAAAACGCCTCATGATATGGACCAGGAAAATACCATGTTGAGTAAAATCAGTCATTCACAAAAGGATAATTATTATATGAGACCACTATTATACAAAAAAAATAGGACAAATACATTCATATTAAGGGAAACAGACTTTGGAGACTGCCAAAGGAAGAGGGAGACAAGGCAAGGAAATAAAGCAATGGAAGAGAAGGCTGACAGGTGTTAACTTGGGTGGAGTGGAAGACAGCAGTCCACAAGAGAGGAAAGAGAAATCAAGGAATGGGTGGAGGTTAAATTACTGAAGGTGGTTATTTAGGAATTTAAACTGCTAAATAAATACAAAGTTGGCAATCCAAAATATAAACTCCACCTAATTTACAATTAAAAACTAAAGAATCATGTATCACTGAGTAACTGAAACACAGAAAAGTTTGTATATTTTGATTTAAGAGCAGTTCTGCTAAAATTCATAAACATTACAAAGGATTTTTTGAGAACCAGAATTATATTCTTAAATATTCTATGTGACTCTTTTGTTAGTCCTTGCCACCTACTGACAAAATTCATACAAAAATAAATTATAAGAAAATTCACACATATAATTTGCTATAACAGAAGAACTAGTTCTAAAGTTCGCTAAAGTATTACAGCAGACACTATTTCCCCATGTTTAAAAGCAAAAGTAAGTTGTACTAGGAAATAGAGTCTTTTAAATTCTGTGCACTTATCCATCATATTTAAAATTAAACAGTAACTTCCTTCTAAAACTTATTCTCCAAATATTAAAGATAACTCAATTGGATGAATAAAATACTCTTGAATTTAAAGTTAATGAAAATAAAGTTGAATTAATCAAAACCTTATGCTCACAAATTTGAAATTAAAAATAAATGGTGATATAATTTAATTACAAATCACAAACTCAACTTTCAAACTTAATAATCCATTCTTTCAAGCCCTTGCTAAATCAGTTGCAATCATTAATTTAATGTTTTCAAACATGGGAAATTATGCATAACAATATTCAAGTCAAAATAATTAATGACGGTACTTTAAGTATTAAATCAAAATACCGGTACATGAAAAATTCACACTTTTTACAGAAATATGAATGTTATGTGATTCTGGCGACATTGGTTTTATTATAGTATTGTAAAGCAATTGCTTTACAATAAAAGCAAACCTACAATAATATAAGAAACTAAAGCCTCAGGAGAAAGAATGAGTAGTAGCCATGTATTCTAAACCTAATGTAATAATTACTACTTATTCTTATGGTTAATATTGAAAGAATTTGTATTGTGATAAAAAATACTTTAATATATAACAAAGCATTTCCCATTTGGAAAAGAAAAGAAAGCCTCAATTCTATAAAAGTCACTTGATCAGCAATTTCATATATGCAGAACCCAAAAGGATAGGAAAATATGAGTTGGAAAAATCTCTTAATAGCCACAATATATACTACACAAAAATCATGGTTCATAAAAAAGGTCCTCTTCTCACATAAGTTTGTGGGCAAATAGAGTTAAAGTTAATAGAACTTACAGAAGACTCCTCATATGTTCTTACCTGAGGTACAAATCAATAATCTCCAAGATGACAAAATCTCCAAAATTCTAGTAAGAAACTACAAATATAGTTGGTGGGGAGAGGCAAGCACAGACACAGCTCCCCAATAACATCACTAAATGTATAATATCATCAAGACAAAGCTGAACTGAAATCACAAGGTTAATGCTGCAGCTAATGAGGAGCTACCTACTCACTGTAATTGTAATACTTAAAACTATATGCTTCCATTATCTAGAAAAATCACTTTTCTGGAAAATCTCACATCCTGATGACAACAGATATGAGATTACCATATTTGGTTCTACTCACTTCGGTAAGCATTAATCAAACCATCAATTTTCTGATGCAGTTAAAAAATTAACCTAAAAAAAATCAAAACGTCACTATTTTAAAATGTTTTATATACTTTTCCTAAAAGAAAAAAAAACACTGAGTTACAAAGATTATACACACAGCTCTCCTCAATTTAGGCACAGAACTGTCAAAAAGAACACAGTAAGACAGCAATGATACTTATTTACACACTACTTATAAATGCTTACTTTTAAAATAGTGCCTCTTAGTACAGATCTAGCATTTTAAATCTAAATCTCCTCCCCACAAGGCTATTCAAACATCACTGCCACCATGGCTGCAGGCACACTTTTCCTCTCATACATTCTCCACAAGCATGGTGAAGGGAATGAAGAGTAGGGATTAAGTGACTTTTGTACTAACTGCCAAGAAGCCATCAGTAATAAAAGCTCACAAACTTTTAGTTAACATAAAATTGTTTAATTGTGTTTGAATAAAGGCACTATTCAATTCTCATTGAAAGTAACCTTTAGAAACGATGACAGAAAGATGAGGCTGTCCCATGAAGATTTAGTCCTGGAAACCCATGGGGCAGTTCTACTCTGTTCTACGGGGTCAAGATGAGTCATAATCGACTCACTGGCAATGAGATATTTTTTGTTTGTTTAGGAAATTATGGTTCTGAGGCTCACCTTGTTTATAATGAGAAAATTAGCTTTTCTAAAGGAACATAATACAAGTATTGCCAAAAATTAAATCTGTAAGACTTGGTACTATTTTTCAGGGACTTCCCTAGGTTCCGAATACCAGATTTATGGATAACTCTTTATTTGCTTTGCATGGCTAACAAAATGAATAGGAAAATAACTGAATTTTCATAATTTGTGTTATTCATTAAGTTAACCGGAATGAGGAGAGGTATAGCATGCATTTTCAATGGGAACTGTTGCCGGGGTTGGATAATTGGCAAGACTTTGGAGAGCTGTACACACCAAAGCAGAGTAACTGGCCACCATCTTTGAAGACTGCTTTAATGCTACAAAAATTTGTCCTCACTTCCCCGAAGGGATCAGTTACCAGTCATCAAAGAACAAAAAATCATATCATTGACTGCACACCTCCATGATAGGATCGCTGAAGACAAATGGGTGCATAAGCAAATGTGGTGAAGAAAGCTGATGGTGCCCGGCTACCAAAAGAGATAGTGTCTGGGGTCTTAAAGGCTTGAAGGTGAACAAGCGGTCATCTAGCTCAGAAGTAAAAAAGCCCACATGGAAGAAGCACACCGGCCAGTGTGATCACGAGGTGCCAAGGGACCAGGTATAAGGCATCATGCAAAAAAAGAAAAAAAAAATTTGTCCTCACTTCAAAGACTGAGCCAACCCCTAATGGCATCAAATCTTTCTGCACAATCTTTTCTTAGAGTAAAGGCTGAAACACCCTATGCACCAGCTTTGAGTTACTTACAACTTTTGAAGGGCGGTGGGGGAGGAGCCAGCAGAAAGTGCATTCCTAGCTGTTACCTATAGATTGTTAGAGAGAGTTAGGAGCCTGGAGACTGCCTATGTGAATATCAAAGTTGCTGTGGTGAAACCAGCAGCAAATCCAGAATAACAATTTTAAAAGCATGAAGAAACGATTCACTGCTACCCAAAATGTGTTTCCTGAAAAGAGCATACTAGTCTAAAAAATTTAGGAAATCTTTCCTGTTTGGAATAGTCATCATGTACATTAGTTATTAAAGTGTCTGGGAAGCCTTAACAATAAATAAACACAACTTATCTGGGCCAACATTATACAATATTATTGATAAAATCGGCTTTTCTTTTGTTAGTATACCCATCAACATTTCCAGAAATTAAAAGTTTCCTAGAAAACTTAAGAAATAATGATTCATTTAAAAACAAAAAACATAAACCTTGATGGCGTAGTGATTGCATGTTGGCAGTTTGGAACCACCAGCAGTTCCTTGGGAGAAAGACTGGGCCTTCTACTACGGTAAACAATCACAGTCCTGGAAACCCGCAGGGGGTTGCAATGAGTCAGCACTGATTAATGGTAGTGAGTTTGGTTTCTGTATAAACATTTCTAACTTGAATCAAAGGAGGCACAGGTGGTTCCATGTCAGAATTATCTTCCATGCAGGATACTGAGAAATTTTCTGGCCAAAGGACCTGATGCATAGCACCACCTATCAGCAGAGCTTCCAGACTTCACTGAAGTAGGAAGAAAGACCTGGTAATCTAATACTGAAAATCAGCCAATGAGAATCCTGTGGATTTCAAAAGCCTGATCTGAGCTTTATCACAGGGACTAGACAGTGTTTCATTCTGGTGAGCCTGGGGATTAACAAGAACTGGGCTAACTCAAAAGCAGCCAATAAATTTGTTTCCACATCAACTTTAAAAATAGGTATAAAATTAGGATAATTAACAGAAACAAAAACTTGGGGGGGATGACGATGATGACAAGAAGTTGCTAGCTTTCAGGAAGGAAAGGAGAATCCCTTATTTTGAAAGATGATAAGGCGAGTTCATTAAGAAACATGACATAAGTGAGTATACCACAAGGGGGAGCAACTCTCCATCATATCTGGCACAGACTTCAAAATATAGTCTAACCACCCAAACTGAATGCCATCCAAGAATGACCCTAAAGGGCAGAGGAGATCTTCCCTGTGAGTTTCTGGGAGTAGAATGTCTTATCTTTCTCCCACCAAAAAATAGGTAATTATATTTAATCATTTTATTTCAAAAATTATCTGTGCAACTTCATCCAAAATAAGAAAATGTTGCCATCTACTTTGAAATTAAATTAACATAATAAAGAAAAGTGTCCTTTTCAATGAGATCATCTGGGCCTATCATGGTGTTTTGCACATATTACTTTAAATATAATTTGATGAGGCTATGGCACTAGTAAGGAGCCCTGTTAGTGTTGTTGGTTATGCATTGGGCTACTACCACAAGGTCAGAGGTTCACACCCACAAGCGGTTTTGCAGAAGATGAGGCCATCTGCTCTTGTAAAGGTTTACAGTCTCAGAAACCCAAAGAGGCACGTTGATGCTGCCCTACAGATTTGCTGTGATTAGGAATCTACTCAGTGGCAACAGGAGGAACTCTGGTGTCAGCGGGGTCAAGTGCTCAGCTGCTAACACAATGTTGGTGATTCAAATCCACCAGCTGCTCAATGGGAGAGGGATGTGGCCGTCTGCTTCTGGAAAAATTTAGTCTAGGAAACCATAAGGGGCAGTTCTACTCTGTCCCATAGGCTTGCTATGAATCAGAACTGACTTAATGGCAACAGGTTTGGTTCTAGCACAACTGACAAAATGGTTAATTTAGTTCAAAGCCTGTTACAGTAAATGATCCGGGCCACGATTTCAACTGATGCTAGTTTTCTATTCTCATTGTGCATTAATGGTCATCCCAGCAGAGAGCATATCAACCACCGATATGTAAGTGAGGTCTACCCAATACCAACTGGTCTCCTAGCTACCGTACATGTGAATTGGGCCAGCCAACTCCAGCTGAGTAGCCAAACACAATCCCAACTGGCCATCCAACCCAGAGAACTCTGCGAAGTACTACTAGATCACATCATATTTAATAATAGTTTCACTTCTAAGTACACTTTGACATTGGTTACTTAACAACATAAAGTAAGATAATAAAAATTAAATTTGGAGTTTAGGAATGTGGATAGGGTGGTTAGAAGACAATTGCTCTGCTTTTTACAGTCTCACAGTTTAGAATGTTAGGAGAGGAGTGAGCACTGATTAAATATGCAGGAACAAGATAGAAATACCATCTATTTTTGTATATCTAGGATCTAGAACATAGGAGCTCAATAAATGGATGAGTATTTGAATCAAACAGAGAAGGTAGATAAATGGGGCACATAAGATAGAATGGCAAATGGCCACAAATTCTCCTGACCCTTTGTAATGTGACTGGGACCACTGCTATCATCAAGAAAGTGGAGTCTACTTCACTGTGAATCTGGGCTTGATCTTTTCTGGCTGATGAGATATTAGCAAACAACATAAGCAGAGGCTGGGACATTGGAGTTGTCCCTCTTTTTGTTCTGTGGAACCATGCAACCACTCCTAGGTAAAATGAGCCCAGGCTAACCTGCTGGATGACAGAAATGTGGCCATCACCACAGTTATCACTGTACCAATCACAAGACACTTAAGTGAGGTCTACCCAGTACCAAATGATGTGCTAACTCACACGTGACTGAGATCAGCTAACTGACACTGAGAGGCCACAGACAAAACCTACCCCAAAAATTGTGAGAAGTACTAAATTTTTGTAAGCTACTATATTTTGGAGATTTGTTTAGTTTACAACAGAAAAGGATTACTGATCTAGACAGGGCACAAACTCTTGACAAACATCCATGGGTATGTTTCTATTTTTACACAAATTTAAATCATACAATTTGACTGATAGTATACCACTAAATTCAGGGCCAAACATAATAATATTCATAGCATCTCTGTTGCAAGAGTCCCAAACTAGAAACCATGCAAATGTCCATTCATATTAACTTCCAAAATAACAAACTCATTGTCATCAAGTCAATTTTGACTCACAAGGACCCTATAGGACAGGACAGAACTGCCCCTGTGGGTTTCTGAGACTGTAACTTTATTGGAATAGAAAGTCTCATCTTTCTCCCAGAGCAGATTAAGTGGCTTTGAACGGCTAGCCTTGCAGTTAGCATGCCCAAGGCGTAACTCACTATGCCACCAGGACTGCTTATCCATAGTAAATAGGAATATATTATAGTATATGCATAAAACAGAATACTGTATAGTAATAAGAACAAAAATTGTAACACAAAAAATGGCTGGGTCCTACAAATATAATGTTGAGGGAAAGCAACTGGAGCCAACCATAGTACATACTACTTGATTCTACTTATATAAAAGATAATACAGACACATGTATCAGTGGTATCCAATAACCATGAGAGTTCACTGGGGTGGTGGTGGAGAAGAGGGAGTTGAGAGTAGCGTTATAAAAAGAGCTTTAAGAAGGCTTCCGGCTACCAGTCATGTTCTAGTTTTCAAAATCATGGCTGTGTTCACTGTGTGAGGAGTCGCCAAAGTATACACTTATAATCTGTGCCCCCTTCTATGTGGATATTATACCTTAATAAAAGGTTACTTGGGGGGGGCGGGTAGTCCTGGAGGAACACTACAAATTAGGTTCTGGGAGTTTCGCTGATAAATTAATTAAAGATTAGACATAAAGCTAAGCTAGAATTAGCATGCTCATTTTTCTTAGACTTTTATGGATCTGATTTAGTTTCATAAAACAAGTGCATAAGGACAAACCTATGGCTCTCTCCCAGTCTCCTAAGCTTCAGTCCAGTGGGGGGAAATACTGAATTAATGGTCAAGGTTAGCTTCTCTAGATACCCATTCCAATACCATATTCACTGCCATCAAGTCAATTCCAACGCAGAGACCCTATAGGGTAGAGCAGAACTGCTTCCTGTGGGTTCCCGAGGCTGGAAATGTTGATGGGAACAAAGCCTCCTCTTTCGCCCAAGAGCAGTTGGTGGTTTTGAACTGTTGCTGTGTAACTAGCAGTCCAACTCATAAGCCACTAAACCACCAGGGCTCCCCTGCCTACATCATAGAAAAGATACAATCCTGAGAACTTTAGAGAACAAAGAATATGGGCTTTAACACTGGTATCTTCTCACCTGCCTTTATTCTAAAGCAAAAATAACCAAAGTAGTCCTTGTAATGGGCATTCTTAGTCACCAGATAGCAAATCACATATTTGCGGGTTATGCTACAGCTAGCAATCATGAGGATGCATCCACCTAAACCTCCTCTGCAATATCTTATTAATTCCCAAGAATCTTGAAGAGGTGGGGCACCGGCTCATTAAGGCAGTGGTTCTCAACCTGTGAGTCGACACCCCTTCGGGGGTCGAACAACCCTTTCACAGGAGTCCCCTGGTTCATAACAGTAGAAATATTACAGTTATGAAGCAGCAACGAAAATAATTTTATGGTTGAGGGGGTCACCACAATATGAGGAACTGTGCGCATGTGTCACGACATGAGGAAGGTTGAGAACCACTGCATTAAGGACTTGGAATCCACAACCCAGCCACATGCTGGCATGATTACAATCCAATAGTGCCTTATTTTAATAACAAAAGTAGTTTCCATGCTGTATTTTTTAAATAGTTGAAGTGAAAATTCTTAATCATAAATATGAAATTAATGCTTCCTGACCTTACATAAGGATCTTGGTGGCACTGTGAGGTAATACTTGGATTACTAACCAAATGTCAGCTGTTCAAGCTCATCAGACACTGTAGGATAATAACTAGGCTATGTGATATAGTAAATATTTGCAGCCTCAGAAACCCTGTATAGGTTTCACAATGAGTGAACAAAGAGTGCATAGGAAACTTTATTATACAGATGTCCTGGTGGCACAGCAGTTAAGTGCTTGGCTACTAAGCAAAATGTTTGCAACTCAAACACACTATCCACTATTCAGTAGAAAGATGTGGTAGTCTGCCTCCATGACGATTCACAGCCTTCGGAACACTATGGGGCAGTTCCACTCTGTCCTGTAAGGCTGCTATGGGTTGGAATTGAATCCAGAGCAATGGGTTCAGAAGTTTACATAAAGAGCTGCTCTTTACAAGAAAATGTATCAATGCATTTAAAAGATCACTGAAATAAACTTGCAAGTATCAGAGCAACAAAGCTTGTGATATACTGAAAACAACCATGATTGGGAGTTGAGAGGCCTAGTAGGATACCTAGTAGTTAGCTGGAGAACAAACAATGACAAATGAATGATCCAAAGTCAAGGGATTTTAGGAAAATTATTTCTTCTCTCATCATATTTCTATTTCCTAATTGCTAAAATTAAATTGTAATGAAGACTAAGTGAGTTAATGCACATAAAACACTAAAAACAGTTCAGCACAGTTAGTACTCAATATACATACTAGGTGACTGAAAAATTTACCATATACACTCGAGTCTAAGCCGACCTGAATATCAGCCAAGGCACCTAATTTTACCACAAAAACTGCATTAAAATGTGCTGAAAAACTTGGCTTATACTTGAGTATGTACGGTAGTTCTACTTGCTGCCACTTCTAGCTATGTCTATTTGCTTATGCATACATAAGCACATCTGGAACAGATCATCATTAAGCTCTCCTTGAGACTTTACTTTCTGCCTCCTTCTAAACTGGAATGCTGTCAGATGATGATATCAGTGGCCCTTAGATGTGTTTCCTTTTAATGCAAAAGGCAATTTTTGGTGACTGCACAGTTTTTGTTGAAACTACCTTAAGGACTGGAACATGTATGGCTAAAATTACACACACACACACACACACACACACTCTTCAAAACAGGACAACTAATAATGCTTAAGTATTTCATTTTCTTAAGACAGACAACAGATGTACAAATGTGCTTGACACAATGAATGTATGTGATAAGAGTCGTACGAGCTACCAATAAAATGATTAAATAAATTTAAAAAAAAGAAAAAGACAGACAAGTAAAAGCCGAAATTTAAAGTCCACATCAAAAAAGTAATTCACTCTTGATACTTCAAAAGGTTTTATTTTATTCTTACCTTTTTATTTAAAACCTACAGAAACAAAGGACATAAACTTTTCTCAATCACTCAATTAAAGATTTTTTAAAAAACGAAAACTAGAAACATCTTACCTGAGCATGAAAATTGGACATAGTCGTTGTCTCTATATCTTTCTTTCCCAATATCTCCATTTTCACTGGTGAATTGGGAAAATTAAATGAAAAATAGTCTAAAAAGTCAGGTAAATAAGTAGCTGCCCCATGAACAATACCCATTACATAGAACGCTGCAGAGTTTTCGTTTTCACTGAATACCAGTCCCACAAACTCTTCTGCAAACCTCTCCATCTCCACAGGAGACAAGTGCAAGAGCTCATTACTGTAGGCGTGGATAACTGAAGCACCTCCGTTAGGCTGGTGCTCAATGTGAATGAGTTGCTTGAACTGCAAAGTGTCCAACCTTCTGAGGTTATTCTGAACCCGTGGCTCCTTTAATGAGACAAATGGAAACTCACTGTTCTCTGGTATTTTGGAATCATAGTTCTTGGTATCCAAATTCTTTCCAGTGTAATCCTTGATGTTATCACTTAGGATCCCTTTGGCATCTTGATCTTCCACATCAGATAGCAATCCTGAACAGACGGTCTGAATAGATTTGCTATACATTTTTGGACGTTTCCGTTTCTCATTCTCTTTGTGTTTCTTTTTCTTTTTCTTCTTTACCTTTTTGATTTGTAAATCTTCTATATTTATTTTTGATTTCTCCTTCCCACCTGTTGGGAAAAATTTTTTTGAAACGCCATACTTTACTAAGGCAAAACAAAAGAGCCGAACAACCATGCTTTAGGAAATTTTTTGTAATAAATAATCAAAATTACTCTGCATTAGATTTCCATTTGTAACTTTGTTTTACACAGTATCAATAACAAAGATTCCTTTATCTCCCTACTCCACACACAAATGGGAAGGCTTAGGACAAAGTTATACAGTATGCAGTCCCATTTTGACATCTGCCATATGCGCTATAGTTCACTGAAACATTAAGATGTCTGAGTATTTTAGAAAATATAATCTTTAAGTTTTAAAACCAAGAAATCAAACATGAAAGTTGAATAAAAGTCAATATAAACAAATCCCTCCAGATGTTTCCTTCTGATATATGCTGTTAATTTTACTTTATCTCAGGCTGAAAAGTATACCAAGTCAAAAAGGCCTCAAGATTTATAAACCATAAAAGGGAAAATATATGCATGGTACATATATGCAGCAACAAACACAGAAATTCCTTAGCTTTTCCCCATATTTCCTCTGTAGCAAATAGCTCTTGTCCCTAAAGTGGTCCATGTTAGGTCCACATAGTGATCCTGTACTACAGAACAGAGTAGAACTATTCCATAAGGTTTCCTAGGCCTCTTTAGGAAAGCAGATCATCCTGAATTTTTTCTCTTACAGAGCAGCTGGTGGTTTAAACTATCAGCCTTTTGGGGAGTAGTCAAACATTTAATCAATGCATAGCCCTTCCTCCTCTTCTTCTGACCACCAACCTCATCAAGAACCATCTATATGTCAGTATCAACCTATTATTATCCTACTATTTGTATCCCTTAAAGTCTGGATCTGCTTCTAATATACTGAAATTAGCTTTCCCAGAATGCCTACATAACAAATTCAATGATATTTTCCCAAATTATTCTTCTTAATACCTCCAAATTTATATCCAGTTCATCTTTAACTGCTTTTATTTCACTTCTTTAATACTACAGGTAGTCCCAAACTTGTGCTATGTTTGAGTTACAAGAAGGACCATCAAGGTTTTTGTTTTGTTTTTGTCTTATTGTTAGCAATAGGTTAGGTTCTATAGAAATTCGGTTCTATAGGTATGTGCCACTCAATATACTGGAAGTGTTCTGTGAAATAGGGCATTATATGTACTTGGGATATCATGTGCATACCATGTTAAAAACAAGAAGTCCCTGTACAGTTAATTTATGTAAATCAAGCCAAAAACTCACTCCCATCTAGTTGGTCCAACTCATAGCAACCTACATAGCATTTCCAACACTATAGTTCTATATGGCAACAGACAGCCTTGTCTTTCCTCCATGGAACAGATGGTGGGCTTGAAACCAGTGTCTTCAAATTTAAACCAAGCAAAGTCTGAGCACTGTTTCCACTGGTTATAGGAGGATGGACCTGCCAATCAATGAGTGGCTGGGCCAGGCAGGGGCTACACTGGCATCCAGAATGGGAATTTGTACAGATCCTGGCACTAGGCAGGGGAGGTGTTGGCACAAAGAGTTGGGTGCAGGGACCTGATGTGCAGGTGGTGCGAGTAAGGCTGGCAATGGTGGCCTGGGCTGTCTGCCAACCTGTTGGTACAACCACTTTCCAATCATGTGCAGATACAACCTAGAGTCCCTGGGCCTGGCTGGTGCTGCCAACAGCAGGCAGAGTAGAAGCAGAAAAGCCATGGGAGACACTGCCCTGTACGGGGAGTCAAAGGCTGCATATGGATGCTGGTGAAGGAGCAAAGCTAGGAGATAAGAAAAAGGAGGTGGCCGCTATGGAGACTGAGATGTGCCCTAGAATCCCGTGTTCATTCATTCTCAGATTTTGAGTCTTTAAAACCTTTAAGGGGAAACAATCCAGTCAAAGAAAGAGGTTTCTCTTTAAAAAACAAACACTGTATTGCACCACAAACACATGGCTAGGTATCAAGATAATGAGCAAAGAATGTCCATACAGTGTTGTAGTACATAATTTGCTGATGTTATCATTCTCAACTATTCACTAGCAGATTCTCAATGCTAAAATTTACAAAGAAGCTGATGAAAAACAATAATGGAAAAAAGTGTGTAACTTATGTTAGATGGAGTCCTTGGAATAAAACTCTGCAGTAAGTCAGGTACTACCTGTGCTGCCTTAAGTTTTGGTATAACTGCCTCATAATGGTCTCTTATCCTACAGGAGAGAGCAAAATTAATCTCTTCCTATAATTATAATATATTGTTTTGATCATATTCATACTTTAGCGTAACTGCCGTTGGGGCTCTCAAACAAAGTACAGACACCGTTCAACATGTGGTCCAAAAACTATGTCCTCAAGTATCTGATGCTCTGGTTAAACTGTACTACTTACATTTTTATTTTAAATATATTTAAATAATTTAAATATTTAAAATATATATTGTCTCACCTTATCTCTGTACTATTGGCAAAGACATTTCTTCTCTCTGAAATGCCTTTGCCTCTGTCCAGTACTGACTACCAAAAATAAAAATAAAAAGACAAACTTATCTAGTTTCTTTCCTTTCGCTTCCTTTCATCTCTCTAGTTGCAATCCACTTCACTAAGAATTCACATAAATTATTTGCTTGCTGATCGATCTCTCACCAACTGCCATCAAGCTGATTTTGACTCAGTGACCCTACAGGGCAGAGCTGAACTGCCCCTGAGTTTCCGAGATTATAACCGTTTATGTGAGGCGTAAGTCTAGTCTCTTCCTTTGGGGCAGCTAATGGTTTCTAACTGCTGACTTGTGGACTGCAGCCCAATACTTAACCACTATACTACAACGGCTCCTTATTCAGAACAAACTGCATGAATGACACAATTTTTTTAATGAAAGTATTGTTACAAAAGAACATTTCATATATCTATGAATGAAAAGACCTTTCTTTAACAACAGAATACCTGAGGCTTATGTTCTTCCCTTGTCTCCTTGATGTCAAGTTATTCTATCGCATGAATACCACTGAATCCCAACCCTAGAAACAACCTAACAATTCCCTCAGGTTCCTACGACTTCCATGGAAAGTTTAATAATAAATGATCACTTCTAAAAATTTTACCTGTGTACTGAGTGTCAAAATGGTATAATCAAGTAGATGAAAAACAAAATTTTGTCAGCATTATTCATTGTATAGGCTTAAAAGTCACAAAAGACAAAGTGTTAGTTCTCTAGAATCTATATGCAGGATGTTAAGAAAAATTCTGAATGTCAACTTATTTACCAAAACACGAACTATCAAAGCATTAAAAAGAAAGAAAGAAACAGAAAAAAGCCATGGAATGAACTCCAAAGCAATGGCTAATGTTCAGGAAAGAGGCAGTTCGGAGTTCCATCCATTTGGTTAGTATATTTTCACTGCACAGTGACTCCATCAAAACACTAGAATTAGGTTAGGTTACTATCTGAAAAACAAACAGCAAAAACACAGGATTAACCAAAATGAGAAATGAAAAGGTATACATGAAAAAGCAACACTCTGAGGGAGAGAAGATGGGGAAGTGGAAAAAATGAGCTGAGACCAAGGGCTCAAGTAGAAAGAAAATGTTTTGAAAATGATGACAGCAACATATGTACTAATGTGCTTGACACAATGGATGCATTTATGGATTGTGATAAGAGCTGTACGAGCTCCCAATAAAATGATTTTTTTTAAAAAGCAAAATTTAAATAAATTGGGAGGGTGGGGAAATAAAATGCAGGTAATTAAGCATATCTAAACCTGTTAACTCAAAATACATATAAAATTGCACAAATTAACTAGTTTTCCAGAATTAAATTAATTTCCTTTAAAAGAAAATATTAAATATAGCCTATTTATTACATCTACAGCCATAACATTATAAAGTTCAACTGGAAACTACCCAATCATCATATATTACTTTGAGATAAAAATCAGAACACTTTATTTTCTCCTTGTGAGAATATACAGGAAGTATTTTAATAATCAGAAACTTAAAAATGAAAACTATTAAGAGATTCCTAATTGATCCAGGAGTTGTTAAATTCCCATGGTAACCACTTTGGAATTAACAACTAAGTGAGTACAGTGCACAGAAAAGAGTTAACATAGCAGGTCTGTGACAGCTAGTCTTACAAAGGCCAGCTAGCCTTGGCTACATGTCGGGATTTGGATGTCGAGAGGGTTCCCATAGCCCCTAACAAGATGGACTCGCTGTGCCTAACCTACGAGTACAAACAATACGGTATACGCTGAAGTCTGGGAATTGACCCATGCCTGCATAACCAATGCCCAATCAAAACACAAAGTAGAGTCTCTAATGAACTATCTGGTAAACAACATGTCATGTGTTGTCACAATTCATTGCTGGAGGAATTATGTAGGTCTTATGTGGATCTGCTAACTGCAAGGCCAGCAGTTCGAATCAACCACCCACTGCATGGGATAAAGATGAAGCTGGCTGCACCCACAAAGACTTAATAGCATTGGAAACATGAAGGAGCGGTTCCAACTGTTCTATCAGGTTGCTGAGCCAGAACTGACTCAATGACAGATAAGTGGTTTGGTTTTTGGTTTGTGTGGACACACACACACACACACACACACACACGCTTACAATCTGCAAGGCAATGAGTTACTTAATATGGCTCCTGTAGCCATAGCTTTTGTTACTCCCAGCAACTGACTTTCATTTTCCTGATGGTTCTTGTAAGAAGGTATAAGATGTTGCCTGTATTGTAAGATTCAGCTGTGAATGACTGTCATCTTGCTGAGTATAAAGTAGGCCATGTCAGAAGCAGTAAGTGGAGATCTCACTACATGAATTGTAACCAGTTAACTTTCATAATAAACCTCACAATCTTAAGTATTGTCTGTGAGGTCTGCGTGGCCACTGCCATGAATTACAGAACCTAGCTGGAGAGCAGAGTGCTTCAGGAAGCAGAGCTGAAAAAAAGTAGAGAGTAAGACAGGCTTTCCTCTGCTTTCCTCTGACATCTTTTCCCTTAACTAAATTTAAATTTGCTTTGCATACTTTTGTTGTAGCAAATTATAGCCATGAGTATGACTACATGCGGAGTCCTGTGAATCACCAAACCTAAAAGTCGTCTTGGGGACCTATCATACACAGGTAATATTACACTAAGTAGATTTCAAGGATTTTATGCAACCTTTCATTCATTTTGTATCTGTCTGCACACGAAATACAAAGAGGTCCCATATAAGTTGGTGACACATCATGGTTTTTCGATTCCATGTTCCACAAACTTTTTAAAGGTCCTTTGTGTGGTTTGTAAACAGATTCTTTAAAAGCATATGGTTGATAGGGTAGTCTTCTCCCCAAAAGCCATAGACACATGGTATGTAACACAGACATACATACTGCCAAGACATATGCAAACATCAGGCATTAAATACGCACAAAATCACACACACAAGCAGGACCACACACACAAAGCTACAGCCTCAGGGAAAGAGAGAGAGACAGACAGACAGACTCAGGGAAGTAGAGAGAGATGGTGACACATATGCATAGCCAGAAAGAAAGAAACATTCACACACGGAAAGAGAAACAAATATAGAAATAGCAAATGTTAATGGCTAATTATGAAAAATATCTTTAAAAATTACAGTATCACTGACACCAATCTCTACCATTCAATATAACTTTTGTGTTAATAACAGAAAAATATAAGTTGTCTAAAAATTTATATCTGATTTCAGAGCTGATAAGAGAATCAATATAGACAAGTTCATCCATTATCATAGGGAGAAAAAAAAGTAGTAATTTGCTAAACTCAGCCTTTGGTTTTTGGGAAAATAAATTTTTTTTCCCTAACCACTATGATGTCATCACTCTTCCTACTGTGAATATATCATGTACCTATGACCAATAGTCTTTTTTTAATACCCATTCTGCCTTACTCACCTTGCTTTTTTGATATGCTACCATGACAAAATTTGTTCTCAAAAATACTAAAATCAAGCGCTCTGATAGGTGTCAGTCATAATAGAAGGTCCTCCAAAGAATGGAATAAAAATGCTAAACACAATTCAAAATCCTGAATAAAGATCAGACTTTAGTCTATTAGAAACTGGTAGAGACCACATGACCATGGCCCTTAGACCCCCTTCAAATCTGGAACCTAGCTCACTCCCTGAGACCACCTTCCAACCAAACAATAAATGGTTTATAAAGTGCACAATACCACTTGTGAGGGAGATCCTCATCAGATCAATCAATGTAAGAGACCAAACAGGCAGGGTTTCCCCCCAAACAAAGTTCAGAAAGCAGGAAAGGAGAAAAAGATGGGGTAGATGGAAAGTGAGCACTCACAGAGAAAACGGAGTAGTGTAGTTACACTGAAGGAATTGCAACTAATGTCACAAAGCAAAATGTGTATAAACTGCTGAATGGAAAACTAATTAGCTCTTTAAATTTTCATTTAAACCACCATTAAATGATAACTTAATTATAACATGTATGTTCTTACTACTTATCATTAACAACATACAATGGTTGGAATATATGAGGACTCAATAATTAACATTGGATATAAAAGGACAAAAATGATTACTAAAGAAGGTTATTTGATTACTAAATAAAGTTATTTGCTCCTTTAAAGACTTTAGGGGAAAAAAGTCTTTAGCAGGACAAACAACAATCTCAATTTATCTGTTAAAATGACTTTAACAAAAATTTTAGTAACTGTATGTATCCTCCGCAAACTACACTTGACACTGTTTTTAAGGAAACCTATAGGAAATGAGATTAGTGTGAAATTAAAGTCAGCATCTATTTTAGACTTTTATGTGTCATTATCCAACAATACCTCTGTGTGTCAATAACTTTCAATTTTGGATTGTGAGAACATTATAATAGAAGATAATAAAAAGTGAGGGTCATAAAGGAAAGGGGCACATGGGAGAAAATAATAGTATATTGCCCTTGAAACACGGATTCTTCTGTTGTTCCAAGACACCATTAACAAAGAGCACGATCACTGAATCACAGGCTCACTTGAGAAATGGCTACACATGTAAAAAATGCTTTTGCTGGATAATAACAAGACTTACACCGAACTCAGTGCTTACAGTGGGACAGGCACTGTTTTCCAGATTGATCATGTTTTTATTCTTTTAATGATCTATAGACTCCCCACTGAGAGAAGAATTTTTTTAATCATACAAGTTCATCTTTCATACATGTTTTTTAAAAAAAGATTCCACTTAGTGAAGGAGCCAAAAACTATACTCAGCACTTACCCATACTTCACCTTATTTAATCTTTATAACTCAGTAGTTAAACTGTATTATCTCCATTTTACAGTAAATAAATTTCCCCCAAATTTCCCCCAGGGACACCCTGGATATCAAACTAAAATTCCAAACCAATCTAATTATTTTTCTTTCAACATGACTGGGTTTCAGTTTAGCTTGGCTCAAAATAAACTCCTGAATTTTACATCTAGTACCAAGTCAAGGATGGTATTTGGCATTACTAAAAATGTGCATTTTTAAGGCTACTTTTAAAAAAAGTTTTATTTGCAGATACATGCCCTAGATTAGCATTTCATATTAGTAGTACACTAATCTACCATTCAACTAATAACATGAACTTTTATAAAATAAGGTGTAAGACAGACTCTTTCTCAAGTGACATGTCTATGTATTGCTGTACACTCAAGTGAATAAGAAAAAGCTTACTTAACTAAACCAAAAGGTTAAAGTCAAGCAGGCATTTCAGCAGTAATCAGTAGCTGCTGCTGCAGCACTAGTGTGGTTAAAGGGTGCCTGCCTCAAAACCATGCAATCTGATTAGACAATACTGCGGAAGAACTCTGGGGCAGAGGAACAAGAAGGAAAGGATCGGGAGTATTAGCCAAATGACCATCAACTTAAGCTTGGTCTGGTTCTGCAAGGTTGAAAAATACAATACAATATAAAGTATGACATACAGAAAACAGAGCTTATAAACATGCCACCAAAGAACACATGGAGACATAACAAAAATGAAGTAGATATAGAATTTACCTTAAGTAATACAAAATAATCAGTTATTTCATTGCACATACTGTGTTCTGGCCTTTTCTCGCTTACGTAGATATAAAGATTATTCACACATAAATTCAATATGAAATTAATCAAAGTAAAAGTGATTTCAATGACTTGATAGGGCTGTTAATAAATTTTCTAGCTGTCTAGCAACCTAATGCCACTGATTCTCTCTACCTTCTATGCAAGTGAATATAAGAATATATTACTTCTACTCTACCATAAATTCTAAGAGTTCTAATTTTTAAAATAGGTTTTATAATACTATTGCTCAACCATTCTCCCTTCAAATTCTCCTTGTTTCTACATCAGTGGTTCTCAACATGCCAAGACCCTTTAATATAGTTCCTCATGTTGTGATGACCCCCCCAACCATAAAATTATTTTCATTGCTACTTCATCACTGTCATTTTGCCACTGTGATGAATCAGGTGACCCCCCCCCCAAAGGGGTTGCAACCCACAGGTTGAGAATCGCTGAACAAACAAGTGATATACTTATAACAGGGAAACCACAAAAAACAAAAAGGATATTCTTAAAGAAACAGGCAGTTAAGCAGTACCTATTCTAGCTGAAACTCAGAGATTAAGGCCATGTTTCTCTAAGATCACTTTTTTTGTCATTCCTATCACAATCAAAAGAGGCCTTGGCAGAGTTACATATTAGGTAGCTAACTGAAAGGTCAGCAATTTGAAACCACCAGCAGAAGATGAGGCTTTCTACTCCTGTAATGATGTAGTCTCTGAAACCCACAGTGGCAGTTCTACTCTGTCTTATGGGGTCACCATGACTTGATGGTAATTTTTTATTTTGGATCATGCTAAAAACGGCTTTCACTTCTCATTGTAGATTATCTAAATATTAAAAAAGACTTTGTGATATAAACAGAAAATTCAATACCTATTTTAAAATCATTTAAAGAATCGAGTTTAATGAAGCTTAACCTTTTAAGGAGCCCTAGTTGTGTAGTGGTTAAGCACTTGGCTGTTCATCAAAAAGTTAAGTCGAACCAGGCACTCTGCGGAAAAACAGATGCGGTGGGGCAAGAGTCTTGAACAGTCTTGCTATCAGGCAGAGATCATTGTAATCCTGATTATGTTGGACTGAGCTCAGTACTTGGCCAGTTGATCACCACGTAGAGCAGCCTGAATTTGTTCTGGGTGCAAGCATCACTTACTTGTACCATGACAGAAATCTCTACCCTGGCTTTCTGAATGCTGATGGGTGTCTTTTCTTTCTTAGTCATTATTTACATTTTCGTCTTTTTATTATTATTTTATCCTTACCACCTCATTTAGATTTTGTTTTTTATTGTTTCTGTTGGTTTTCAGTTTGTGAAGCACAGGAGCAGTGGATGCATTGTGATAATAACCAATAAAGGGGTTTATGTGGGATGTAAGGGTGGCAGGGAGTATACAATGGGGGCGGGAGGGGGTTGTCAGCACTAGAAATGATTGTGATGCACAACTAATTTTAGAGGAAATTTAACCACTGGAGGAGGTGTTCTAAAATTGATGTGGTAATGATTGTACAGTTCTTGCTATGATCGAACAATTGATTGTATGATATATATAAATTGTGTGCTAATAAAATTGTTGGGAAAAAAAGAAAAGAAAAAAGATGGAGTGGTATGTTTCCACTAAAATTTATAGCCATGGAAACTCCATGGGGAATTCTCCCTTTTCCTCCAGAGTCTTTGAATCAGAACGGATAGTAATAGACTTTTTTTTCGTAATCTTTACTCTTAATGGCTCACTAAATAAATATACTAAAGACAGGCTACCATAGAGATTAGAATTCCACGTGCTACTTTTTTTTTGTCTCCAGACAACTGCCTATTCTCAGTAAAATCTTGACACCAAATAACATTTCTTCTTTTAATTTTTATCCAGTAAGTATACCGAGCAACATATTATAAGCAAAAGCATTGAACATACACTTACTTTTCAGCAAAATCTTTACTTCACCATTTTCTTTTTTGATCTCATTCATTACTTTATGTTTCTTCTTCTCTCTCTCTTTTTCTTTTTCTCTCTCTCTGATTTTGTCTTTGATTTTATCTGAAAGAAAACAAAAAGATATGGGATTTACAATTATTACAAGATTGTTTTTCCTCAGAAGCTATTACACAATTTCAGAATGGAAATAACTATGCCTACTTTTAATCCACTCAGGTTGTAGGGAATAAGCATTTCTAATTTTTTTCATAAAACTGAATAAAATTATACATAATATATCACGTTTGTGAAAATTGTTTAAATTTCATTTACATGATTCTTCACTGACTTTCTATCAACTTTTAAAAAGTGGCAACCTTTAAATGAGGGAGCAAACTATAGTAGAAAAAGCCTGGAACTTGAATTTAGGGCTATCTGGACTTAAAACATTGGAAAGTCTATTGAATCTTACTTTTCTAATCTGTAAATGGTGATTAATATTTTACTTCTCAAAGAGTTTCAGCGTATCCTCAAAGCAGATAAGATGAATCTCGTGTGTGTGAATGGTTGTTTTTTTATTTAAAATTTCAAAAACCGAGTCTTTGCCAAATCAAAAAAAAAAAAGAATTAAATGAAAGACCTACAATAACTACTTTGAGCCTCATACAAATAAAACTCCTATACCCTTAAAAAAAGAATATGACTGATCTGGCTGCCTGGTGTAATATTAATATAAAGAGAATCTAAGAATCATTCACCTGTATTCTGAACATTCAAACCTTAAATAAGATTATTTGATCTCTCACTAGTTCATCCTTGCTCAATCAAGTTCCTGTGTACCCAGCAAGGAACAAGTTATATACGTAGGATGGGAAGATATACTCCTAACTCTCAAAAAGCTTACTACTGATTAAGAAAGTCATGAATAATCTCTTATAATTCATCCTATTTATTTTGTATAAATACCATCCTAATTTAGGTGTGAAAATTGGACAGCATTATACATTAAATAAGGAAGACTGAAGGAAACCAATGCATTTGAATTATGGTGCTGGTGAAGCATATCAAAGGTACCATGGACTGCCAGAAGAACAATACATCTGTCTTGGAAGAAGTACAGTCAGAATGCTCCTTAGAGACAATGATGGAAAGACACGAAAAAGAATTTAAAAATGTATAAATGTCAATGTGTAAGAGGATCCTAAATCTCTCTCTCTCTCTCTCTCTCTCTCTCTCTCTCTCTCTCTCTCTCACACACACACACACACACACACACACACACACACACACACACACACACACACACACACACACCTTTCAAGTCCTCCCACCACTCATTCCAAGCAGTGTAGGGATCATTTCAAGCTCACTCCTATGGAAAACAATAGACTCTGCCTGAAAAAAAACTGAACAAACTTCAAGACTTAGGTTCCCCTGGCAAGACAGAGTGACGTTAAAACCAAGTTGATTATCTTCTCCCTAAAAGGCGTAACCTAAATTGAACCAGGAAATACAAAATAACTTTGGAAAATAAAAATAGCAAAATTGAAAATCTCAGAGGGTTAAAGTTGATGTAATCTTCCAATAAACAAACAAGGTGACCTGGATGGTCTAGTCAAGAGTTCCACGATTAAAGTAAGTAACTAATATTTCAGAAAAAGGAATTGTATAGAGAACATCAAATAAATAATAGAAGAAACTTTTCCATGAACGATGTCCTTAGATTAAAATATTTAGCCAAGGGTAAATACAAAAAAGTGCAACCCCCACCGTCGACACATTAGGCACACCATAATGAAGTCTCTAAACACTAAGACGGAGTTTTCTACTCCTGTGAAGAGTTACAGCCTTAGAAACCCACTGAGGCAGTTGTACTTTGCCTTAGAGGTCACTATGGGTAAGAAAGGACTCAATTATATATATATATAGACATATATATATAGACATATATATATACATAGATGTACAGAAAGAGAGAAAGAAGGAAGGCTGGTGGCATAATGGTTAAGTTCTGAGCTACTAACTGCAGGGTCAGCAGGTCTTGAAACCACCAGCAACTCTGCAGGAAATAAGACATAGTGTTTTCTACTCCTGTAAAATAATTACTCTCGCAAACTCACAGGGACAGATCTCCCATGTCCTACAAGTCAAAATTCACTCAACGGCAGTGAGCGAGTGAAGGTATATAGAAAAGATTCTAAAAGCGTTGGGGTTGGGGTACAGATCCCACTAACAGATCTGGTAACAGTATAGAACTATACTCTTCAACAGCAACTGTAGATGCTAGAAAATTAACTTTAAGATTGCACATGAAAATAATTTGCAACCTAGAATTCTAGAGTCTGTCAAACTATCAATATATCAAGGGAGAATATATTTAGGCAAGCAAAAGTTAAATTAATTTACCACACACACATCCAATTTTAGGTAGTTACTTGAGAAAGTACTCAAGTAAATTAAAGTGTAAAACAAAAAAGGAAGAAGACATGAGATCCAGGAAACAAGGGACCCACACAAAAGACTACATAAGATACATCAGGAGAAAGGCTATACAGTTAGTATAGTCAGGTATCTTAAATATCTAATGCTGGTATAACAGAAATACAAATGAGGACTTTAACAAACAGAATTTTATTCTCTCACAGTTTAGAAGGCTGGAAGTCCAAATTCAGGCCACTCACTACAGAGGAAAGCTTTCTCTTTCTCCTGACTCTGGGGGAAAGTCCTTGCCATCAATCTTTCTCCTGAGTCGAGATACTCCCCAGTGCTAGCACCCCAAGTCAAAAGTGCACGTTCCACTCCTGGCTCTTCTTTCTTGTTGGTTGTGAGTTCCTACCTCTCAGATTTGCTTCTCTCTCTTCCAGCCTTTCTATAAAACATGATGCAGGGCACATCCTCTACACAGGATCAGAACAGTGGCCTGATTCAGGATGTTACACCACCCCCTAATCCCTTATATCGGAGCAATGGTGGTCACATCAGTTTACATCACAGGGGTTGATTACACCATTACGTACCAGCCAAACCACTGAGAAGCTGATGTATACTTGGGGGAATACAATTCAATCCATGATAGAGTATAACCAGTTCAGGAGGAAGTGGAAGAAAGGAGTACTATAAAAATATGATCTACAGAAAAAAGGAATTTTCCTTATCATAAAATACAGCAAAGTGGCAGAAAATGTATGTACTATATAGATTTGTGTATAAGTCAAGCTTTCCAGGACATTTTAAATGCAGTTTTTGTGGTAAAATTAGGTGCTTTGGCTGATATTCAGGTCAGTTTATACTAAAGTATATATGATAATTAAAAATATGTAATTGGAAAAGAGAAGCAATTCTTACCTATACAAACACCAAGAAATCGAAACAGAAAAAGATCTCTGAAGTGTCACTGAATAGTAGTTGCAGTGTCATGAGCAACCCTGGTAGCATATTAGGCTGTGTGTTGGTAACCTCAGCAGTGGGAGCCCACCAGCCACTCCATGGGGGAAAAATGAGGCTTTCTGCTCCCATAAAGGGGTACAGCCTCCAAAAACTCATAGGGGTCATTCTAGTCTGTCCTAGAGGATCACTATGAGTTGGAATTGACTTGATGGCAGTAAGTATAAATTTGTTTTAGTAAGTTAACAATGATTTGTGCAATTATATAAAAATATGGAAAGAAATGCTAACTTTTAAAAGGGCTAAATTCTTATGTATTTTTAACATTATGAGCAGGAATGAAAATTTTCCACAAAAATTTTAAACACCTTCGTATAATACAATTGATTATATTGATCAATACAATCCATAATATGACTTTATATAAAATATGGAATTAAAACAGATGAAAGTCAGATTTGGGAAACGGTAAAAAAAAACTACGATTACTTATAATGCTTTCAGTATTGACTTTCTAAATTAAATTTTCCTTTAAAAATTTATAAAGCTATTATAGAACCCCCCCCAAAATCTATAACCCTAGACTAACCCTGAGAAAGCATCAAATAAATCCAACAGAGGGATAGTCTAAGAAAAAAACTCACTACACCACTCCTCACTTATCAACATGGTTAGGTTCACAAAAATCAGGTTACATGAAAATCTGCATTATGTGAAAATACTGACTGACTTTCTTGCCTGCTGCCTCTGTAGTCAATGATACCCAGCAGGGGAAGCAGAACAGGATCAAGCAGGCTACAGACTGCCTTGGGAAGTGGCTTCCAAATCTCCCCAATTCAAAGTGCTCTTCTGTTCCCTTTAACCAGCAATTACCACATCCTCCTCCTCCTCTATGCCTGTACCTCCAGGATCTCAACTCCAGCAATGAATTCTCCTCCCTTGGAGCCTCTTCCCCTCCAATATGCCTTCAGGATAGCCCAAACCACCTGTCCCCCCTGCACTTTAGCCAGCCAGTTCACTTTCTGCATGCCATAGCACCTAGAGTTAAGCTCCATCAGTTTCTCCAGGTGCACAGGGACTGCTTCCAGGGTCACCTCCTCACTGAAATGCCCACTACTCGTTTTTTCCCTGGAACTTTCGTGATTCCACTCACACCCCCAGCTCCCGAAGCCTCCCTCTCCCCCCATCGCCCTGATTTCAGACAACTTGCTCTGAATATTACAGCCTCCTGTGTGGGCTCCCTTTCCCCCACTTCTGTGCTCTAGCTAAAACCTCACCCCACTCCTACACTAAGGGTCTGCCTCCCCCTTGTTTGGGTGCTGCTTCTGGAGCCCAAACCCCTCCTTCTACCCAACAGGCCAACCAATGGAGTCCATCTCAGGATGTAGGTACCTCCAGTCTACTCCACCCAGTAAACCTACACTACCCTCAGCTAGACTTGTGACTGTGGTTACAGGGATCCTCTGTACCCTGAAGGCCCACTCAACCCTGATCTTCAGCCTACAGACCCTCCAGCTGCTTTTCCTGTACCCTATGGGGAAGCCCTATGCTACAGGGCCTGGTGCATTCACTTGTCTGTTTCGGGTTGAGCAGATTCACCCCTCCAAATGGTACTGCCCAAAGTGCACCCCCACCCCCATCCCCAACCTAGCTCCTTCTGCCCAGTCTCCTGGAGGAGGGGCCTGGGCCCACTCCAGCATTGCTCCTGGTGTAGACAATTGCCTGCTAGGTAGATCTTTTTACCACTATAAAAATGTGAAATGCTGGATAATGAGATAGTTGCTAAGTGAGGAGATGGTGGAGTGTTCTTCAAACAGTCATGGTTCTCAAAAATAAGTAGTTTCATAATGGATAAAGAGTATCTACTGAGGCTGTTTATACAACTAAACACCTGAAGGGATTCGGCTTCTTGAATTAGAGGTTTACGGTAATGGTTTCATGGAACATCCCAGTAAACTGGCCTAAGAATGTGGTCAGTGCCTCTATCTTGCCTCCTATTTCACTGTGTAGTACCTAGGACCTTAGAAGCCTGCAAGTAGCCATTCATGCAAGGTACAACAATTGGTCTACATTTTTCTGGCGCAACAAATGAATAAAGAGAATCAGGAATAGGATAGAGATATAAAATGTGTGGCTAATTGACTTCAAGAACTGCCTCCTTTGCCCTGAGACCAGGACAGGAAGGTGTGTGGCTACCATCACTGAATTTTATTATCGAAGATCATATAGAAACATCTGGAGGAAAATGCAGAAAAGAACCTCAAAATCTCATGGACTCTAAAACTGGACCCAAAGAGAATGGATGAACCCCTGAAACCACTGTCGGGAGATAATCTTTATAAGCTTAAAAACAAGGTACTCTATGATATTTTCTTAAAATAGAAAAGTTTGGCTAAACAACAATAAAAAGACAGAAAAAATGACTTTCAGCATTTTAAGAACCACCTATCTGGGATCAAAGTAACAACAGCAACTCAAAAGAGTACACAGGACCCTTAGTGGTGAGTTTAAGTTAGTAAAGGAGGAGCAACTCAGGAGAGAGTGGCTGCCTACTTCAAAGAAAGTAAATGTGATTAAGTATAAATGTAAAAATTGTTGAATTGGTGTATCCTTTGCTGCATACATTCTCAACAAAATAAATAAAATTTAGGGGAAAAGAGAAAAAAAGAAACCCAAGAAACTGATGTAGCCAAGTAAGACACAATGCCTATAAATAATGTGGGGTCCTCGATAAGTTGAAGAAAAAGGACATTAGGGGGGAAACTAGGAAAAAAATTCATAAAGTAAATATTTTAGCTAATACTAAAGTATCAAATAGTACATTACTCAAGATAAATATATTATACTTTTTTTAATGGAGGAAACAGGGTATGAAGTACATGAGAACTCTACTTTTCTATAAATCTCTAACTACTCTAAAAGAAAACATTTTCTTAAAAACATTTATAAAAGCAAAACTCAATTATGAAGATAGACACGTCTTTGTATAACTTTACCTTGCCACAAGCAGAGCTCCAAGACAGTTAAGTAATATGAACAAGGTCCTAGAAATAAGTGTATTTTGTTTAAAATAAGCTACATATGATTTTTTTGTAAGTAGAGTTGTATATTAAAAAAGTACGTAAACTCACAAAAATAGGTCTGGAATGAGAAAAACAAACGCCTTACAAGTTTTAAACCTGAGAGAGTAAGAAAGGGAATCTCTGGCTTTTATTTCACATACTTCCAAATTATGTGAAATTTCTAAAACAGAAATGAATGCACTACACGTAATTACAATGCTATCTCTCCTAAAATAATTGATAATTATGTTCAGACCAAAATATGAGGGTAAGTAAAAAATTACTGTTGTAAAATCAAAGAAGCCTTTATTATACAAAATGCAAAGCTAATGTTTTTCAACATACCCTGCATCTAGATCTACATACTTTGAAAGGCTGTACTTCCATCTCTCTAATCCATCCCCTAAGAATTCCGAGGTCTTTGATTTTACACCACATCAAAACAGCAGTTTGGGCAACCTCCAGGGACTTAAATCTTGTTCCTTTGAAATATTCACTGAGTTTGGGGAACAAAAAGAAGTCTGAAAAGGAAAGACCAGAGTTGTAGAATCCATGGGCTAAGGTTTCCCAACAAATTTCCACCGGACAGCCCTTGCTAACCTTGAAGAATATCATGATTGATAAAAATGTCTTGGCACAACTTTTCTTGTCTTTTTCTAAGCAAGGCTGTTTTCAATTTTTTGTTGTATTTCTTCATAACAATCCTCCCCTGATTGTCCTGTGTCTTCCAGAAAATATATCAGGATAGTCCTTTGGTATTCCTGAAAACAGTTGCCTTAACCTTCTAAGCTAATCTCTCTTCTTTGAATTTAGCTGGCCCAGGAGAGCTGTGGTATTTGTTTTTGAGGTACCCTGAAACTAAGACAAGTGTATTATTAACAAGAGAACTTGCCAACATCCATCCACTGATTGTAGAGGCATTTCAAAACAGTTTGTTAAATCCGCATGTATGAACTAGAACTCTGGTAGCAATATTTTTAAATTACATTCTGTTATATAAGAATGATGTGGGGAGATGTGTCTGACTTCTGTCTTTACTACAGGGAAGGAAAATCAAATTCATTAGCCTAAGGCCAATTCCAATTCTAAGGCACCCTCTAATTCTCGGCTGTGTCAACAATTTATTCAACTGGCTACACAGAACTCAGACAATAAGATTATGGGGTGCATTAGAGAAGCTAAGAGGTTACAATTTCAGATCAGAAACAATCAGGACACAGTTTTTCAGTCAAGATAGCTTCCTGCCAGCCAGGCACTCAGGTAGACTTCTCTCTGGTCTTAGACCTATCAGCCACATAGCCCCTTGGCCCTTGCTTAGAAATGCTATGTCTCTTTTAGCACTGCCAATAAATGCCTAAATAAAGTACACTCCATTAAACCCTAAACTTTAACTAGCTGGCACTCAGTTCAAGCTCTGTGGGTCAGAAAACCTAGCTGCCTGATTAAGAGTGTGAAGGAAACTCATTCTTCAAGCATACCTCTGGCCAGAAGGCACTGAACTTTCTGGATCCATCAGCTGGGAAGTCCAATGCTGTCTTGTGCTCTTGGTGCTTCCTTTGTTGCTACTGCTTCTCTGCTGCTCCCCTGTTATCATAGCTATATCTCCAGGATTGATCTGTTCAGTATGTAGAGATCCTGGGGTCTAAAGGGCACAACCCACTTCTGACTATTCTTTCTTGATAGTAATGAGATCTCCCCCATTCTTGCTTCTGAGATGGCTCATTTAAAACCCAGTGGGTTGAGAAAATGACCAATCCCTCATTAGATGTCTTGTTCTAATCAACTCGCTGAGCCTCTGCTTCCAGTTGTCCCAGATATAAATTCCCATTATTAAATTCCTCCCAGCTGAATTGAAAAGAATCTAATTTTGGGGGCCTCTTCATCATTAAGGGGTCAGTAAAAGTTTCTGTTGCTCCACCCAACCTCCTTCAGTGCTGCATTAGAGCTTACAAACTTCATCAATGTCCATTATATTCATCTCATTTCTTAAAACATCTAAAAGTCTTCTGACCTGCTGTGCTAAGTTTTTTTCCATTCGCCTATGCATTACCCTTTTGTTTCATGTACCTATAAAACCTCTGGGGACAAAGCTGTGTCAAGAAACCTGACATGACCTTTCAGACCAATGTTTATTTACACATACCTGATTAGCAATGGTCTCACTCAGTCATTTGATGTGTGCTACAGAACTATGGCTGAAGAGTTATCTCAGGTAACTCAATCTACCACATATATGTACATGTTTATATTCACATATGCATGTGCTTGAAAAATTCTTGGGAAAATTCCATTTTCTTTTCATTCCAATTTCCCATGAACTTTCTTAAGTTCCCTTGTATTTTTAATATCACACAATATATTACAAGGAAAGGGATAAAAAATAGTTCAACATAAAACAGTGAATTAACATGTAACATAACACATGAAAGTCTTATAAAAAGAGAAAGTTATGATAAATTATGTATTAATTTTTAATGTTTTTACACATATGTCAAGTAATTTTTAAAAATCCTATACTCTGACACAGTAAACCAATGTTTTGATATAAAGTGTTTGGGGGTTTTTAATCCGTCTATTTTTATTAATAGAAGTAACATAAAAGTCCACACTGGAGGTTCTCAAAAAATGCTTTCAACTACAATACATTCCTGCACCACAGCTTTGTCTGCCTCGGACATGTGTCATAATTCACACTGTAATAATGCAATCCATGAAATTAGTTGCTCTGCCAAACCAAGATTGAGTACAGCTGGAAATAGATCAGAGAACAGGCAGGAAGCAGAAAACAAAAAACGGTTCAGATTATTTAAAGTGGGAGCCAGAAGGGAAAGGAAAGTAATAAAAGTGGAAAGAACAGAAACTGAAAATAAAAGATATTATAAAAAGACTGCATACACACTGAATGGAGAAAGGCGGAATTAGGTTAACTAACACAGCTACCCAAACTGCCAGATCTAACGGCTTCTTGGACTTTTTTCTCGAACCTCACCACAACATTATTGACTCCTTATCAAAAATTCTTCATAAATTTCAGTAAAACTACTGCCCTATTTCATCAGTAATTTATAATCCAAACCTGCACATTGCTCCCACCCCCAATCAGATCTGGCCTAAGTATGCTTCTCTCTTTCTCCCTTGATTTAAAGTTTAAATTTTAAACTATAACTTCTATGAAAACGAATCCTCAAACTAATATCCCAACTCATCTACTCCACCACGCTCCACTACTTTATCTCATGAGATATATTTAACATCAAAATTACCATTTTTCTCATATAAAATAAGTAGGTCCAGTTCACCTTTCAGTTCCTTATTTGTGTTAATGGCACACTACTCTCCAACATCTAAATATAAAATTATTCTCTTAGTAGCCTTTAATAATTCTCTGATTTTTCCTCTAACATTAAATCCTTTGCCTGGTGGAGTCTATTTTTCTATTGAAGCACTTCCAATCTTTTCTTTTCTCTTTTCCTGATCATCACTTTGCGGGAGAAAGATGTAGCTTGCTACTCCCGTGAAGAGTTAGTCTTGGATTTCCACAGGGGCAGTATGAGTCAAAACTGACTCAATGGCATTGAGTTTGAATTGCTTTTTATCATTACCTTAGAGGATTCTTATCATTTCTTGAAAGAAGTGGTATCTCTACCTATAACTTATCTTTAAAAATCCTGTAAACATAGCAATCGAAGGGTGAAAAAAAAACCTTCACTTAAAAGTACATCTTATCACTCTCTTCTACTTAAAATAAAGCATGAACAAGCAACCCCTGCTTACCTTTGCCAACTTAAAAAGAGAAAATCCCTGGCTTCCTGTTCAGTAATCTTCAGTCAAGACTTAGCTTATCTTTTAACCTTACTTCTACTAACTTACCCACCTTTCTATATATACTTGATTGCAAATTCATCACTCCACACCTGCTTTCTCCAGTAATTCTGCTCATGTCAGTTAGGGCAGTGGTTCTCCACCTTCCTCATGTGGTGAGGCATAAACTTATTTTTGTTGCTACTTCATAACTGTAATTTTGCTACTGTTAAAAATCGGACCACCCCTGTGAAAGGGTTGTTTGCCCCGGAAAGGGATCACGACCCACAGGTTGAGAATCGCTGAGTTAGAGATAGCACCTTTCCTCAACTCAACTTTGCCTGCCAAATCCTACACAATCTGCAAACAGTTGAAATTCTACCTCTTTCATTGAGCATTCCTTGATCTCGGTTACTAGAAATTATCAGTGTCCCTCTCCAGCCTCTCTAACAATTTAAATTCTTATCTTTGTGTAACTGCTCTACCTTGCCTCCTAGATTGTACACTCTTCTGTGGGTGGTTACTATCTTATTCATCTCATATCTTCCATAGAATCTACAATAGTACTTTCCACACCTGATGCTAAATATGAATGAATGAAGTTCCCAGGGAGCAACAGAGGAAAAGTGTTATAGAATCTAATTATTAGTGATACGGTTTTTTTTTTGAAGGTTAAACAATAATTTATTGAGGCCCGCCCTCCCAGGCTCAAGGTCACTTTTGCTGCTCGTAGATCCTGTGTGCTAGGCCCAGGATGATGGAGGGCGGTGCACTGCTTGACGAGGCTAGTGAGGCTGGAGAATCTGGCTTCCTCGTACTGCCAGAACATGGCCTGCAGCTCCATTTCTTTGTCCATGGCCTTCACCCATGCCACCTTCTCTGCCTCCTTCTGCCCGTCATTCTCCTACAGGACCCGGCGCTGCTCAGGAGAGGCCCGCTACAGACACCGAATCACCAGCCAGCTGCATATGTTGTCCTGGATGTCAGTGACAACCTTGCCCATCACATTGGGGTCACCAAAGAGGTCCAAGTAATCATCCTGGATCTGAAAGTACTCGCCCACCTCCAGCAGGATCCACGTGGCATCAGCATGCTCCTTCTCCCCGTCAATGCCCGCCATGTACATGGCTGCAGCGACGGGGTGGTAAAAGGAGTAGTCCTGTACTTGACAATGGATTTGGACCTCTTTGGGGTAAACCTGCTGAGATCCACGTTGCCCTGGGGGCAGTGATGAGGTCCAGGGTCTGTCCTATCTCAGTCTGATAGGAACCCTCCAGGAAGAGCTCGAGCAGGTGCAGGTAGCAGGGCTGCCCCCAGCAGTAGAACTTCAACAGGCGGCAGATAGAGGATTCCAGCAGCCTGGCATCATTGATGGCACCCAGACCTATGCCTGGCTTCTGGTACCAGTAGGGCTGCCCCTGGCAGGTAAGGGATGAGTCCATTATGTCATCCAGCATCAGGAGGAAAGCGTGGAGCAACTTGACACACCAGCCCATGGTCAGGATCCGCTGAGACTGTCAGCATCCTGTTTCCTGGGCTCCACCAGCGCCTGGAACACAGCCACCATCGTCACACGTCGGTTGTACTTGCTGCTGATGACATTGTATTCTACAACCTTCTTGAGCTGGGCAACAGCGTCTCCCTTCTCTGGGTGCCCCAGCGCATCCTCGGTCAGCACTGAGCACATGGGAGAAGTGCTGGATGAAATGCTGCTTTTCTTGGGCAGGAGCCTCTGCTTTCTGGTCTCCGTTCATTCTGAGAGAGGAGCAAAATGCTTTGGTCCAAGAGGCAAGTTCTTACTTCTAGTGATAAGGTTTTGAAGGGTTTCTAATCATAGAAAAAGCAACTACTGAAAAAGATAAGCAACAGTAAGAAATGGCTCTTACAATAAGGCTAATTATTTCACCAATTCCACTACTTGTCTATCAGTTTGCTATACTTGGTAGCTTGTGTGTTACTATGATGCTGGAGGCTATGTTACTGGTATTTCAAAAGCCAGCAGGGTCACCCAAAGTGAACAGTCCTCACCAGAACAAGACTACTAAGAAGGAAAGTACAACGAGGACTTAGCCACTGAAAACCTTATGCATAGCACTGAAACACTGTAGGCTCCTGGAGGCCTAGTTAGCAGGGGTCCTCAAATGATGGCTCTCGGGCCACATTTGGCCCGCTGAGGACATTTATCCAGCCTGACGGGTGTTTTTGCCCCATTTTGTTTTTTACTTCAAAATAAGATATGTGTAGTGTGCATAGGAATTTGTTCATAATTTTTTTAAACTATAGTCTAGCCCTCCAACGGGTCTGAGGGACAGTGAACTGGTCCCCTGTTTAAAAAGTGTGAGGACCCCTGGCCTAGTGACTAGAAGCAGAACGTTGTCAGAGAAGTGCCAGAAGATGAGCCCCTTAGGTCAGAAGGCACTCACATTGTGACTGAGAAAGAGCTGCCTTCTCAAAGTACAGTGGACCATCATGACGTGAATGGACTAAAGCCTGTGGAAGCAAAGCCTTCAAGACCTTCATTTGCTGATGGCGCATGACTCATAATAAGAAGAAACAGCTGAAAAATGTATGAATAATTTGAACTTGGAATGTACAAAATGTGAATCTAGGAAACTTGGCAGTTTTCAAAATTGAAATGGAATGCATAAAAAAGATTAATATCCTAAGTGATAGTGAGCTGAAATGAACTGATATTGGCCATTTTGAATCAGAAAAATCTTATCACTTACTATAAAAGGAATAACACAATAGAGATAAATGTATTTACATTCATTGCACTCATTGTCAGAAAGGACATTTCAAGGTCTTGAGATACAATATGCTGTCTGATAGAGTTACATCTATCCGGATTCAAGGAAATCCAATCATTACAACTACTGTTCAAATTTATGCTTCAACCACTAAAGCTTATGATAAAAAAACTGAAGATTTCTACTAATTACTTAAACATGCAATAAAGATGTATTGAGATTTATGGCCCAATGGGATGCACAAGTTGGAAACAAAGAGGAAGGAGCAGTAGTTAGAAAATCTGGTTTGGTGATAGAAAAAAAGCTGCAGTTCATAGGATAGAATTTGGCAAGACAAGTGCGTTATTCATGGCAAATATATTTTTGCAGCAACACAAAAACAGTGACTATATAAGTGGACTTCTCCATATAGAATACAAAGAAATCAAACTGACATTTGTGGGAAGAGCCGATAGAGAAGTTCAATATCAGCAGCTAAAATGTGGCCAGTGGCTGACAATGAAACCAATCACTGATTGTTCATATGAAAGTGCAAGCTGAAGTTGAAGAAAATGGGGGTGTGGGGTGTCCATGAAAACCAAATTATAATCTTGAATTTAACCACCTGAATTTCTAGAACATCTCAAGTACAGAGTTGACACATTGAACACTAATGGCAGAAGATCTGATGGGCTGTGAGATGACATCAAGAATATCATCCATGACAAGAGCAAAAGGTCATTTAAAAGGACAGAAAGAGAACATCAAAGTGGATGTCAGAAGATTCAGAAACTTGCTTTTAATCATAAAGTGGTTAAGGCAAAGGGAAGAAAGGATGAAGTCAAAGAGCTGAACAGACCATTTCAAAGGTCAGTTGGAGAAGATGAAGTAAAATAGTATTATTAATATCTTTGCACACAAAGATCTAGAGTTAAAAAAGAACATACTCAGCATATCTTCAACTGAAAGAACTCAAGAAAAAACTCAAGCCTTCAGTTGCAATAGTGAAAGAAGATTCTGTGGGCAAAATATCAAGTGATGCAAAAACCTTCACAAGAATATGGAAAAAATAACACAGTCTCTGTATCAAAAGAACAAGTCAACATTTCACCATTTCAGAATGCAGCACACGAGCAAGAACTAATGGTACTAAAGGAAGAAGCTGTACTGAATGTATTAGCCAAAGAGAAGGCTCCAGGATTGATGGAATATCAATCGAAATGTTTCGGCAAGCTTATGAAGCACAGAAAGCACTCACTCACCTCGGCCAGAAAATTTGGAAAACAGCTACTTGGTCAACTGACTGGAAAAGATCCTATTTGTACCCATTCCAAAGAAAGGTGACTCAGAATACTCAAACTATAAAACAATATCATTCTTGTCACATACAAGTAAAATTTTGCTGAAGATCATCCAACAATGGTTGTAACAACAGTACATTGACAGCGAACTACCAGAGGTTCAGGCTGGATTCTGAAAAGACCATGGAACAAGGGATATTATTTTTTTTGATTGCACATTTATTTCACAATGCAGTTTTACACAGTGCTAAGAGCACTTTTCTTCATATTTTACAGGAGAGCTTAAAACAATATGGACTCTGAATCAATGGTCATCCCAGAACACAGCCAAATCTAACCTAAGAAGCATGACAAGTTGTTCAAAGCTTAAAGGCTTAATGGCAATAATCAAAGGAGGCAGAGTTGGGTTTACTTTACATAACTGACTGGAAAATACATTCAAAACACAGCCGACACACTTTAATACGGCCTCATGCGCCCAGAGGGAGGGGCGCCCGGTTGGGAGGGGTGATTGCTATGTCCAGATAATCCCCTATTTGGAACTTCTGTGACTGCAGGGTCATGGAGTCGTCGGTCCCCTTCCTGCCCGGCATGGTGCTGTCAATCTCCTTGACTCGATAGCCAGGTCTTTTCAGATCTGTAAAAACAATCGCAAAATTGAAGTGCGTGCCATTCTTTCCAGTTTCTGGGTAAACTTCCTTTACTAAACTTGTCAGTTCCTTCAAGGTTGCATCCATCCAAGTGTAGATCTGCAGCTCGCTGGACGGCACGTTTCCGCGGAAGAACTCGTCCATTCGGGTGGTGGCGGCCGTTATTGGTGGTGAAGACCCGCGGCGGCGGCGGCAGCAGCAGCAGCAGCAGCGGGCACGTCTTCTCCGATTCCTTAATTTCCTCCTGGGTGACACACGACTCCACCGCCATCTTCCTCCTCCGGCCCGAGAGACGCTCGCTGCTCTCGGGATATTATTTTTTATGACAAATTGATCTTGCTGAAAGTAGAAAACCCCAACTGTGTGGATCATAACAAACCATAAATAGCCTTAAGAAGAACACTTCATTGTACTCATTCGGACTTGAGGATCAAGAGGCAGTTGTACGAACAGAAGAACAAAATCGAGGATTGCAGTCTTTAGTATGGATTACAACTCAATGTAAAGACAACCAGAATCCTCACAACCAGACCAATAAGTAACATCATGATAAATGATGAAAAGATTGATAGTGTCAAGGAGTTTGTCTTGCTTGGATTCACAATCAGTGCTCACTGGAGGAGCAGTCAAGAGATCAGATGATACATTGCCTTAAGTAATCTGATGCCTAAGATCTCTTTAGGGTATTGAAAAGCAAGGATGTTACTTTGTTTAGTATGGTGTGCCTGACCCAAGCCATGGGATTTTCAACTGCCACATAAGCAAGTGAAAGTTGGACACTGAATACAAAAGAGGAAGACAAAATGATTCACTTGAACTATGGTGCTGGCGAACGAAGACTGCTAGAAAAATAAACAGGTATGTCTTCGGAGAAGTACAGCCAGAGTGCACGTTACAGGTAAGGGTAACAAGGCTTCGTCTCATGTACTTTGGGACATGTTGTCAGGAGAAACTAGTCCATGGAGAAAGACATGCTTGAAAAAGTAGAGGGGAGCAAAAAAGAGGAAGGTCCATGGCACAGTAGCTACAACAATGGGCTCAAACATAAGAACAATCGTGAGGTGCAGGACCGGGCAGGGTTCAGTTCTGTTGTGCATAGGATCGCTATGAGTCAGAAGTGACTTGATGGCACCTAACAACAACTGCAACATTTCTCCAAGTATATTATAAAGTCTTAAGGCGAACAATAGAACAGAAAGCATAAGAGCAAACAAAATAGTACTAGAACACCAGCAAAGCATCTACAGCATGAAAGCTCTCCTCTACTCCTCTTATTTTATAGAGGAAAATGCTAGGGTCCAGAGAATTTAAGTGACCTTTCCATGTCTTAGAAAGTTGAGATCTGACAGGCTTGAGGCAGATGGTGTTAAAAGCACCCTAACACTTCACTTGCTCTTGAATTGGTAGCCCATCCACACTGAGGGAAATTGCTCAAGGGGTCCTTATGGACACAACTGTAAAAACTGGTATCTTTTAAGAACCCTAAGATTTGAAAGATTTGTGCAAACAACAGAGAATATAAGGTCTTGTGAGCTTCTAAACCTGAGGGAGAGTTGTGGAACTTCAATTGTTTACTGAACTCCAGACCCATTTACTTATAAATCAGGAGCTTATATACTGATTGGTCTCTGGGGTCCATTGTTCTCTAATCTTCTACTTCCTTCATGAAGGAGGAAAATTGAGCATAACAACTTATACAAAATCAGTATTCTAGGTTGTACACAATAATGCAAAAATTGTCTGCCTGAAGTTGTTATGTACCAATCAAGCTGTTTCCAACTGACATGCAGACCCTAAGTACAGTATACACACTGCATAGTCTTGTGCCGACCTCACAATTACTGCCATGTTTGAGCACAGTCAAGCTGCTGTGTCACTCCATCTAGTTAGGTCTTCCTTTTATTCACTCACCCTCTGTTTTAGCAAGCATGATGTCCTTTTCCAGGGACTAGTCTCTCCTAAGAACATGCCCAACGTATGTGAGACGAAATCTTGCCATCCTTGCTTCCAAGGAGAGCCTGGCTACACTTGTTCTAAGACAGGTGTGCTCGTTCTTCTGGTAGGATATGGGACTTTCGATATTCTTCAACACCCTAACTCAAAAGCACAATTCTCCTCAATCTTTCATTTTCACTGTTCAGCCACAGATATTAACCTTAAAACATTGAGCTGAGAGAAATAAATCAGGATGCCCTAGGGCATATTTTTGTTCTATTACCTATCTGTGACTTAATAAAACCAGTAAAACTTTATCAAGCTAAGTGATTTCATCTGTAAAATAAGAAGTTTGGACTCAGTATTGAAAGTCTGTTGTAAAATGATTTTTAAAAAAAGCTGTTGTAAGCCCATTTGAAGTACTGTATGTTATTTTGTAAGCATAATGGATATCACCTAATTTATTTTGCTAATTGTAAAAATAAGTACTCGTAAGTTATTAAAATTACAGAAAAATTGGGGGGAAAATAGCAATAGAAATTATACTATTGTTAGCGTTTTAATGATGATAATTTCAGATCATATTCACTTCCAAGGGAGCTTCAAAAAGTTTATGAAAAAAATTTTTAAAAAAAGAAAAAAAAATTTAAAAAAAAATGGAGCTAAAATACAATAGAACTTTTTCATCAACTTTTATGAGGGTTCTGAAACCATCTTATACGTGACTTTCACATATATCCTCTTTTTTGCCTGTGTACCAATCTTGCATATGTTCTGCAACCCACTTTATTCACTTGTTTAAATGAATGCTGAAGAGTATAGGTTCATATTAAGACATGCAGATATGCATCATCAATTCTAATTATCATCTAATACTTGGATTTCCATTCTATGTATAAATCATAATTTATTTTACTCATGTCCTATTGTGAAATATTAGATTTTTTTCTAATGTTAAAATGAACATTTTTTATTTAGAAATAATGTGAAGGGGGGGAAGCGGGAAGGGAGGGGAAAAATGAGGAGCTGATACCAAGGGCTCAAGTAGAAAGCAGGTGTTTTGGGAATGATGATGGCAACATACGTACAAATGTGCTGGCCACAAATGATGTGTGTATGAATTGTGAAAAGAGTTGCATGAGCCCCCAATAAAATGATTTTTAAAAAAGAAATAATGTGGTTTCCTTCCTCAACTCCCAATGAAATGGTTGGCTCAGGCAGGAATCATCAATTGATGCCAAAGCCAACACACAAAAGATAGCTATGAGATTATCTAGTACAAAGTATTGCTCTACAGATTACTAGCTAAATGCAAGTAGGAAAACTGAACATATGGAGAGACCTGGCAGTCATCAAGCAGTCCTGTGGCACAAGGTTAAGTGTTAAACTGCAAATTGAAAGGTTCGTTATTTGAGCTTACAAGTCTTCCGTGGGAGAAAAAACCTGAAGACCTACTCTTGTAAGGATCACAGCTGAAGAAAGGCTACTGTGACTTACAGTCACTGTGAGTCAGAACAGAACAATGGTCATCACCTTAAGCAAATGCCCAAATTTAGCTTCACTGGCTGAACTGAATATTATGCCTTCTGATGGAATGTAATACGAACCACAAATATTCTTCACAAAACTGAATCTGTTTACAATACAAAGGACTGGCATACTTTGGGCTAGCATTTAAAAAATAATTAGTGGAAAAAAATAGTGTCCCATGTTTCTTTTAAACATGAAGTTCTAGATTAAAATACAGTAACATAAATGTGTGCTTGGAGACAATTGGAGAGTTGAAAATAATTGGAAGACTGGATATAAGTTGGCTATATGATTAATTTCTTAACATGTGTGAAAGCATTTTAATATTGGAATAATGTCATTTTTATGATGAAGACTGAATTGTATAAAGATAGTGTCATAACATCTATAACTTACTTTCAAATGATTAACCTCATGTAAATAAAATATTAAAAACTGCTGAATCTAAGTGGAGAATCTATACGGGATCATTGTACCATTCTGTCAACATCTTTATGCTTAAATCTTTGGATTAAAAAGTTAGGAAAAAAGAAATAATAAATATTTTAAAGTTTACTCTTTCCATGGTTATCACAATCTAAATATTAAAAAATTAACTATAGTGTTGTATAATTACATTTAGACTCTGGCAGCTATGGGATTAATCCAAATCCCTTATATGTGATTATGAAACTGAGCGAACTATGAAAAGTCCAGTTTTAATCTAAAATATTGAAATAACACCACAGCACATGACAAGCATGCAACAAATGTCCTTTTTTTTTCCTTCTACCAAACTCTAATTTTATTTTCCGTTGATGTGTCTGAACATGTGTGTGTGTGTGTGTGTGTGTATGTGTGTGTGTGTATTCCATAAGCATTTGTTTCTCGTAATTGTAGGAGCCCTGGTGGCACAGTGGTTACAAGTTGGGCTACAATTCACATGGCCGACAGTTTAAAACCACTAGCAACTCCACGGAAGACGGGGCTTTCTACGCCCATAAACAGTAGTCTTGGCAACCCACAGGAGGCCACTATGAATCAGCATTGACTTGAAGGCTGTGAGTTTGGTTTTGGTTCTAACAGCCTGTTCTAGGAATTTTTAGTTTTTTATTTTAATTAAGTACTTTTCTGATACTGAAGAGTTAACCTAAAAAATATGCTAATTAAATCTGTTCTGGATGGGTACACAAAAATTTGTTACATATTTTTAGAGGGTATTTAATCTTAAATTGCATATAAGTATTTTTGAAATCTTAAAAGCATATTTTTCTACTGTAAAAAATGAGTATGAGTTATTTGTAGGTGAAATGATACATGTCTGGAACATGCTTTAAAATATCTGAGCATTAAAAAATCAGAGGAGAGATGACATATGAACTGTAAAGGACTGATAATTGTTGAAGCAGAATAACAGGTATTCTATTATTGTGATTTCTTTAGTATAATTTGAAAAATTTCAGAAGTTAATTATTTTTCAGTCTATAAGAAAAAAGGTACAACAAAGTTCAACATAATTTGGCATGTAGTTTATTTAAAATTTCTACTTCGAAAGTGGTAATGGTTCGAAGTTTTAAAAAAATTAGTTAAGAATGCATTTTTGTTACATTATTGTCCTAATATATCTCACACAAAGGTTTTACATAAGCCACAGTTCAGCATAATTCTGTTATTTCAACAGACATTATCATTATTTTTCAATATCCTAATTTGAGTCAAATTCTTTCCAAAACGGTAAAAAATTAATGACATTCACTATAATCAACTCAAAACCTCTGAAACATAAAAACCTTTCCAAATAGTATGGAACACAGTAATATGTACTAGAAATTCCCAGAAAGCAGAATACCTTGGGGAATGCATACACATTGTATCTATAGAGGAATTCAGTGAAACTGAAAGTCTCTGGTGTATCAGAAGGAAGGAAGAGTTTGGAACTAACACTCCTTGTGAATAACTACAGTAAGTGAAAACAAAACAAGCCCATCACCCTCAGTTCCAACTCATGGTGAGCCCACATGTTACAGGGTAAAACTAAGTTCAAGGTTTTCTACATTGACATCTTCACGAAAGCAGATTGTCAGGCCTTTCTTGCTGTGCCAGGTAGGTTTAAAGCACTGAATTTTCCAGTGCGAACTATTTGAATAATCCCAACCAGGTTTAAAGGTATCCACCCTCTATAACAAATACGGCCCAGTCTAAAGACTTGACCAATGTTACACAAAAAGAGAACATATCAAAATACAGCTAAAAATTGTAAGATCCTTTCTTGAAAATCCCCTTAAACAGAAGATAAAGAAACAGAACAGACCTCCACCTATTAACTAGGGGGTACACTAACTTTAACTTGAAACACAATATGTGGAAAGAAAGCTGATTGTGGAATGGTACATGACTTAGCATAGTGGAAGAGCGTGAATACATAGAGAAATAGTGGCAAAAATCCCTATTTACTCTGCTGTATGATTTGATATTGGAGGCTTAGAAATTTGAGACACTGGGAAAAGCAGAGGGCAGAGTACCACCACCAAGCCAGAGTAACAAGGAAGGGTCGCTGAACAAAAACATTAATCATTATGGCTCCAGGCTTACGGAGAGCTCCACACAGAAGGTGAAATACTGCAATGAAAACAGGGAACCTAAGTGAAAATGTATAAACTGAATAGTGAAACTTAACAGCTTTCTTCCCACCCCCCGCACTAGCACCCTGCCATTTACACTGCTCACCACTGCAAGCTTCCTTTCCCCATTATTCCACCTAGACACTGACAGAAAAATACTCTTTCTGTGAGGAAACAGAAAAGCCTTCCTACCCACCACCCAGAAAGAATAACGAGTATAACCTGGAGGTCCGTCCATACGAGAGCCTTGCTTACGCATGCCCAGTGGGCTTTCAATTAGCCTTCCTTACATCTCTCCCTCTCTAAAAATGAGCCAACTAGTAAGGCTCACATATAGCTGGAGAGAGTCTCCAACAGCCAAGAATAAGACAAATTAGACAAAACAAAGTTTTTAAAGGAGTTGAAAAATTCAAGAAGAAATTTCAAAGTCATAAAATTAATATCCTTGCTTGAGCAGATAACAGAAGATGTGGCATAAAGAAAAAAAAGGACAAGATGGAGAACAAAGACAAAGAACCAGAGTTCATGAAATCTATTTACTTTTTTAAAGAGAGATGGCTGACATTTTTCATTTCAATGAAAGAGTTACAATATTCTAGATAACAGAACAAAAGACAATGTTGTGGAGATCAGATTTCTAGACATCATCTTCCAACTTTTGAGGGGAAATGGCTTCCAATATAGAAGCCTCTGAACAGCCACACAAATTGAGAGTAAAAACGAAATGTAAGAAATAGAGACGCCACACTAATACACAGACTTTATTAGAGGAAAGGTCCAGAAAAAGGGGACTCAACTAACATGAAGGAAATTCCCAGAATATCAGTTAAGGAAAGTCCCGAGATGATAGCTCTGCAGCAGGCGCAAAGAGGAAACAATCCAGACTGAAGCAGGAAGGACAGCTCCAGGAGGCAAGTCTGCAGGAACAAATGGAACTGATACGTTTATCTGACAGATCTGACCATGTGGAAAATTGCACTGAGAAACATTTTATGGCAGCTGGAGGGTATGGGAAGACTTGGACAGAAATTCAGAGAACACTAAGCAAATGAAAAAATGAGCCATTAAAAAAAAAGACAAGGAAACAAAACCGGAGTAAATAAAACCACTGCTGCCTCAGGAGAGGCACATATTTATTACCTCATGATGATGTAAACTCTGGCTACAAACTGCATGTCAATTAGTGAGAGAACAATATTAGAATGAATGGGGAGAGTGTAGCTTGAACAATCCTCTAATTCGAACACTTTGAAATCACTACTTTTTTTACAAACCTCAAATTATTCAATTCTTAAGCATACGTACAGAGATCAGTTTACCAGTAATTGGGGGGGTTGGGGTGCATTACTGCTTAAAGAGTACTGAGTTTCTGTTATGAGTGAAGGAAAAAAATTGGAAAGAGACAGTGGTAATAACTGTATAATATGGTGAATGTAATTAATGTCACTGAATTACATATGTAAAAATATTGCAATGTTTTGTTATATTCCAGTGTACAGTTTAACTATACTAAAAGAAAAATACTAAATTCTAGAAGTCTCTATTTTCATTAAATTCTGTAATGACACTGGAAAGGCAAAACTTCAGTGACAATAATTTTTGTCTTAGGGTATCTCAGAGAGATTCCATGAAAAAAATGAGTGTTGCATGTTAACTTTGTTGTTTGCGATAATATATCTGATACATTTGGTATTTACCTACTTTTAATTTCCACATTTACCAATAGTTTCCCTGCCCTACAGAGAAAAAATGTGGACCATACCTCTTCAAATAGCTTGATTTAAAAAGCTGAACTGTTTTGCACATTTTCTTTGAAAAAGAACAATTTGACTTTCACTCCATGACTTGGGATTCTTATGCAAGTCAGCCACACAAATGTTATGGAGATGACCTCAGAGGTTTCAGGTGTGCAAGGCTATGATACTTTTACAATTATCGACTCTCTACTGACAATAATTCTTCGTCAATCAGGATTAACCTAGGTCTTAATTTGCTATGGGGCTAAAAAACAAATAAAAACTATAGAACTAAATATCCTGACAGGCCCCTTCCTATACATTTTCTCACTTAATCCAAATATGCTAAAATGAAAATAAAGTATAATTATGAACTTAAACAACAAGAAAACCTACTATTAATTTTTTTAAATGCACTGCCATTTCATCAATTTCAGCTCTTAGCAACCCTATATAGGTTTTTTGAGTCTTTAAATCTTTACCAGGATATCCTCAAATTCCTCCTGTGGATGGTTTTGAACAGCCAACCTTCAACAGAGCTCCTTTACTAAAAAATAAAAAGTTGAACCACACAAATGCAGAGACAAAGTATCTTAAATGAAAATACATGGCATGTATCCAGAATTGACAACCCTTTAATAACCGAAGAGGCTAGGGTTTTTGGTTTGCTTTCTGTTTTGTTTTTTTTCTTTTCGCGGGAAGGACAATCTTTTCTCATGCTTGGGTGTCTTTATAGGTAATTTCCAGTTCTTAGACTTTTAAATTAATAAGTGGTGGTTAATTGAGAGGTTATTTGGCTATCCTAGGTATAGCCAACTTAGAACACCAAGGGATGAGGAGAGGGAGCATAACCTGCTGTGATAGATGGAATTATGTGTATTTGAATAGGCATAATTGTCAGGGGGTTGGCAGTTACATTATGATGTAGTCACCCTCGATTTTGTTGTTGTATAATGCTGATTTTGACGCAACTATCTAACCCTGACGATAAATAAGGAGCAGGTTTATTTTATCACCCATCCGCTATTATTTCTACCAAAGGGCAGCAGAAATGAAGCTGAACTACAAATTAGGGCTTTCATATCCACTCAATATGTGCACATAATATTATTACAACTATTTGCTAAAAAATCTTAACTGGTTACAACAGATCCTCAATTGTGAATATTAGAATGAGTATTTCCCAAATTTAGGGATTTTTCACCGTAGTTTATCATCTAGACAATGAAAAGTCATCCTTTTCTTTGATATTTAATTTTTTCCAGTAAAATATTCCTGTTAGAAGAATGACAATCTGATCATTGTGTTAATATCCAGTCACTACTAAAACAATACAAAAAGCCCAAAGGCCACCAAAAAGTATCTTCCCAATGTAAATTGCGAAACAAAGTATTTTAAATGAAAAATACATTGCTTGTATTCGGAATTGACAATCTATGAAGTCGCCCTTAGAAGGTGTCATTTAGATACAATATAAAAGACTATAAAATGTTTCTAAACAGCCACTTCATTTAAAGGGCCATGTGCACACTGCCCATTTTAAGTCAAAATTTTTTAGTGTCTGTTTACTTGTTCTCAGCCATTTCGATGCTCTGGATGGTCTGAAGAACAACGATGTGTTCTCCAAGAACCTGCCAAGTGCGAGCAAGATGTTCATACACAAGGCACAAGACTGGGTGGGCAGACCTGTAGGTACACACCACGTGTAAATGGTACATGTAACCATAGATCCTATCCTCAAACGCACTTTCCCTGACGCAGCTCTCCCAAGCTGCGCGACGTGGGCTGGCCGGTCTCAGACGGCAAAGCTTGGCAGCAGACACAACACCACGGCGGCGCATTCGAGTGATTTAAACGCCAGCCAAACAAAAACGCAGCCCCTTTTACGCTTTGAGCATTTTTTCGTGATCAACGCTCTTGAGACCGCAGTGCTTAAAACTGCTTCCTATTTCCTCTCCACCGACCAAATAAAAAGAAACGAATCCCTCTGAGCAAGCGATGCCGCCACGTCTATTTACCATCAAGCTCACAACGTGGCCCTGTCTCCCTGCCACGCCACTCACTCACTCACGGTCAAGGGTGGCCAGACCACCTACCTGTCTTAAAGAAACAGCGCTCCGAACATGACGGACCACTAACCCGCACGGAACAAGAAAACCGTCTGCAAAGGAAGCTGGAGGATTTGCCTTTTGCCAACGTGAAACCGCTTCCAGCCACTGCATCCGGCCGCAAAAGCCTGTCGACCAACGCTCCTGCCGGTCGCCTGCGGCGGAAAACCCTTGGAATATGGCCGAGAATCCCTTGCAGCGGGCGTGTTTCGAACCAGACACTTCAAGGGGCGGCGGGCCGGGCGCTAGGGGCACCTCAGGAAAGCCGGGCGGCGAGGGGGCCCGGCGCGCCCTCGGCTCCCCGAGGGGGACGCACAGCCCGGGCCCGGGCGCTGCCAGGGACGCCGGGGCTCTCCACACCCCTTTTTTGACAGGATTTTCTGGGGCCGGAGGCCGGCCCCCACGCGCCAGTTCCCGCGATCGCGTCGGCGTGGCCTACGCGCCCCGCACCTGGGCGGGGACCGAGCCCTTCCCGAGCGCCCGCCTCGGCCCCGCACTCCGCGGGGGCCCGCCAGCCCCACTCGCACAGACCCCGCGGCCCCGGGCAGGGGGGCAGAGAGCGCAGAGGAAGCACGAGTTCCAGCCGCCCCCCTCTCGGCCGCCGAAATTACAGGCTCCATTTCCTGTCCCCTCCGGGACCGCAAAACCGCCTGCGGAGAACGGGACCGCTCCCGCCCGGCGCCCGCGGCCCCCGCGCTCCCCCTGCCCGGGCCCCGGCGGGCGCGCGGGACGGCGGGGAGCGCCCAGCCTCCTCCTCCCCTCCCCCTCCGGCGCCGGCACCCACCTCTCGGCAGCGGCTTCGCCTCCCCGTTCTCCTCCCGGGGGGCCCCGCCGGCCTCGCCCGGGCCGTGCCTCCGCCTCTCCTTCTCCCGCTTCTCCTTGGGTCTGCGCGGCTTGGCGTTGGCCGAGGCGGCGGCGGCGGCGGGCAGCAGGAGGTGGTGGGGCTGAGCGTGCAGCAGCGGAGGAGGGACCAGCATCTGGCGCGGCAGCGGCTGAGACGAGGAAGCAGAGGCTGAGGAGGGGGCGGGCGAGCCAGCGGAGACAGAGACGCTGCTCCGGGAAGGGGGAGCCGGGGAGGGGACGGCAGACAGAGCGGCGAGGCTCCAAGACGCGGGGCTGCCATAGCTTTGAGGCGAAAGTACTGCTGGCGGCGGCTGCAGCTGCCTGCTGTTCCCACCGCTGCTCCCTTCTCCGTTCAATCTCCGCGGCGCCTTCCTGTCCTCGGTCCGGACCTTCTTTGCGGACACCGAGCCCGGTGCGTCCCCGGATGAGGACTGCAGCTTGCTGAGCGGTTCTTTCTCCGAGACGGGGGCGGCGGTGCCGTGCGCTGGGCTCGGCGGCTCCGCCATTTTGCGCTCCTGTTGTATTTACTCTCCTCCGCTGGCGGGCGCGGGGCAGGGGCGGGCCCTCGGCGAGGGGCGGGGCGGGGGCGGGGCGGCCGGCCCACCGGCCCGGCCTCCGATTGGACGAACCGCCCTGAGGGATGGCTTTAGGGGCCAAAGGCGCGAATATGGAGTCGAGGGGGCGGGACCGCCGAGCGGACCCGCTCGGGAGGTCATCGCTCGGCGGGGCGCGGCGAGTGGCCAGCGCGATGCGAGGGGAGGGTCGTTCAAATGTCGCCAGCAGGAGTTCGGGTGCCCGGTGGGGAGTCCGAGCGGAGCCCCAGCCTCGGACGCCGAGTCCTCCTAGCCCGGGTCGCGCTCGTCGGGGCCTCGACTTCTTACTCGTGCCGCGTTCTCTTCCTTCTCTCAGGGACCCCTGCGGTCCCCGCGCTCGGAAATCCGGATTTCCGGGATGCCGGCGTTGATCCCTGGGCCCAGGCTTGATGGAGCAAGGCGGGGCTAAGAAAGCACTCGGTGCGGTGACCAGGAACATGGTCCTTGTTAGAGTCAACTCTTAATGTTCTGAGTGAGGTTAACTTCCTGCACGCCTACAACTTTGGGATTACTTCCGACCTTGAAGGTAAGATTTTCCTTGTGTTTGGAGAGCTTCTGGAACTATAGTGATCGGACCCTTACTCGCACGAAGGTTTGAACATTACACTTACTATAATTGTAATCGTTTAAACTCACCAAGAAAAATCCGTCAGTGACATAGGCTTTTGAAAAACAAAACAAAAAATTACAGGTGTCTGTGTTTTAGTGTTTCCTGGCTGTTCAGTGCCTTGCATGCTTTGTATTTTGATTTTTAGTTGGGGCCGTGGGGAGGAATTGGGAGATGGGTTACAGTATTATGGTTTTAAACCGAGCAGGAAATGTGTTTGGGGGTGGGGTGGGGCGGGAGTAGAGAGCCACAAGTAGAGAGCCAGTTCCACAGGAGAAAGTTGAGGCAGGCTGTTTTCTAGAGTCTCCAGGAAGCGCTTCAGGGCAGCTCTGCTCTGAATTGAAATCAACTCGGTCGGTGGTCGTGGGTTCGTAAATATATTTATTGAAGTATAATTGATATACAATAAATTGCACATATTTAAAGTAGGTAATTTGATCATTCTGATACATGAGTGCATACATTTATAGATGTATAAACCAATATTATCTTTAGATGCCTTAAATTTTTAAGCACTGAAAATATTTGCTTCCTTTAATACGTTTGCTTCCATGCAAAGCAAGTGAAAAGTTTATCGTTGAAATTTACTGGCAGCGTAAATTTAGTGTTGCGAAAGGTGTTGGTGGAGGAACAGACAGAACACAGGGCTACACTTGAGTGCTGCTCATTAACTTGGTAGCTTAGGTGCTTCACCTGTCAGGGCCTCACTTTTTCTATCTAAATGAATAGATTTAATTACATGATCGCTGAGATCCTTTGCCATTTTAAAGAAACATTTCAAAATCACACAGAAACCATGACAATTAAAATAGCTTGGTGATTGTACACTCCACCACATAATCTTTTATTTTTGTCAGATCTAGAATTTGTATTCACTAATCTAGTACCTTAAAACATGAGCCATATATTCCCACGACTTCCACACAGAAGGCTGAGAAATCTGACTTTTACCAAAGGGCCTAACTAAAAAGTATGCTCTTTCCTTTGTGAATTGGTTATTCGTTGCAGTGACCTTGATTACAGTGTTGTACACTGTTAACATAACCAAAATATATTTGGAGAACCTGGGCAAGAGAGTCACAATGAAGGCTCACATACCAGTCATCTAAATACTTAAGTTAGAACTCAAGAAAACGAGCTGTAATATCAAATATGCCTTATTGTACTTACCTGACAACTCCACTTTCATAATGATCTGGAAAGCCAGTCCCTTTGATCTCTCACCTTCAGCTTCTGGGTACACCATGTACCCTCAAAGACCTCACCCTCTTCTAAGCCACGATTAGGCTCCTCTGTTATTTCTTTCTTCTCATCCTCTTTTCTTTTATTTTTTTTATTGTCGCCAAATATATGTGTAACAAAACAGTTGGCATTTCAACCATCTTCACCTGTGTACTTCAGTGGTGTCAATTCTTCTGTGACTGTTAGTTTCGGTTCCACTTTGATCTGTTCTCAGATTAGACTACTACTGTCCATTCCGTTTTGCTCTCTGTTGTTGCAGTTGATCCCTGGGTCGTCTCCTTGACCCCTTCCAAGTGCATTCTCTGTACCAACAACTTCAGTGAAAGCATAACTACTGTGCACCCAGTGTCTCCACCTTCTAATCTCAAACCTGCCGCCCTCTGGAGACACATTCTGTACTTTTTTCTTTTATTTTTTCACATTCTGTACTTTTGGAGGCCATTCACTTTCTGAGCTAGGTATCACCTCATCAGTTGTGCATCACAGAATTTCACGTTACTGTTTCCCTTTATGTATCATTGCAAAAACTGCATTTCATATGAACAGTATTGCTGTTCAATCCTTGACTGACTTGTTGTTTACATTTATTGAAAACTTTGATATTTGGCTCATATCCTTCCCCTCTCCCCCTGAAGCCCTGATGGCACAATGAGTAAGCACTGGGCTGATAAAACAAAAGGTTGGCAGTTCAAAGCTCCCAGCCGCCCTATGGAAGAAGAATACAGCTCTGTGCTTCCAGAAACAGTCATAGCCTTGAAAACCTTAGAAAGCAGTTCTACACGTCAGAATGTACTTGTCCACAGCAGTGTTTTGGACCTTTCACCATTCACCTTACTGACTTCAGTGTTCATGCTAACACTCTTGCTTGTTTCCTCTTGTTTTGCATTTTCTTTCCGTCATGAATTCCAATCTCCCCTCCCCTGGTTTCACCCTGGCCCTTAGCGTTGCTGTGAGTCACAGGAATTTGGTTTTTGGTTTAGATTTTTTTGTTCTTCCTGTCGCTCTCTGCTCTTTCGGGTCTACCACCTTCAACTACAGTGCTTGGTTCTCCTTTCTCACACTGCGCACATGACACCTTGCCCTGTGACCCCAGGAGAGCTTCCAGGCACTCTCTTACATTTGAATTTCAAATAAATAACAATTTTTACTAGAAAAGATATTTGGAAATATTATACTGAAAATACTCTTTATCTGAAATCCAAATTTAACCGGGCATGATAATACCCCCTTCTTTCTTTTTTTAGAAACATGGCAACCTGATAGATTTTCTTTACTACTTTTCCCTATCCAACTTAAAATCTGCTATGTATTATCTATCCCAGCCATTTGACAGCAGTGTAACCTTACATTACATGGCCCCTTGGTAGCTCTGTGTATGTCTGTGCATGCGTGCATAGACAAACACAGCAAACCTTAGATTCGTTGGTGATTTCTTCAGCCTCCACCAACCTGAGCTCTCTCTTTAAATGTACGTAAGTACTTCCCATCACACTGGTGACAATCATCAAACATAGAAAGTAAAAAAGGCTCTGATCAAGGCCCCAGGTTTGAGCCAAATATGATAAATTGAGTTACTACATATGGACATAACTAAAGTAACTGATTTGGGGCTGGGGAGGCAATTATTATAAACTTGGGTTACAAGGGGAAGAATTAAGCAGCCAAATAGTCTTTGTTTTGCTATAATACCCAGAAACTCAATGCCATCAGGTTGCTATGGACTCATAGCAACCCACTGTTACCGGAGTAGAAAATCCAGAAGGGGTGACGGTTAATAAATAAATAAATGATGGAGTTGAGACAATTGGGCAAATTTAACTGCCACTAGCAATTCACTGGGTTGAAGAAATATTTCAGACTCGTCATGTCATGTCCTCCTGATAGTCTGCACACTCTCCCTCCTCTTCTGGAGCCCAGGTAGCACTATTGGGTAAGGGTTGGAGTTGCTACCTACTCGGTCAGTGGTTCAAACTCACCAGCCACTTTGATGGAGAAAGATGAGACTATTCTGTGCTCACAAATATTGAGACTCTTGGAAGCCCTATATAGGACCCTATGACTCCATGGTATTGGGTTTGGGGTTTGCTTCTTCATCTCAGACTGTAGTAAATGGGACACGCTTTCAAGTATTTAATTGAAGGGACTTTTTTCTCCTCTCATTTTTCTTTCCCCTAGTAGCCAATAAAAGGAATATTGTCTGTAACATCAATGAATTACCTAAATTAATGGCTTCCCAGTTCTCTAAAGTTGACTGCACTCAGATCTGAGTGTGTGCCCTTGAACTCATTATCTTCCACTCCACACTTACTGCCATGGAGTTGATTTTGACTCATAGCACTTTATATGACAGAATACATCAGCCCCTGTAGGGTTTCTGCGACTTTAACTCTTTACAGGAGCAGAGCAGACAGCTTTATCTTTCTCCCAAGAAGTGACTGTTAGGTTTGAACTGCTGTCCTTGTGGTTAGTAGCTCAATTTGTACCACACTATACCACCAGTGCTATTTAGCTTTTGTCACAGATGTATCAAAAACATCTCAAACTTAACGTGTGTGGCAAAAACTTATTAGTTTCCTGCCCAGTATGTTTTCCTTCTGCCTTACAACCTGAACCCCTGTCTCATTAAAGTTGCAGTGTGTCCAGATAAAGAGCCCTAGTGGCATTGTGATTATGCATTAGGCTGCTCACCTCAAGGTTAGCAGTTTGAAACCACCAGCTGCTCCAAGAGAGAACGACAAGGCTTTCTGCTCCCATGAACAGTTACAGTCTCGGAACCCCACAGGTAGGGTTGTATCCTTTCATGTGGGATCACTTTGAGTCAGCATTGATGCAATGGCAGTGAGGTTCAGTTTCTGAGTACCCAGACGGTGGGGGTGGGGGGCTGCCCAGCCATTCTTGTTCCTAAGGATGGCCATGGGATACAGTTCTGACAGAACTCTTAAGGATGACCAATGAGCTATGAAGGAACCTTGGTTGTGTAGGGGTTGAACTGCTGCTAACTGAAAGGTGAGCATTAGAAGTGCAATTGCTCTGTGGGAGGGGGGCGCAATGTGGCAGTTGGCTTCCATAAAGATAACCATTTGACAGCTATTAGTAGGTTAAGAGGAAGCAACAAGAGAAAAGAAATCAAACCTGGGGCAGGGGAACTGGAGGGTAAACTAATGGAGTGTTTGATAAATAGTTTAAACTGTTCACAAAAAAATTGATCTGAAATGTAAACCCCACCTAATTCACTTTTTTAAAAAAACAAAATGACCAACTTAGAAACCCTGGGGGGTACTTCCTTCCCCTCTGTGCTGTAGGATCACGGTCTCCGATATCTAGTGTTTGTAGCGTTAACAGCAGTATCACAAGTGGGTGGTTTAGCAAGCGAAGGTCTTGGCTCACCGTTTAGGAAGCTAAAAGCAAAGATTCAAAGCAGCAGCACTTTCTCTGTTGTTTCTTGAGGAAGCTCCAGGTCGCCTCCGCTTCGGCTTCCTGGTTCCTGAGAGATCTCCAGATGTCTTGACATTTGTCTTATCCTGTCTACTCTGCTGGCTTCTTTTATCTCTTTTATACATAATTTTGCTTCATTAACAAGACAGCCCGTGCCCAAATGAGATGATATTCATAGACATAGAGGCTTGAACTGACTGCACATATTTTGTTGTTAGGTGTTGTTGAGTTGCTTCCGACTCAATGACTTTCTGTACAATCGAACAAACCGGTGCCCGGTCCTACACAGTCCTCACAATTGTCATGTTGAAGCTGACAATTGCAGCCACTGTGTCAATCCATGTTGTTGAGGGTCTTCCTCTTTTTCACTGCCCTTCTACTTCACCAAGCACGAGGTCCTTCTGCAGGGACTGATCCCTCCTGGTAATATTTTTTGGAGGGACAGATGTCATTGTCTAATTGTCACTATGAGTGTGAATCGACTGGCCAGCCCTACTGGGCTGAGGAGAGTGAAAGTCTTTGGGTAATGTTTTCAGAAAGACTCTTGAAAATGGTGGGATCAGAGAGGGACACTAGGCTATGTACCCTTTTCTCTTTCTTACTTGGCTTGGCATTTGGATAAGGGGAAAAAGAATAGTCGCCATTGAGATTGTAAGCTCGCGGTTCCTGATTTCTTATTCAACAAGTCAGTTACCAGTAAGTTGCATTCTCACCCCTTAACCAGTCATATCCTTTCACAACAAATGTGGCCCAACCACTTACTCAGCCGCCACCTTCTTTCCAGTCTGAGGATGTACGTAAGGCTCAGGAGGAGGAGAGCAGGCTGCGGGCTGGGGAGTGGGGCGGACACTGCTTCAAGGCTTCCTTTGAGAACCGGTAGCAACCACGAAGCAGGAAGCAGAAAGTGACAAAGAACAAAAAGATGAAATAGTAAATGGAAACCATCCATAAATGTCTTTTCCGGTCTTAATTTTAATGGCATAATTTTTATGTGGAAGAAAAAAAATTCAGGTCATTCTTAAAATGATACCATTTTAAGAAAAGAGTAAGAACCGAAATGAAACTCACTGCCATCAAGCAGTGATGACGCATAGCAGCCCTGTAGGTGGGGGAGGATTCCCCCTGTGGGTTTCTGAGACTGTACCTCTTGATGTGAGTAGAAAGCCTCATCTTAATCCTGAGGAACAGCTGGTGGTTTCAAACTGCTGACCTTACGGTTAGCAGCCTAGCTCTTAACCAGTATGCTGCCAGGGCTTCTAGAAAGGTATAACAAGAACCTCGCTCAATTATGTAGCCCTCTAAGAGGAAAGCATCCGTTTTCTACTTTGGGCAAGCTGTTCAGGAAGGGGAATGATTTTAGCTAAGAACCGGTGGGCAGAGGGTAAATGAAAGCGTGTGGTGATTTGGAAGGCTAAGTGTGGCAAAGGAGAGTGTAAAGAAAATGCTAGACTCAGCTTCTCAGGATTAAAATCTTGACCCAATCTGCAAATTTCCTTGACCACAATCCTTTGCTTGCTTCTTGTTCTAGAGAACTTCACTTGTAGGGCAACTGTTCTCTGCTTCACAGTGCTCACCACACTGTGGGTAGGTAGGTAGTGCATGCCGAATACCTCATGAACCACATGCTTGTGGCATTTCACTTTATTCCAGGATTTGAAAACCTCGTCCAAGGCAGTGTCCTCGGATGAGCTGGGCTCCTGTGCTCATTCTGACGCTAAGCCAGGTCTCTTTCTAATAGGCCTGATCTCGTGAGAGGAAGCTGAAGGCTAAAACATCAAAAATTTAGATCCTAGTATTAATTAAAAGTTTTATTTCACTAAGAGTTGTATTCAGAAAAATACACATTTAAAAAGAGGCGTTGTTTCTTCAGGTGCTGTGTTTGCAATGCATTTATCATAGACACATAGAAAAGAACAAGCTAAGAGAAAGAAAGGAAGAAGAGTCCGGGAAGCTTGGGAAGCAAGGAAAGACTTGCAGAGACACTGCCTCGAGCTTTTATAGGTACTGCATAATTCATCTGCCCACAGAAAACCTGGGTAGCTCTTCTGAAGCAGCTGTGTAGTGAAGTACCAGATTCTAAGGAAGAGTGAGCCTCAGTGAAGAGTACTGTCCTCATTGCAATTATCACCACAAAATTATACACTTCCACAAAGGTGTCCTTTCACTATTTTAGCTTTATAGATACTACTCTCTCAAGCTTCTCTGTGTGTAGTTCATTTGTGGATGGTGTAGGAGCCCCAGTGGTATAGTGGTTACTTATCAACTGTAAGATCAGCGATTCAAAATCAGGGTGAAGGACAAGATTCACTCCAGTAAAGAGTTACAGTCTCAGGAACCCACAGGGCCATTCTCCTCTGTTCTATAGGCTCACTATGAGTTGACATCAACTCCCTAACAGTGAGTTTTACCAAAACTTTGCCACTAGGATGGTATCCTAGTCATGTACTTCACCTTAGGTGCAGGTGCTGCTTCTTGTTGGTTTCCTGCACAGTCTTAATGACTGTACTATTCAGGTTGAAAGTGAATGTCCTATTAAAACAGCTACATTAAAGAAAAATCAAAGAGCAATCACTTTTTTAGGTAAAACTGTTAAGTCTAATTCAAGTTATGAGTCTCTTAGCTGGCAATTTCTCTTTTTATATAAATCATTTTATTGGAGGACTCTTATAAACCTTCTAACAATCCATCATTCAATTGTACTAAGCACACTTGTGCATATGTTCCCATCAACATTTCCAAAACATTTTCTTTCTACTTGAGCCCTTGGTATCAGCTCCCCTTTTTTTCCCCCCTCCATCACCCTCTTGAATCCTTGATCAATTATATATTATTGTTTCATGTCCTACACTGTCTGTTGTATCCCTTCACCCACATTTCTGTTGTTCGTCTCCCTGGGGGTTGGGCTGTATATACAACCTTGTGATGGGTTCCTCCTTTCTCCCCCTTCCTGCCCACCCCCACCCCCACTATCCCCCTAGCCTCATGATATCACCTCTCTCACTACTGTTCCTGACTGGTTTATTTGTCCTGATTTCATATGTCAAGAGCTCTTTCTGTACCACTGTGCTACTGGGTCATGGTAGTGGGGGAGAAGAAGCATTTAGAAACTAGAGGAAGGCTGTGTGTTTCATTGGTGCTATATTGCACCCTGGTTGAATCATCCTTTCCTCGTAATCCTTCTGTGGGGGGATGTCAAATTGTCTACAGCTGGCCTTTGGGTCTCCACTCCAGCACTCCTCTTTCACATCGATATAATTATTTTGTTTTGGATCTTTCCACACCTGATACCTGATCCCGTCAACACCTCGTGATCACACAAGGTAGTGTGCTTCTTCCATGTGGGCTTATTTGCTTCCCTGCCAGATGGCCTTTAAGACCCCAGACACCTTATCTTTTGATAGCTGGTGCCCATTCACTTCCTTTCACTGGCAATTTCTGTTAAGATTTTAAGCCTAATCCTTTCCCCATTTTATCCCTAGATGTGATTTGTTAGGGGAAAACACTAAGTTCTAGATTTCATGAAATGTTTTCTATCTTTTGGTGAAAAGAGGACAGAAAAAGATGGTATACACAAAACACATTGGAGCCGTGACTCTCCAGGTAAAGTTGGCCATATCTGACTAAACCAAGATGGACATGTCAAAGTACAAAGCAAAGCAGAGACTTTTTCTGGGTTTGCCCATGTATTCAGTCTGAAACAATATTTTCTACCTTTTAAGACTGGATTCTATAATCTATTGCAACATTGCAGTGGCTACACAGAACTCACTATATTCCTGATTCATAGCTTAGTAAGGAAGTTAACAGGTTATATTGCAAATAAGAAAATCTCAAGATAAAGTTGTTCATCAAGACATGTTACAAAATTCTTTAAGGTCTGCTAACAAACACCTGAAAGTCATGCCACACCACTGTAAGCCTCAACCCAAAGGCTTTCAGCTCAAACCCCATGGGCTAGCACACCCAGCTCCCTGAATTCAATGCCCAGCACCCCACTCAGTAAGCTTCAGGCTGAAGGACCTCCGCTTCACCTCTGTGGGCGGTCAGCTCAGTTCCAAGTAAGTGCCCAGAGGTATCCCAACCCACAAGCCAGTCTCCCGCCCAAAAGCATTCACCTTTACTTGCTCCATGGGTTGAGAAGTCCACCATTCTGTTCCTTTCTCTGACTCATGGTTCTGTTGCCACTTCTCTAAGGTCACAGCTGTCTTCTGGATCCAGGAGGCTCGCTGAGCAGGGATCTCATGGCTGGAATGTGCTCCTCTCCTTGCTCTTGCTAGTACTTAAATCCCCCCTCCTGCGCCTGAGAGGACTCATTTTATACCCAGTAGATGGCATTCTAGTGTAGCCTGCTGACAATTACAAATGAATCTTACCAATATCTTCCTCCATCTTCTTCATTAGACCCAGAGAGGAAAAAAGTTGTTTGGGGGGGGGTTAAAAGACTTTGGCTACAAGAGCCACATTAAATAATTCACTGCCTCTACATCCCTGAAGTCTTAATCTTGCCCTACCATCTTAGCTTGCATGTACTGCCACTGTCCTTCGCCATCACCTTGATCTAGGTCAAGACTGAGTGGTGTGGACAACGAGTCTCTTCAACTTTTTGAAAGCTGATCAGGATGTTTGAATCACAGCCTTGGAACCCTGCATGAAGTGGCCATGTGTCAGAATCAACTTGACAGCAAGAGGTTTGGCCATTTTTTGTTTTTGTTTTATTGAGTCCATAGGCACAAGTAAGAGAGGCATACAGGTGTGTTATTTTAAAAACTGATGATGATACCAGGGAAAGAGCTTCTGTGGTTGTCATAGGATAACAAGTCTCGAGTAATGGAGTAGACACTGCAGGTAGGCAGTCACAGGTTGATGTGCTTGTATATGAATTAGCAACTCAGTGTAAGCATTAAATATCATTTTGATGCCCCAACTAGAGGCCTAAAACAGAACGTAAATACATTAGTAGCAAATGATATTTTCCCCAGATGTGTGGGATATTATTTTTTTTATTGCGTAAGGCATATTTACATTAACTTACATTGTTCTCCCCTCCCCCCAAATAAGGACATGTTTAGTTTAGGGGTTTTTGTTTGTTTGTTTTGCTAATCAGTGGGGCTGCTTGTAATGCTTCCACTTATGCTCGAGGTGCTCTTACCACCTGTTATGAGTTCCTTTCTTTAGTTGATCCTCAAGTCATTGCTATATGGTCTGCTTTGTCTTCTTTCCCACATTAAGTACCGTATGTACTCGTGGATCAGCTGAGGTTTTCAGCACATTTTTATGCAGATTTTGTGGTGAATTAAGGTGCCTCAGCTGATATTCAGGTCAGCTTATACTTGAGTATGTACTATATTTGGTTAACAAATTATTGGGCACACATATGGTGCCAGACACTGGTGTTAGGAACATAGCAAAAGACAAGACATCCTCCATGCCCTCATGGAGCTAACCTGGAGCGAACGCTTCAATCACAAAATCTGCTTCTACGTGAGATTTTTCACTTGTGTTTTGTTCAAGACTGACTACACCAAATTCAGTATCTATTCTATACCTAACATTTTGTGACAACATACTTGACAATATAATAGAAATGCCAGCAGACACTTATATTGCTAATGTACTATGGGTTAGAATAGTGCACTAGTGGTAGAAACTACAAAAGACAAATCAGCTCTAACTGGAGAAGTCAGGAAAAGCAGCTCAGGAAAGATCACATGTGAGCTGAATTTCTAATGAATAGTTGGCAAAGAAAGGAGTTCTGGTGGCACTGTGGCTTAAGCATTGGGCTTTTAATGACAAAGTCATTAGTTCAAACCCAAGCAAGAAAAATGAGACGTTCTGGTCCCATAAAGATGTAGTCTAGGTAACCCTAAGGAGCTGTTTTCCTCTGCCCTGTAAGGTCACAGTGAGTCAGAATCCACTCAAAAGCAGTGGGTGTGATCGCTGTACCCATGAGCCAGTCGTTGTGACACAGTAGTTACTCGTTGGGCTACTAACTGCAAGCTCAGCAGTTTGAAACCACCAGCCAGTCCTTGGAAGAAAGATGAGGCTTTCTACTTCTGTAAAGAGTTACAATCTTGAAAACTCTACCCTGCCCTGCAGGGTTGACTCAATGGCAGTGGGTTTGATAATAGTTGCAGAAGATGGGAGTGGGCTTTGTAGGCTGAGAAAAGAGCATGTGCATAGGGGGTGTTGACATGTTCAGTGTGGCATTGTCTGTGGGCAGCTCATTGTGGTCCAAGTATAAAGGACATGAAAACAAAGCCAAATTGTTGGACTTTGGAGAGATTCTGACTCAGCAACCCTATAGAACAGAGCAAATACCCTTGCTCTATAGTGCAGCTCTAGAAACCCTGACTAGATGGTGCAGAGCCATCGAAGCGTAGGTTTTCCGTTAGGAGTCCAATTTATATACCTTACCCTTATTCTCTCTCTTTATCCAGTGATTTACTCTCACTTAAAATGGTTTTTTGACTTTACAGTACTTTAAAATACATAGTCAACTTAAAGCCACGCTAGTGGAAAACAATTTGTTCACATTTGTGATTGGTATCATTTATAAGAAAACGGGAATTTGGAAATGTTTGACTTTTAGTTCAAAACAAACAGGATGTTAAGGTGCACAGTTTGGGGTGAGGGGAGATTAAATTAAGAAAAAGGATTATTTAACTTCATTAGGCAGAAGTGGGGGGCCATGGTGGCGTAGGGGTTCCATGTTGGGCTGCTAACTGCAAGACAGCAGTTCAAAACCATCAGCTGCTCCTCTGGAGCAAGGGGGCCTTTTAACTCCTGTAGAGTTAGTCTGTTAACTCACAGGGGTCGTTCTACCTTGTCCTATAGGGTGACTGTGAGTCACATGGACTTGATGGCAGTGAGTTTGGTTTTAGTTTTGACTTGGAGCCAAAGTCAGAATATAGGGACCTAGCAACAGAAGTCATAGCTGAGAGCTGTGTATAACTAGTGTGGATAGGACTACAGGTTAGCATCCATTATGACAAGAACATAGTCTCCAAATATTGAGAACAACCAGCCCTCTTAATACAAACCATCTGTTAATCATGTGCCTGAGATTCCAGAATAGGATGACTGAGAGAATTTTCCAGGCCAAGATTAACACACTAAACTCAGATGTGCACCTTTAGAGAGAAGACCTGTTTATACAGAAATCAGCAACTTACTGCTCAATAGTTTTGTGCCTTATAGATCTTTATTAACTGTAGAATATTTTATACTTTAGGGGCTTGTTTATAGAAGTCAATGGAAACATTCGGAAATACTACTTTAAAAAAAACTACATGTATTTAACAACTTTTCCATTCTTTCTTCAAAGACATCTTGTATCAATGCCCGATATGCAATAATAATGAAGCAGTTTACTGGCCATTTGTAAAAATATATCTATGATGTGTTAAATCATTTGTTTCTGATACTGAATTTGGAAGCTCTAGATTTTGCTGCACATTGCCTATCATTTTTTAGCTGAGCAAGAAGGAATTCACGTGGATGGGAATGATACATACGTTGTGTGGTTAGTTGGACCTGTGCTTTCAGTTGCTCCTCGGTGGTAGGACTGAATTTATAATAACTCATCCCTCTCCTCCAGTTCCATCCCCTGTGTGGCATGCCGGTACTTGGTCAAGACTTTGGTGTCTGCTGCCCCCCGGCACACATGTCTCCATCAGGGACTCCCCTTTCTCTGCAGTCTTCACTGCGCCTTTACCGATGGTCGGTTTTGCTGCACTCATTTCACTATAGTTTTGCTACCTGTGACCGCTAATAAACTCAAGAAGCTGCTTGTCCAGTTTGGTGTGTGGTTATTTTCTTCTCTCACCTAAGAGTTATAGTCAGACTCTAACTGTCATACTGTAACCTGATAAGTTTGGGGCACTATGTATGCATTTTATTTGCTTAGACTGTTACGAAAACTAGCACTCTATGGGGTGGGGGTGTGGGGTGGGGTTGAAGAAGTTGGTGAAGTTTTCCAGAATAGGGTTTCTTTTTCCAGGCTCATTTTTATGAGATCAAGATAGTTCGACCTATTTATGGTCTGACAGTCTATAAATCATAGATCAGGGACTTGCCTACTTTTTCTAGTTGGTCCATATAAGAAGTTAATAAATAGGCCATTCACATGATTGGGTTATCTCAAACCTACCTAGAATCTTCATTCTCAAACCTACCTAGAATCTTCATTCACCTAGTGAATCTTTACTAAGCACCTACCATGTGCTACTAGTCATTATTTTGATTTATAAGTACACAGTGATAAAGTAAGCATGATCCAGTCAGGCCTTATGGTATAAGAGTACTACACAATGAAGCAAATTTACGTGTACAGTAAACCCTGTGAAAGCCCATACAACTGTAAGCAGAAACCTGTCAAAGAAGGAAAACAACGGTTTTCTACAACAAAGAGCAATCAAAAAGTGCTAAGGCAGGAAGCTGACAATATACAGAAAAACAATGCATTCCATCAAGTTTCACTTCTGTGCCCATGCTCCTAGGTACGTGTGTTACCAGTTAGGAAAAAAATAAACAGGATTCTACAATAAGAGTAGATGCTACTTAAAATAGGACAGACCATTAATGAGAAAGGGGGCAGCAGAGTTGGGGAGAAGGCTGTTCAGACAGGGAATTGCTTATGCAAAGGCCTGAGTCTGGAAAGAAGAGTTGGTTAGTCTTGTTCAGGGCACAAGGCTTTAAAGTCTATGAGAACAAGAATTTTCTCTTTTGTCTACAATATATGTGAAATAGTAGGCACTAAAGAAATACTCGAGTGTGACGGAATGAATGTGTGTGTGTGTGTGTGTGTGTGTGTGTGTGTGTGTGTGTGTGTGTATGATTTTGTGAATACATGTTGAAGAGTAAGGCAGGAGCCAAGCTCTGTTTAAAAAACAGTAGTTGAATCTTACTTGTCGTGAGATGCCAGTGAAAGGTTTTAATAAGGGAAGAGGAGATCGGATGTAACTTCCATTTTTAAAAGAGCGCGCATGACTGAGTGAGGAAGTTTGGTGGGAATCAGAAACGGAATATGGTAAGTGCGGGTAGTACAGTCAGGATGGACAACAGGTGGGTTCTGCAAGTGAAGATCAATCGATTTAACTTCCTGCCCCTGCCACCTCTTCAGGAAAGTGACTGAGTTCTTTGTACCCTAGGCATCCCACTGACCTCCCCTGGTGAGAAGATAGTCTGGCTAAGAATTTAATCTAGCCCTTGAAGAGAGGAATTTCAAAGTTTCATCCTGGTCTTTGTGTAGTAATCATTTTAAGGAAAATCAAGAGTCTAGATTATTCTGAGGACAGCTGACTGGGGGGGGGGGGGGTGCACAGTGAATAGCATTAAAAGGGAAAACAAACTGGACTGTTTTGGTTACCCGTTGGTTGCTACTTAAACTACCCTCAACTTCCAGGTGATAAAGCAACTCCTTCATTATGCTCACAAGGAGCCCTGGTCGCAGAGTGGATTATATGTTGGGCTGTGGACCACAAGATCAGCAGTTCAAAACCACTAGCTGCTCCTTAGGAGAAAGATGGGCCATACCTGTCCTCCAAGGGTTGCTATGAGTCAGAATTGACTCAATGACAGTGAGTGGGTACGTTCATGAATTCTGTGGGCCAGGATGTGGACTGGGCATGGAGATTGGCTTGCTGCTGTTTTACAGTATCTTTGACCTCCGCCGAGAAGACGAGCAGGCCGAGAGAGAAACAGCCAGAGCTGGAGGATATACTTCCAAGAGGGTGTCTTCATGCACTTACCCAATGCCAGAGGTGGGAGGAAGCCCCAGCAGGACCCAGCTGTGGTTGCCAGTCAGGGAGTCTACCCTGACTTCTCCAGGTCCTGTGAGGAGCATCCTGAGAGCAAGCTTCACAAGAGAATCAAACAGGATTGTATAGTCTTTCCTGCCTTGGCACACAGCCACACTTGACCTAAGTGTGTTGATTACAAGTGAGCCACAAACCAATCCAGATCATGGGGAGGGAAATTAGACCTCACCTCTTCCTGGAGGAGTTGGAAGGCCTCCCTCTACAGGAGCATGTGTGTGGGAGCACGTGGGTCATTGTGGCCATTGTTGATAAATATTTACCATAGAAAGTTCTAGAGCAGTGGTTCTCAACCTTCCTAATGCTGTAACCCTTTAATACAATTCCTCATGTTGTGGTGACCCCCCCCCAACCATAAAATTATTTTCGTTGATGCTTCATAACTAATTTTGCTACTGTTATGAATCAGGCAACCCCCGTGTAATGGTCATTCGACCCATAGGTTGAGAACCACTGTTCTAGATTAAAGAAGTAGAACAGGCAAATGCAACACATAAACCTTGATTTGCTTTTGGTTACAGACAGCTGTATAAAAGGGACTTGGATATGTGTGGATTGTGATAAGAGTTGTATGAGCCCCTAATAAAATGTTTTTTTTTTTAAAAAAGGGACTTGGGAGATAATTAAATAAGTTAAAAGATTTCAGATGATCAAGAACTTATAGTTCGGTGTTAAAATGTCTGCTGTTTATTTTCAGTCTGTCAGTAAATGTGGCAAATGTTTCACCAAGATAGTGGATCATTTTGTAAAACTCTTTCAATGTAGTTTCACAATAACAAGTGTGAATTATGTAGCTCTTCGATAGGCCTGTGGGCTCAGAGATTTTACAAATTGGTCTGGGAAGGAAAGGAAGATAAAGAAGAGCAAACATGCTATTTGATAATATCTACTGGTAATTCCCGTGACAGAGCTGCAGCCCTGAAGATTGTGAAACAAATTGGAAAACATATATATTTTTTGGCTACACATTGGCTGGGATTGCTATTGTTTCTAAGAAAGAATCTGCATCCTTAGGAGATAGGTGTGTGTGTGTGTGTGTGTGTGTGTGTGTGTGTGTGTGTGTGTGTGTGTGTGAGAGAGAGAGAGAGAGAGAGGGAGAGGGAGAGAGAGATTCTTTGTGGGCTCTGGAGCCATTGCCCAGTATATGTTGGACTGCTAACCATAAGGTCAGTGGTTCGAACCCACCAGCCTCTCTGAGGAGGAAGGTTAAGGCTACCTGCTCTCCTAAAGAGTTACAGCCTTGGAAAGCCTTTTTAGAGTTGCTGTGAATCAGTATCGACTTGATGGCAGTGGATTTGACTTCTGTGTTTGGTCTGTCTCCAGTAGTTACCCACTAGGTAAGTGACAAACTGTCAACACTACAACCTGGTGAGGAGGACCCTAAAGGGTCACACATCTTTCTCACTGGTGGTCCCACTAGGCTTGTATACATTTCTGGCTGTGAGCAGGCGATGAATTCTGAGGTAAGCTCAGGCCTTCTTGAGGGATAGGCAATGCCGGAGATGGGGGGAGGGATGAAAGTGGAAGGCTGAGAAACTAGACTGTAGGTACTGGAGCGTGGAGCCCAGAAAGACTTGAACAAACCTTCAGCCTGTGAAGTAGAGATTTAGCATGTCACCTTTAGTAGCTTACCTGGTCTTTTCTGCACCACAGTCTCCTTGTAAAGTGGGGGTGGTGAAAAGAAAGACCTAAGACCGTAGGTCTAGCCTGCTCCGTGTCCCCTCTGATATGACTGTGAGCAGGGAGCGTCTTCTTGTGGCCACTCTTGGTGGGTTTCTAGTCGGTGAGTCAATCATGATGTCAGGGAGGCCATGGAGAAATTGCTGACATTGAGACAACTCATTCCAACATACACTGAAACATGCCAGGACGCTCAGCACTCGAGGCACTCGGCAGGAGAAAGATGCAGCAGTCTGCCTCCATCAAGATGCACAGCTTTGGAAAGCCCGCAGCTCTGCTCGGCCCTGTACTTTCACTGTGCATCTGAGTTCAGCTTCATGGCAGTGGGGTTGAGGGCTGGGGAGATTCGAGACTGACAGTTGCTTTATTAGATTAGCACATAAGCTGACATTTAATACAGATTTAATGCCTTGTTCCACTTTTTGTATTATTAGAAAGTTATTTCTTTTAACTGAGACAGAGTTCCACTCCACCCCTACTTATTCTCACCCATTGTATGTTTCTCTGACTAGAACCTCAGCAAATAAGGCTAGTCCCTATTGCTGGAATTTTAAGATTGAATTTCACTTGGAGTGGCTGCTGAGACTACCTTTTATGCTTTTAATATACTGCTAGAGAAGCTGAAGAAGGGATGAGTTATGTTTGTCAGAGAGAGTAGATACGTGCATCTGTGGAGGTGAACTTTGTCTTAAGATTCGCCAGTCACTTTCTTTAAAGGCGCCTGGTTAGGCTGAGAACCACAGCCCTTCATTGGAACCCCAGCTGCTGCACGGGAGAGAGACGTGACAGTCTGCTTCTGTGAGGAGATGGACAAGCCTGTGGGGGCAGCTTCAACTCCTCTGTCCTGCAAGGTCACTGTGAACTCAAGAGGACTTGATGCCACGGCGCTGGGTTTGGGTTTAGGACTGTTTTAGTGAAGCAACTCAGTATGCCCTGAATACCTGCCCCAATCCGGGTGTGCATGCCTCTGGCGAACTAATAGCCAAAGTAATTAAAAACTAGATCCTTTCCCTATTTGTTCCTCATTCCTAAATTGTGCCCCTTGCATAACCGGGAGAGTGGTGCTATCATCCCTTCTGAGGTCCGTGGGGCCTCTCCTCACCACCTTGCCCCTGTCTGACCGGGTGTTGCCCTGTCTTGAGATAACCCTGGCTTCTGCCGCAACACCTGGCTGCCTTCGCGGCTCCACTCAGCCTTTCAGAGAATCTGGCCTGCACTCCCATGCCCTTTTCTCCTCTCAACTCGCTCTTGATCCAGTCATGACAGTCATAAAAAAATCCGACTCTTGCTCAATAGCAGCATACACCTGGCAGTAACAAATGCCAAGATGCAAGGTGAGAATAACACTGCCTATAATGGTTATGGTTATGTGGCAGCTTAACTAAACCATGATTCTCAGTGGTTTGGCAGTAATATAATAATATAGTAGTTTCTCATTTTTTTAATCTTTCACAGAATGCTGATTTTTTTATGACTACCTGACCTTTGGAAACTAATGTGGATAAGAGAGGACGACATGTATTCCTCCACTATTTTCCTTCATCCAGAATGTTCTCGCTCGGTCTTGGATGAACTTTGTGCTGTTTATTATCATGCTTTTATGGTTTTTCAAAAATTCCTGTGTTATTTCGATGAGATTGTAAGCTGGAGAAAAGATAAGTTGGCTGATGCATAGTCAATCAGCCAACTTACTTCATGCATCTGATCTTATTTTTTGTGAATTGAATGAGTAACCTAAGTTATAATGAGCGCCTTTTCCCTGCTTTCTTCCCTTGCCAAAGGTTCTTCCTTCTTGGCCAAACTGACAATGAATGGAACCATGCCTTAAACATATTCCCCTAATTCTTAGGTTTTCAGTTCAGGCTGCTTTACCAATACCTTGCTGGTATTCAAGTACTGGGTACTTTGTACTGTTGGGAGACACAGAATAACCCACAGAATGGAAGGAAAGATGGATCATAGCTTGACAGAGACACCCTTCTCCGCCATGTACCCCACCAGAATTAAACTGGGGTACAGAGGCGGTGGATTATTTAATGTAGCTCTTCTAAGCACTGTGTCTCTAACTCCCATCAAAGGACTCTTTGCTGCATGGGTCTGGGTAAGAAGGTGGGGGAAGAAACTGATGGGATTCACCTATGAGTCATTGTTAACAGGCTGTAACTGTAAGGGCCATCCTGCTGGGTATAAAATGAGCCCTTTGGTAGCAAGAATGGGAAACTCATTACCAGTAGAGCTTGGAATGGAGCACATCCTCCGGATCCTTAGGTTCTTGCCCAGTGAAACTTCCTGATCCAAAAAACAGCTGTGACATCTGAGGAATGGCAACAGAACCAGGAGCCAGAGCATAAGCCAGGGGTGGGCTTCCCAGCCCACAAAGCAAGAAAAGTTCAGTGCTTGTGGAGTGGGGTGCCTCTGGGCACTTAATTGGGGAAGCTGGACTTGCTGACCTACAGCACTTGAGCTGAATGCCTTCAGGTCAGGCTTACAATGGAAAGACATGCTCTTTGGCCATGAATTAGCAGCCCTGATACATTTGTACCAAATCCTGACTGAACATCTGTATCCTGAGCCTTTCTCTCCTACATTGTAACCTGTTAACTGAGAGTTCTATGTGGCCACTGTAATGAATTGTAAAACCTAAAGTAGCCGCTCTTAAACTGTGGGTCACGACTCCTGTGGGGGGGCGAACAACCCTTTCACAGGGGTCGCCTAAGACCATCAGAAAACAAATATTTCCAATTGTCTTAGGAACTAAGACACCGCTCCTCTATCCCTCTCCAGACAGGTCTGCCCACATGCAGATATGCCCGCATATGAGTACCCGACGTGAAGACTGTTACCTATGCTGTATCATGCTTCGAGACAAAATTTCATTTATTTGTCAGAAATATTTCACAATATATAATTACATATTGTTTTTGTGATTAATCACTATGCTTTAATTTTTTTAATCACTGTACTTTCATTATGTTCAATTTGTAACTATGAAAATATATCCTGCATATCAGATATTTATATGACATTTCATAGCAGTAGCAAAATTACAGTTATGAAGTAGCAACAAAACTAATTTTATGGTTGGGGGGTCACCATAACATGAGGAACTATATTAAAGGGTCACAGCATTAGGAAGGTTGAGAACCACTGACCTAGAAGAAATGGAGAGAGAGAGTATGAGGCAGAACACATGAGAGAAGGGTGATGGGTCACTTTGGGGTAAAGCCTTTCAGGAGGGTGCTAAGGAAGCACTACTTTTCTACAACCAGATCCTCTTGGCCTCCCCAGCACTCCTGCGCTCCAGAGATAGGTCAAGAATGGGCCTTTGTGAGGTATGCACTCCCTGTGGGGGGAGGGGTCGTGCCTTGCTGACCAAACAAAGCTGAAAGCTCATCATTCCCCTGGAGAGAGGTATATATGGAGAGGACAGGGCTCCCTGGGGTAGACAACTAGGAGGCTTCAACATGACCAGTGTGACCAGGAAATCAAGGGGGCCTCGTGCACCTAGGAGGGCACGGACTACAAGCACCAAGAAGGGGAAGAAGAGGAAGACTCTCTCTCAGCCCAGGTCTAGAAGCAGTGGCAAGGTCAGCTCCCAGGTTCTTGTCCATGCCCTTCCTCCATTGTGTGGCACCAACTCCGCCCCAGCCTCACCTTTCTGTCCCTTCTTTTCTCCCCCAACCCAGTGACTGTTTGGATTTATCTTGTTATACCAGGTGTTGAAATCACAAAAGAGAGTAAAAAGATCGCTTCGAGGGACTTCAAGGAAAAAATCCAGTTCTAAAGCTAAAACTGCTTCGAGAAGACAGAAGCGAGCGAGAAGAACCATCAGATTTCATCCATTACCATAGAGAGCCCAAAGCAGCCAGGCCCAGCCGGGTGGGCGCTATGGAACTACCCACTCCGAGACGAGACCTGCGGCTTCCTGGCTGCTGAGAAATGGCCAGGCACAGAGCGATGCCAACACCAGTGTGACATGGAAGGTGTGAAAAGCCCTTCAGAAAATAAAACGAATTAGGCGCACAAACAGCTCGTGTTTCACTCGTGTGAGATTGTCCCTCAAAACGAGAATCTGAGAGAGGTTCAGTGTCTTTGATCCAAAGTGAATGCCAGCCTCCCCCGCCCACCCCAGTCTCCCTGCGGAGCGAGCGAGGCAGCCTGCCCGGGAGGGGAGGGTGGGACACTGGGCACCCCACACATGTTGGAACAGGGTTCCCCACCTGTGGCAGGCCAGTGAGACAGGCCGTGAGTGAACGCCAAGGGAGCAAGGCCCACACACTTGCAAGTTGTGGTTTTACATACTTCCTTTTTGATTGAGGTTTTTCACTGTTTTATTTTGTTGTTAGCTTTTTTGTTTCTGTTTGTATGTTTTTCAATATTTGAAATTCAGGGTGGGTGACTAGAGACAGGAATCGGATTGTTGGTTTCTGGGAGTCCAGCAGGGACGTGACAGGAAAGTGGGGAGCAAGTGAGCACTAAAAGAAAATGTAGAAGTGACTGTAGGAGTGATGGTGTCACTCTTTGATGTGAGCGAACTATTGAATTGTATGACATGTAGGTTATGTCCCAATAAAACTTTAAAAATTAAAAAGGAATGCCCATGTGTCATCTCTAAACTCATTGCCGTCGATTGATTCCAACTCATAACGACGGGGGTAAAGACAAGGGTAAAACTGCCCATGTAGGTTTCCGAGACAGCTTTTTTTTTTTTTTTTGACAGCTATACTTTCCAGAAGCAGAAAGCCTCGTCTTGGAGTGGCTAGTGGTTTTGATTTGTGGTAATCCAATGCATAATTATGCCACCAGGACTACTGAAATGTATTCTAGTTGGCTTAAAGACAATGGGAAGGGAAAAGGAGGAAGCAAAAATGTCCCAGGAGACAGTAACCACCTCTCAGTTATGATGCATAATTAAGGTGCTGAGGTCACTTGGGTGTGATTCAGGTTGGCAGTTGAAAGTTCCTTGCTTTTGAGGGTTCCCTGGTGTTGTGTCTCCCTGGTGGTGAGTTGTAACAAACATTAGGACCACATGAGGTTCAACCAAGAGATGAGCGGAAAGCTCATCAAGGTCTGAGTTTGCCTAGTTCCCCGACTCTCGCCTTCCCCATTAAACGTTCCTTCACCCCAGGCAGGAGGGTTTGTTTATTGGTGGTTTATAAAGAGCTAGCCTCAGCACTAATTTTTTTTAATCTCCCCAAAAGAATTTTGAAAATCTGGACCCTCAAAAGGTTTTCAATGAACATTCAGAACTTTTCATCATGAGTTTAATTATTTACTAAGGAGGCAATAGAGGTAACTTGTGATCGTTTTAAATACTGATATTTATAATAAAACTGTTACATCAGCCTTTTAAAAGTTTTCCATCTGAATTAGATATAAATTCTAGCCCACTTTGCTACAAAATTAGTCTAGGGAGGCACTACCAGTCAGGGTTATTTTTTTCCCCTCAAAATTTAGAATCTGCTCAGGTAAGATAAGTAATTCTTTACCATGTAAGAATTGATTGTTTTATTATTATTGTGGTTTGGGTCTGTCATGCTCATTTTTAATGACCAGTGTTCCTAAGTATTGACTGAACCATGAAGAGAATCGCTGAGGTAGCTCTGGTGTAGTGAGCGTGTCTGCAAACATGAGCACTTCCAAGCAGCGGTGTCTGACCCCACCGGATGCAGTTATTCAGTGCTACTCACTTAAAAGCACATGTCAAGGTTGTACCGCATATTTTATGAACTTGTCCTCACAATACATTTTATTAAGGAAAAATAGAAGATAGTGTATTTGTATAGATTTGCTGAAATTTAAAATGTTTATGGCATAACATTGAAAATCCTCTATCCTATATCGCATTTTCCCCAACTCTTGACATTTCTGATAAATTTAAAACTAGTGCCCTTTCTCTAGAAAGATGGATGCACAGGAAACAGCTTTGGTTTGCCTTGGGAAGAAGAACTGATAGCTGGGCACATGTGGGAGAGAAACAGATCCTTTTGTGGTTAGTAAATTTTAAGCCATGTGAATATTAATGTAAGATTAATCAAATGTAAGATGTAATTTGGAGAAAGATTTTTTTAAATCATTTTATTGGGGGCTTGTACAATTCTTATCACAATCCATCATCCATCCATTGTGTCAAGCACATATGTACATTTCTTGCCATCATCCTCCTCAAAACATCTGCCTTCTACTTGAGCCCTTAATATCGGCTCCTCATTTTTCCCCTCCCTCCCCACTCTCCCTACCTCATGAACCCTTCATCATTCATAAATGATTATTTTGTCATATGTTACACTGTCCGACATCTCCCCCCGCCCTCTGCTGTCCATCCCCCAGGGAGGTAGCTATACATAGATTCTTGTAATCGGTTCCCCCTTTCCACCCCACATTCTCTCCACCCTCCAGGCATTGACACTCTCACCAGTGGTCCTGGAGGGGTCATCTGTCCTAGATTCCCTGTTTCCAGTTGCTATCCGTACCAATGTACATCCTCTGGTCTAGCTACAGCTGTAAGATAGAATTGGGATCATGATAGTGGGGGGCAGAAAGCATCTAAAAACTAGAGGAAAGTTATATGTTTCATCGTTGCTACCTTGTACCCTGACTGGCTCATCTCCTTCCCACTACCCTTCAGTAAGGGGGTGTCCATTTGCCTACCAATGGGCTTTGAGTCTCCACTCTGCACTCACCAACATTTACAATGATAGGATTTTTTTTTCTTTGATGCCTGATAATTGATCCCTTCGGCACCTCTTGATCACACAGGCTGGTGTGCTTCTTCCATGTGGGCTCTGAGCCAGATGGCCACTTGTTTATCCTCAAGCCTTTAAGACCCCAGACGCTGTATCTTTCGATAGCCGGGCACCATCAGCTTTCTTCACCACATTTGCTTATGCACACATCAGGAAGCAATCATGTCAGGAAGGTTTGCATCATGGAATGCCAATTTAATAGAACAACGTGTTCTTGCATTGAATAAGTACTTGAGTAGAGGCCCAATGTCCATCTGCTGCCTTAATACTAAACCTATAAATAAATGCACTTAGATCTATTTCCCCACCCTCCTATATAAATATATTTACATATGTACATGACAGTATTTAGACCTCTATAAATAAATAGCCTTTGTCACCAAGTTCTTCTATTTTACTTTCCTCGTCCCACTATCATGCTCAGCCTTCATTTGGATTTCAGTAATTTCTCTCAGTTACCTTGCCCTTGCTGATTCCCTACCAGGCCTCTCACACCCTCCTTGCCACTGATTTTTGGATCACTTGTCGCTCCCCTGTCTCTGAGTTGGTCAGCACCACCTCCTCACCCCGCCCCCCTTTCCTGTGTCCCCCCGAACCATTTGTCCCGTGTTTTCTCCTTCAAGCTATCCATCCAGCCTATTTTATCTAGATAGATTTGTAGAGATAACAATATGCACCAAAAATCAAGCCATAGCAAGATAGGTGATGAATGAGAACACAGTGATGAAAACCAATGACCCGTAAAAGAATAAATTAAAAGAAAATAAATTTTAAAAGAAAGAAAAATCTGTAAATAGATCAAGGTCTGATTTTTTATTTCTAGGTGTGTCCTTCAGTTAGGTCCAATGGGGTACAACGCTGTGACCCCAGAGTCTGTCCTTTGTACTCCTTCGGGGTCTCCCTGCTCTGCTCCCATGGTTGCTCTGCTGCACACCTTTAGTGGTTTGCCTCAGTGTCACACAATCAGTCCAGGCAAGTACTGACACTGAAAATCCAGTGTTGTCCCCCTTAGGGCCCTGGGCCAGCAAGGGACGGCGTGTCTTGTGGGATCAGCCATAAGGGGATATTGTCCTCCAGGCCTGGTGGGTCAGGATGTGCTCCACTCTCTCTTCCTCCCCCTTCATTTGCTCCCATGTACTCTGATCAGACATGCCCCTCTCCCCTAGTTGTAGCTTCAGTGCCGTCCTCTCAAATAAATTCTTCTGGGGTGGCTGCATTTGTCTGGCACTGGCTTTAAGTCTGGTTCCTCTTTCCCTCCCAATTTTCTGGCCTGGCAGCAGGAGCTCCTGATGGGTGAGTCCTATCGAGTCGCCATTTTCCCCCAAGTCAAGATACATTTTTAAAAACTGCTTAGAATGATAATAAAATGTGGTAGGTTTTAAAATATTTAAAATAAGAAATATTTCTCTATTTCTTGAAGATATACCTAATTTATCCAATAGCATTTATAGCAGTGATAACAGTGACAAAATTATCAGGATGACATCAAAAAGGTATATTGAAGCCAGTTAGCAAGAAGCACAAATGAAGCTAATATTCAGAGGTTCTATTTCTTTTTTTAAGATCACTTATTGGGGGCTCTTACAACTCTTGTTACAATCCATACATCAGCTGTTTCAGATACAGTTGTATATTTATTGCCATTGTTCTTTTCTAGACATTTACTTTGTATTGAACCCTTGGGATCAGCTCCTTTTTTTCCCCTCCCCACCCCCACCATTGTGGCCCCTTGAGAGATTATAGATTGCTGTTATTTTCTTATCTCACACCGACCACTGTCTCCCCAGAGGTTCTATTTTTATTTCAACTTTCGTATCAAAAATTTGAAATATCCCAACAATGAATATCCATATTACTATTCTGTCTAGATTTACCCACTGTAAAGCAAAAAATGTTACAAATGTCATATTTGCTTTTTAACTATGTCATCCTCTTTTGGCTATTGACACGCCCAACAGTCTGGAATGCCTCCGGTACTTCGATCTTATGAACAGCTTCATTAGAACGTGGGCCCAGACAGGATTCTCTCAGTGGGAGCCGCTCGAGTGCTAACCGCAATGTAGGTGCAGACCTGAAGTGGTGCACACTTTTTGACAACTTGCTTTTGGGCTCTTGTGGCATGTGAGAGTCAAGAGAACTCTACATCAACTGCACTAGTCCTCAGCACTTCCCGGGGATGCTGGAGGTGCTATGGAACTGGCTAAGGGAAGGGAGGAATCCAGCATCCTAGAGGAAGAAGAGGGGACCAGCCCTAGACAATGACAAAGGGGGGTGGTGGTAAAGAGCCACTTGAGGCTGCTCCACAACAAGGACTGAAGTAAATTTAAGTTGTAGTGGGCTCGTTCTATACACACACACACACACACACACACACACACACACACACACACACACCAAGACCAAGCAGGGGAGAAAGGGAACTGGCGAGGTGGGGAGCGGGAGAGATGTAGAATAAGCAAATGGATCCAGGGTTCAACTGCCAAGCCTACAGAGAGGAGCAGAATTAAAAAATGAGATTATTATTAGAATATCTGAGCACGTGCTATCAGGCTAAGAGATTGACTTTTAAAGTAAAAGGTGACAAAACTTTGTGGTTTTGTCTGTATCTGCATGTAAAGACATAGCTGGTAAACCGGGAAGAATTATTTGTCTACATACTTTGCCCAACAGTGCTTCAGAAGGGGAAATGTTTCCACTGGACAGAGGGGAAGAACAGCTGTTGAGGACCATTCTGGAGAGTATCATGTATCTCTTCCTGGTGATCCCTGGGCAATCCTTAAACAGAGATGTACCATACTGGTCTCTGCATACACTGGAAGCTACCCTTATTCCTGAGCTGAAAGATTTTCACCAGAACTACGGAGTTCGCCGAAGCCTGGGTCCTAGAGAGGGCCCAATAATGCACTATTTGTTTGTTTGTTTGCTTTTTAAAAAACGTTCTTCACACTTGGTCTAATGAATTTTACTTCTTAAATGTAATCAGAAGTTGTTTCCATCATCTAAATAGTTTAACTATAAAATGGAATTGAACTGTTTTAATCATAGCACATACAAAGTTCCAAGTGAAAGCTCCATTCACTTTCTTAAGAGCATTAATTATTGAAATTTTTATTCAGTGTTTTAACTTCCCTTTAATGTTGTTTGTGTTTCCCTTTCCTTAATCCCATTATTTGACTTTTTGTTCTCAGTTACTTAAACTTTACCTCAAACTTGGAAACCATCTCTTCACATAGTTGTAGTTAATCGTTCATCTTGCCATTGACTGAACATGCCCAGTTGTTCTAACAATTTCTCAGAGGTCTAATTTCACAAACCTTTAATCAGCTGCTCATCTCCTCTGAACACCCTCCAAGTTTTTCCTTTCATACAGCTGGCATGAAAAATGTAGCTCCTTCCAACTGAAGCCTGCACAATGCCAAATAAAGCAAAAATAATTGCTTCTCTCCTCTTTTCACACGTAGGCCTTAATGTAATCCTATAAAGTGTATGTCTCTAATTTCAACATAGAGAAGACTCATCCAACTTGACACCATCCCTAAGTGTTGGGTCTCACTTGGCTCTGTTGCATCTCTGGCTTCCTCAGCTGTTATTTCCACATGTTTGCGACATTTCGGTAGCATAATAAAAGTTAAATGTTAAATCCATAAAAAGCTTTATACCACACATATTTCCTCCAGAGACTATTCCCTAACAATTGAGATAAATGTGGATTTCAGGTTTGAGTGTCTCAAAAGCCAAGGCGTGAGTGGTCCTCCGTTGGAAAGGTTCAGATGTGTCTGTACCAGGAGACACTGCTGAGGACTAGAAGAAGCAGGCGACCGTGGTTTTCTAATGTCAAAGTCTTCGCTTATAAGCGAGGAAACCAAAAGGAATTCACTGCAAAGATTCCAGTGATCCCAGCAGGCTGGAGAGCCCAGAGCAGCTTAGAACAAAAGTTCCAAGAAGGTTATTAGCACCCAGTTGTCAGGGAGTGTTCTTTGGTTCTTCTTCAGTCATTCAGAATTCTAAAGTCTGGCACTGGCTCTTACCAAGAGGGGGATAACAAGACCCTTATGGCAACCAGTGTCCTTCAGAGCCTTAAAGGTTAGAAGGGAGAGAAACAAATCATGAAATGTGAAACCAGGAGTTGAACAGGCTGTCAGAAAAATGAATTGCCCTGGGAGCAGGCATTCCGTCCACTCTCGGCGGAAAAGTGGTTTTGCTGGGAGAGTGTGCTGAGCCTCTCTAGAATAACTGCCCAGAGCTTCTCGCGCCCACTCTTCACTACAACTCATGACACTTCTTGTATGGAAAATGGCAAACTGAAAGCACCCAGAGAAGGATTTACAAGAAGGCCCTGGGTGTTTATGTTGCACCCTCACGCTGGAAAACACTCACTGTCGGGATAACTTATAATTTTCTTTGATGTCACAACAAAAGCCAACACGTGTTGTCTTCATGTTGTGTAAGAATGACGTTAAATATGTGGTGATCATATGTATTTGGAATGAAGCACTTGAATTCACTTATTGAGTAAATGCTTATTTTATTGATTGATAAACTTCCTCATGGAGAGGAACAGTCAAACTCACAAACCACTCATCTCTAAAGATATATGGACTTCAAACGTTTGTGGAAGAATTCCATTACCTTTTCTTTCCATTTACCCCATGAAGTTTTTGAAACCCCCCCATTTAACATCCTGACACATCAGGTTTTCTGAGCTTCTGACCTAACGAACTGCTACTTTGAATCGCCGCATCATGGGAGGCAAGGACTCCATGCTGCATTGCTCTCGTTCCAGCAGCTGGAACGAGAGAAAGGAATCATGCCATGAAGGTCAATGCTTCTGCCATCGTCTTCTTGCTCGATTTCAGATTGAGTCTCTCCTATGACACATGCTGCGAATCCGTTCCGACATTTCCTTAGGACATTACACTTCAGGGTTATTTGGAAGCCCGCCAGTGGCCAAATACTGTAGGCTTGGAAGGGGTGGGGGGAGGGATTCTTCTTCTATACTGAACTGTTTAAGTGAAGTGTGGACTCGTGTTTGAGATTGTTTTGAACTGTATCAAAAAATGAGATAGCTTAATGTATGAAGAGATGAACATACAAACGAATAGATGTGATCAAGGAAATATTTTAAAAACATTAACTGTAACATCTAGGTGATCAGTAAATGGGTCACTGTAAAATTCATACCTCTTTTATGTATTTGGACATAATTTTATATAATAAAATATAAAAATGTTTTTGTTAGTAGATTTGTGCCTTGTGTTTTAAAATCAGGAAAAGTGTGCATCAATGTTGTATCCTTTCTTTTTTTATGAATCCTTTCAAAATACTGGCCTCAGGCCTGAAGGAAGGCTACTTCACCACTGCCGACATGCAGGAGACACACCTTGCTTACTGAAGGGACGAGGACTGGAAGCGAAGATCCCAGACAATGGCTTTCAGTTTGGATGACCTTTCCCTCAAGAACAAAACCAAAAATCCTCACAACCAGACCAATAAGCAGCAGCATCATAAATGGAGAAATGATTGATGATATCAAGAATTTCATTTTTCTTGGATCCACAATCAACACAGCAGTCAAGAAAAAAATCAAAGGATTTGCATTTGGAAACTATCCTGCAAAAGACGTCTTTAACATGTTTAAGAAGCAAAGATGCCACTTTGAGGCTTCGCTGCACCTGACCCAAGCCATGGCATTTTCCATCGCCTCTTTATGTACGTGAAAGCTGAACAATGAATAAGGGAGACCAAAGAATTGTTGGTGCCTTTGAATGATGGTGCTGGTGAATACTGAATATACATAGACTGCCAGAAGAGTGAACCAAGCTGTCTTTGAGGAAACAGCCAGGCTGCTTCACAGAAGCGAGATGGCAAGACTCTTCCCTAGGCTTTGGGCAGGTTAGCAGAAGGGACTCCTTCGAGGAGGAGGAAATCATGCTTGGAAAGGCAGATGATCAGAAAAGGGGGAGATCCGCACTGAGATGGACTGATAGCTTTCTGCTACAGTGTGCTCAAACACTGCAAGTATCGTGAGGGCGGCTCCCATCTGGACGGTGTTTCCTTCGAGAGAAAGTCGACTCAGTGGCACCTAACAACCACCGTTCACAGTATTGAATTAAATTGCTGTTCATTCCAATCACAATCATCTACATAGAACTCGCTCGCAGGGGGATGGACAACAGAACAGTAGGTGAGGGGAGGCAGCGATCGGTCGGTGTAAGACATGAAAACATTTTTTTTATAACTTATCAAGGGCTCATGAGGGAAAGGAGGGCAGGGGACAGGGGAGATAAGCTGAAACCAAGGACTCAGGTAGAAAAAAAATGTTTCAAAAATGATGATGGCAACAACATATGTGCAGATGTGTATGTGTGTGGATTGTGATGAGAGCTGTAAGGGCCCCCAATAAAATGACTTTAAAAAAAAGAACAGATCACTGATAATCGGATTAAACTTTTAAGTGTTTAAAAATAATTTAGAAGGTTTCAACAATGTCAATGTGAAATCGCAGGATGATTTCCTTTTTTTTTTCCTTCTCTTTTTAAACAGGCTTCCTCTCCCTAGAATATCTATTTGATAAACCCAGGAGATGGTTTACAAGTTAATTGAATTCTGACAACATTTTCCGTAGCTGCCTTGGTCAGGGTGCAGGTGTAGAGAGCATTTGTAACTAGTTTCAACAGAAAGGAATGACATGCTTTATCGCAAACGAGTGGCCCCGCGAGCGGAGTGGGCTGTCAGGAGCCCCCTGAGTCAGAAAGTGACTCGCCCCGGCCTCCAGCGGCCTCACTGCACCAGGGCAAGAACGGTGCCAGCTCGCAGAGCAGCACAGGGCACCAGTCCCGCTGGTTAGTGGACTCCATCCCACCTGCCTGACAAGTGGGAAGCACTCAGCGGGGTTTATTTGATAAGCCAGGTCTGCCAAGGGGTACTGATGCCTGGAGATTTGCTCAAGATTCTTGAAAAGTGAGCTGTGCCGACAGGTTGCCTTGGAATTAGGGCCTTCATAACTGCTTCCAGACAGTGAAGTTGCCACCACCCACCCCACCCCACCCCCTAAAAAAGCTTTAGGGGTATCTGTTTTCTGAATTTTCTTTTTTCTGGTCTTCCGGGCTCACACGTTTCCCCTTTATTTGTCGCCCCCTGCTGGTGGGATGGGAAAATTAGTTGATGTTCCAACCCTTCCTGCGCCTCGGTGGCGCTGTCTGCTAAGCCTTGAATGACTAACAGCAAGGTGGGTCCTGTAAAGAGTTAGTCTTGGAAACCCTATATAGAGGTTGATATGAGTCAGAATCAATTAGCTGGCAGGTAGCCCTAACCCTTACAGCGCAAGAAAGACAGGGCTTTCAACTCCCGTAAATGGTTACAGTCTAGGAAACTCACAGGACACTTCAACTCTGCCCCATAGGTCTGGTAGAGACTGGATGGCAATGAATTGTTTGTTTGGGTTTTTGGTTTTTTTAACCCTTACAGCTACTCAAACTACTAAAATCTGTCAATGCTTTTATGTCAAAGAATATAATGCAAAATTTCTATTTCTGTGTTCAAGTGAATGCAAATGAGAAGAGTTTAAATGTAGAACATGCGAATTGCAGCTTCATATTTCTCCGGGTAGAAAGATATTGGCGAGTGAAAAATTAGTATTAACTAGACACTTGAGGCTAAAAAAATGCTAAGTATAATGTATCCTGGCACGCAATAGAAAATCCTTATAAACTGTTTCACTTTTATGAAACAATGAATATGTATATAAAAGTTTCATTCTGAAAGTGTTTGCTAATGTTAAACTCGGCTACTCTACACCTTTCAAATTATAAGATACATAAAAGTAGGTAACAAAGTATTCTTTTTTTTTACTTCCCACAAAGTATTCTAAGGTTCCAGTTTATGCAAACATTTTACTCAGACATTTGTGGAATCCAAACAGAACATGTTTAAACACACCTCTGTGATCACTGTGTGATGGCAGAAAAGTTCTCACGGTGACACATGCATTACAACTCATCAGGGCGCCTTCACAATAAGGATATTCTTTGTTCCATGGGAAGAAAAGGGTTAGTTTCAAATTTTTAAAGAAACTCACAAGGACAATTTCCCAAGTCACTGAAGCATTGCAGCAAGTCTGTGGGACTGCTGCCCAACACGAAATAAGCTTCTAGATGGCTCAAGCATTTGAATGAAGAAGCTGACTGAAGCCCCAAACCTGGTGGACAACTTCGAATTGTCGTCGATGGGATAGCTACTGAAAGTGGGATCTCACATGGCTCAGAATGGTCAGTTTTATTTTTATTTATTTATTTTTTTTAAGCCTGAAGAATGGTCAGTTTTAAATGAGCATTTTGACCCCAGAAAGTTTTCAGCTTGGATGCCAAAAATCAACTAGCTCAAAGAGATGGATATTTCCATCAGTCTTTAAGCAAGATTGAAGCTAATGACTACAATTGTATGGAAGAAACTGTTCACAAGGGTTGAGTCTTGGCTTTATCAATGCCATGCAAAGTTCAAGCTCCAATCCAAACAGTGGCTTGGAAGGTGTGTGAGTAGACTAGAGAAACAAATTCAGTGATACTCATATATATGTAAGAGAGAACATTTTATCACAGAGCAATTGTACATTCCAGCCCAGTCCAGATCAAGTCCATATTAGCCCATATGCCCAATACTAGTCCATAAATTCCTCTTTACGGAGACAGTATGACAAATTTGCGCCCGATCTAATCCCACGACCAAGGCAAAACACTAAGGGGGTGCAACAGAACAAGGGAACAGAGCGGCGAGGTCCCCAGGGAATGCCGAAGGTGGACTTTGGGGCCAGGGCGTGGTGCCCCAACAGACTGGACTGGAAAACATTCCTAAAGGCCAACAAACAGTCCTTGAATGAACTGCAAGCTTTTCTCTCTTCTTGTGTTTTGTTTTTTGTCTTTGGTTTGTTTTTTTGTTGTATATTGTTGCTTGGTCTTGCTCTGTCTTATTTTTGTGCATGTTATTATCTCCGTAGTTCTGTCTAAATAAGATAGGCTGGGTGAACAATCTGGAGGAGAAAACAGCGGGACCAACAGTTCTGGGGAACATGGGAGAGGAGGAGGTTGGGGGAAAGGAAGTTAACAAACCCAGGGACAAGGGAACAAGAAGTGATCCAATTCGGTGGTGAGGAGGGTGTAGGAGGCCTGATAGGGCATGGTCAAGGGTAATGTAATGAAGAGGAATTACCGGAATTCAAATGATGACTGAGCATGGTAGTAGGACAGGAGGAAAGTAAAAAAATAGAGGAAAGAGCTAGGAGGCAAAGGACATTTATAGAGGTCTAAATAAAGGCGTGTACATATGCAAACATCTCTAAATATGAAGATTGGGAAATAGATCTATGTGCATATATTTATATGTTTAGTATTAAGGTAGCAGAAGGACATTGGGCCTCCACTCAAGTACTCCCTCAATGCAAGAATACTTCCTTCTATTAAATTGGCATTGTATGCTGCTCACCTTCCCGATACAACCGCTGAAGACAAAGCAGAAATAAGCAAACGTGGTGAAGAAAGCTGCTATCAAAAGATAGAGTGTTTGGGTCTTAAAGGCTTGAAGGTAAACAAGCGACCATCTAGCTCAGAAGCAACAAAGTCCACATGGAAGAGCATACCAGCCTGTGTGATCAAGAGGTACGGAAGGGATCAATTATCAGGCATCAAAGAACAAAATATCATATCATATGTGCTCACATCCATTATACGATCACTGAAGACAAATGTGTGCATAAGCAAATGTGGCGAATGAAAGCTGATGGTGCCCAGCTACCAAAAGATATAGCGTATCACCTTCCTCACATAATCGCTGAAGACGAAAGTGTGCATAAGCAGTGTGGTGAAGAAGGCTGATGGTGCCCAGCTACTGAGAGATATAGCATCTGGGGACTTAAAGGCTTGAAACCAAACAAGTGGCCATCTAGCCCAGAAGCAGCAAAGCCCACACGGAAGCAGCACACCAACATAGGTGATCATGAAGGGCAGAGGAGACCAGGTCTCAAACAACAAAGGCGGGGTGGTGGTGAGAATCACATCATCGTGAATGAGGGGGAGTGCGTGATGGGGACCCAATGCCCATCTGTAGACAGCTGGACATCCCTTGCAGAGGGGTAGTGGGGAGGAGATGAGTCACTCAGGGTTCAGTGTAGCAACAATGAAACTCAAAACCTTCCTTTAGTTCCTGAACGCTTCCTCCCCTCCCAATTATCATGACCCCAATTCTACCTTGCGGACCTGGTTATACCAGAGGATGTACAGCGGTGCAGTAGGGATCTGGAAGCACAGGGAATCTAGGATAGACGAACCCCTCAACACCCGTGGTAGGAGTGGCAACACCAGGATGGAAGGGGGTGTAGAAAGGGAGAACCGATCTTGGAGATCTATGTGTAGCCTCCTCTCTGGAAGATGGGCATTGGGGAGGTAGGTGAGGAGAAACGCCGGGGAGTGTAAGATAAGGTATAATAATTATTTATAAACTATCAAGGGACCAGGGGGGAGGGGGGAGCGGGGAGGGAAGGGAAGGGGGGGAGAAGGGAAACCAAGCTGATTCCAGGAACCCAAGTGGAAGGTGAATTTTGAGAATGATGAGTGCAACGAATGTATAAGGGTGCTTTGCTCAATTGATGTATGTACGGATTGTGATAAGAGTTGTATGAGCCCCAATAAAAAGATTCATTAAAAAAAAAGATATAGCGCTTGGGATCTTAAAGGCTTGAAGGTAAACAAGAAGCCATCTAGCTCAGAAGCAACAAAGCCCATGTGGAAAAAGCGCACCAGCCTGTTTGATGACAAGGTGTTGAAGGGATCAGGTATCAGGCATCATCAGAACAAAAAAAGATATCATAATGACTGAGGCGGGGAGGCCACTGGACATTCCCTTACAGAATGGTCTCGGGGAGACGAGCCAGTCAGGGTGCGATGTAGCAACGATGAAACATACAACTTTTCTCTACTTCCTAAATGCTTACTCCTCCTCCACTATCATGATCCCAATTTTACCTTACAAATCTGGCTAGACCAGAGGATGTACACTGATGCAGATAAGAACTGGAAACACAGGAAATCTAAGATAGATGATTGCTTCAGGGCCAGTGGTGTAAGTGGCGATACTGGGAGGGTGGGTTCGACACGGGGATCCGATTACAAGGATCTTCATTCCTCCTTGGGGGATAGACAACAGAAAAGTGAGTGAAGGAAGATGTCGGACAGGGCAAGATCTGACAAAATAATAACTTACAAATTATCAAGGGTTCATGAGTGGGGGGAGAACAGGGAGGAAGGGGGGAAATGAGGAGCTGATGCCAGGGGCTTAAGTGGAGAGCAAATGTTTTGAGAATGATGAGGGCAATGAATGTAAAAATGTGCTTTACACAATTGATGTATGTATGGATTATGATAAGAGTTGTGTGAGCCCATAGTAAAACAATTTTTTTAAATTCCTTTTTAGACTCACACAGCACATGCAATGACGCCAAATGCAAGAAAATCACAGGCCAGTGGGTGGAAAGTTTTATGGAGCCAATGGTGGCAGAAGCATCTCAACCCTGGCAGGGGTCTCCACGTGGCTCCTCCAGCTCAGGGCTCTGGCTCCATGTGGCTTGTCAAGAAGAATGTCTCAGGGAGAGTGTCTTACCTCCAGGGAGGAAGACAGAGTTCCCATAATCCTCAAGAGAAGGCCATGCCCACACAGAGGCTTCATTGGCTATGACCTGATTGACAGGCTAGACTCCACCCCTACACTCAAGTTGGCAGTAGATTATGAAACGGCCACAGAGGGGCTCTGCTGCGCCAGTTCAAGGCAGAGGTCAGCTCGGGTTATGATAACTATTTTGGAATTTCAAGGGTACAGTCTTAATAGACTTTCTGGAAGGGTACAACCATGGGAGCTTTTTATGAAGATGTTTCCAGAAAATGTAAATTGCACTGGTGAGAAAAAGGCCAGGAAAGTTGTGCTGAGGAATTTCCCCCCATTATGATGTACCTACTTATTCTTCTAGGGTAGCAGGGGCTGTCCTATGAGAATTTTGTTGGGAAGGCTTTCTCCAACCACCCTATCCCTAGTCTTGCCCCATCCACCCCATCCCTGGTCTTGCCCCTACAGCCTTTTTAGTTCCCAAAACTCAAAGAACATCTGCAGTGAACACAATTAGTCCATCAAAGGCGTCAAAATTGTTTTGACCAGGTGGCAAATTGACAAATATAGAATTCTTGGGGGAAAGGTTAGGAAAATGGGAACACTTCCTCAGGGGAGTGCAGGCCTGGAGGAAGGTATGTCAAGAAACATTTTGATATTTTATTTAATAGGGTTCTGTGATTTTGTAGCAAGTCTTTTGGACTTACCCTCCTACATAGCACCTCGGGTGGAGCTGCTAGGTAAATGCTGGATTGCTAATTGCAATGCTGTGGGTCAAACCCATCAGTTGCTCTGTGGAACAAAGGGGGACTATCTGCTCCTGCAAAACTCCTGCAGCCTCTGAAACCCTACACACGGTCGCTAGGAGCCAGAATTGACTAGATGGCAATGGGTTTAAGTTGGCATTTAAAATGTTTGCGTAGAAGGTGCATATAAAATGTTTTGAATACTGAATTCAAATGCAATGGAAAATGGCAAGTACGTAGGTTTTATACTTAATACAGTAAATTGTTTACCCTTTCACATTTCCATTTTAGAAAATGTTAGAAATATCGCACTAGGGTCCTCTACTCAAGTACTCCCTCAACACAAGAACACTTTGTTTCAATAACCTGGCATTCCGTGATGCTCACCTTCCTGATAAGAACGCTGAAAACAAAATGGGTGCATAGCAAATGTGGTGACGAAAGCTAAGGTGAAGAAATGTGGTCATGCCTGGCTATCAAAAGATATAGTATCTGGGGTTTTAAAGACTTGAAGATAAACAAGTGGCCTTCTAGCTGAGAAGCAACAAAGCCCACACGGAAGAAGCACACCAGCCTGTGTGATCACGAGGTGTCAATGGGATCAGGTATCAAATGAGGGGCAGCAGGGAGTGGAGACCCAAAACCCATCTATAGACTAGTGGACATCCACTTACACAAGTGTCACAAGGAAGAGACGAGCCAGTCGGTGCAATATAGCACCAACGAAACATAACTTTCCTCCAGTTCTTATAATGCTCCCTCTCCCCCCATCATGACCCCAATCCTACCTTACAAATCCGACTAGACCACAGCATGTACAGGGGTACAGATAGGAACTGGAAACAGAGGGAACCCAGGACAGATAAATCCCTTAGGACCAATAATGAGAGCAGCAATACCAGGAGGGGAAGAGGAAGGGGGAGAGAAAGGTGGGGAGAGAAAGGGGGAACAGATCACAATGGTCTACATATAATCCCCTCCCAGAGGGATGGACAACAGAAAAGCGGGTGAAGGGAGACATCGCTCAGTGTAAGACATGAAAAATAATTTATAAATTATCAAGGGTTCATGACAGGGGGAGAGGGGAGGAGAAGAGGGAGGGAAGAAAGTGGGAGGGGGAGCTTATATCAAGGTCTCAAGTAGAAAGTGTTTTGAGAATGATGATGGCAACACATGTACAAATGTGCTTGACACCATGGATGGATGGATGGATGGATGGATGGTGATAAGAGCTGTACGATCCCCCAATAAAATGATTTTTAAAAGAAATATGCCAATAGGTTAGAGGTATATATATAAGTAAAACTCAGAAGGCATACTACTTCAGTATCTACACATAGATATTCTGAACATTTCCATATTTATTCAACTGTTTACTGAATATTTTTTCAATCAGGAAAACTATTTGAAGAAGAATTTAGAACTAGTTTTCAGTCTATTTACTACTTAGTTATTTGGGTTTAGATCTATAGCAACCAAAGAATATATTCTTTCTAAAATATTGGCAAGAGTTCTCAAGTCACAAATGCTATTACACTAATGCATGACAACAGTCCACATGCCATGTTATCTCTGAACTATGCTGGAATCTTTGGAATCCCCTGCCCCCACTCATTCAACAAAGCCCAGATCTGTTGTGGTTTAGAACACATCTCCTTGAATCCTATTTCCTTGAGATACCCGCACTGCTGCTTTTACACAGATTAAATTTCTTATGGACTAAATATCAAGTATTTGCATATTTTCCAAGCTTTATGGAAATGACAAGTAGCATTAGAAACAGGTTGTAGCAAAGGAAATAACAGTTAATATTCAAAACTAGATCCACTTTGCACAGTAAGCAGAATATGCCAGAGTTATTTATTGACTGGATCTATGCCAACATCTTTCTTAGAGCTTCAATTCTCCATCTGCCAATATGAAAATATGAGCGAGCTTCTGTCCTTTAAGAGCTGTGTACCAAAGAGCCCAAATTAGAGACTATAATAAAACATAAAAATTAATTCACACCTCATTCTCTTGAAAGTTAATAATAGAATCTAAATTTTTGATATTCAAAATATCATCATCCGAAGCTGGCAAGTTCTGATGAAATACGAAACACCAAGAAGTTCCCCAAATTTAGAACAATCATTTAATCCTTGAGATACACTAGCCTGACCTCAAGGGTTGCAAGGAAGAGTACTGAATTGCCTTATTTTGATGAATTTCAACAAAACATTAAAATCAGAACATACTTCAAGGTTCAATATAAGACTTCAGTCTTCACTTGCATTTCTCTCAAAAGCTTGACTGTAAAATGCAACATAATTCCTTTTATTGCCTTCTCTTCATGTTAAGTATAAAACTAGTTCCTTTTAGTTTACATTGTTAAAAAATATGAGGGAGACTTTAAAAGGCTTTTGACAAACTCCAATTTCTTTGAATTCCATTTTCCATACACGTTGGGAAATGTTCCATACACTCATCATTAGTGTGTGGTGTCTGAGCCAACCAGGAGCCATGTGTGACACGTATGTCAGCCTTCCGTGTGAAGTTTCAGTGTGAGTCTGTGTTGGCATCAAGTGTATGTTAAATCATCAAGAGGAATTAAAGTGAAAACTATAAAAGTTGAATCAAAAGATGGTTGGGAATATAAATACAAAACTATGTTATGTAATAGCTACCTAATATAGGCTATGGTCTAGGATTAAATTAACAGAATTTTCTTCTGTCAGGACAATATTGATGAAAATTATACAACTTTGTACATTTAGTTGCTTGTTGAGTATACCGATATACCAACATTTTCTCTAAATTTGATGGCCATTTCTCTCAAATGGGGATAGTTGAGAAGGACAATGTGCAAGCATAATGAATGTTCCAGGCACAAGGAGGCAGTGGTTAACTGACTTGGTAAAAGGTCAGACAAAATGAAAGTTTAGCAGGAGAATTAACGCTTAAACCAAGTCTTGATAGATGAGTAGGGCTTAACAGAACAAGGGCAAGAAAATGCATTCCAGACAGTATCGGACCCCACCACGCTGGGGTGAAACACTGTAGAGCGTGCAACAAAGCAGCAAGGGGAGCAAAGGAATGAAGTCCCTGGGAAATGCTAAAGATAGACTTTGGGGCCAGGCCAAGCCACCCCATCACACTCCACTGGAAAACACTCCTCAAGGTCAACATACAAACTATTTACGGGCTTTTTTTTTGTTGTCAATTTTTAGTTTTATTTTGCTCTGTCTTGTTTTTGTGCTTATTGTCTCTGTATGTCTAGCTATATACGAGATGGGATAAACAATCTAGAGGAGAAAACAATGGGACCCGTGGTTCTGGGAGACATGGGAGAGGGGATGTGGGGCAAAAGAAGGGGGCTGTCAACAAACTCAGGGACAAGGGAACAAGTGATCTAAAATTGATGATGAGGAGGGCATAGGATGCCTGATGGGGCATGATCAAGGGCAATGTATCCTAGAGGAATTACTGAAACCCAAATGAAGGCCAAACATGATCGTGTAACAAGATGAAAGTAAAAGGAAATAGAGGAAAGTAGTAGGAGGCAAAGGAAATTTATAGAGATCTAATTACAGGCATGTACATATGTATTTATATATAACAGTAGGAAAATGGATCTCTGTACATGTATTTATATGTTAAGGTAGCAGACATTGGGCCTCTACTCAAGTACTTCCTCAATGCAAGAACTTTGTTCTAATAACTCGGCATTCTGTAATGCCACCTTCCCAACACAATCGCTGAAGACAAAGTGGATACATAAGCAAATGTGGTAAAGAAAGCTGGTGGTGTCCAGCTATCAAAAGATGTAGTATCTGGGGGTCTTAAAGGCTTGAAGATAAACAAGTGGCCATCTAGCTGAGAAGCAACAAAGGCCACATGGAAGTACACCAGACTGTGCGATCACGAAGTGTCAAAGGGATGTTATCAGGTATCATCAGTACAAAAAAATCCTATCATTGTGAATGAGGGGTAGTGCAGAGTGGATACCCAAAACCCATCTGTGGACTAGACATCACCCTACGGAAGGGTCGCGGGGAGAAGATGAACCAGTCAGGGTGCAGTGTAGCAACGATGAAACATACAACTTTCTTCTAGTTCCTAAATGCTTCCTCCCCACCCACTATCATGATCTAAATTCTGCCTTACAAATGCGGCTAGACCAGAGGATGTGTACTGGTACAAATAGGAACTGGAAACAGGGAATCCAGGACAGATGCACTCCTCAGGACCAGTGGTGAGAACGGTGATACTGGGAGGGTGGTGTAGAAAGGGGAATGGATTACAAGGATCTACATATAACCCCCTCCCTGGGAAACAGACAATAGAAAAGTGGGTGAAGGGTGACATCGGACAGTGTAAGGCATGACAAAATAATAATTTATAAATTATCAAGGGTTTGTGAGGCGGGTGGCAGGAGGGTGGGGGAAAATGAAGAGCTGATACCAAGGTCTCAAGTAGAAAGCACGTTTTAAGAATGATGACGGCAACAAATATACAAATGTGTCTGACACAATGGAGAGATTGTGATAAGAGTTGTATGAGTCCCCAATAAAATGATTTGGGAAAAAAAACATAACAAAGAAGCATTAAGGAATTTTAATGAGACCTCATTAGAAAATAGCAAGGGCACGTCAGGCTAATATTTTGGAAGATCTCTCTGGTGACACAGAGAGCTGGTGGCATTCTTGGGTAAGTGCTGGGCTGGCTAAGCACAAGGGTGGAGGTTCAAATCTACCAACAGTTGCATGAGAGAAAGATGAGGCTATCTGCGTCTGTCAACACTGACAGCCTCGGAAACCCTTGATGGGGTCACTGCACAGGCAGTGCGTGACTTAATGTGGCTCCTCTGACCAGTCTCTCACTCCTGCCAAGCCCTCTTTCCCTGAAGGTCTGCTGAGGTCAGGGAAGATGCTGATATGATTCACCTCTAACTGTGAATAGGCTTCCCTGGAGCGCCAGCCTGACATGTATGAAATGAGCCCTCTGAGAAGCAGGAAGAGGGATCTTATTTCCAGCAAGAGCTAGGAGTTGAGCATGTCCTCTGGACAGCAGATCCCTGTGTAGTGAACCTCCTGGATCCAGAGAACAGCTACAATATCAGACGAGAAGCAGCAGACCCAGTAGCTAGAGTATGGAACAGATGGACTTCCCAACCCACAGATCAAGTGAAGCCAAGTGCTTCTTTCTATAGAGGAGGTTGGCTAGTGGAGTAGGGTTCTTCTGGGTGTCTAAATTGGAAGTTGGGCTTGCTGACCCACAGGAGTGGAGCTGAGTGCTCTAGGGCTGAGGGTACCCTGAGACACTTAATTCAAGAAGTTGGGTTTGCTGACTCATGGAGCTTAAACGGAATGGTTTATTTATTAGCCGACTCGACAGAACTTTGTACAGCCATTGCAATAGTTATTAGAAACTAGTGAGTTATAGGATAGACTATTAAGTCAGCATAGTCACTCTGAGTTGGCACTGACTCAATGGCAGTGGGCGTGGCCTTTTGGTTTTGATCTGGTGGTCATGCAAAGGAACTTGGACTACAGAGATACAATTCTGGAGCACAGGATGAATCCGGTGCCTGATGGGGATGCTATTCCCCACAATATGGACACGGTGTCCATTTTAATATGTAGTATTGTTTCAATAAACATGAATTCTTTGTGTGAAAATGCACAGATACTGGATACTTTGAGGGTTTTTTGTGTGTGTAAACTGAAGGTGTTAATTAAATGCCCGAATACTCCAGTCAATTCTAGCTCAAATCTGTATTGCTACCTGCAGATAGGACCTCACTGCCTGAAGTCTAGATTTACTAGTTATCTCAAATTCAACAAAATTCCATTTCTCCTTTGGGATTCCCTATGCCTATAGTCATCTTAACAGGAGCAGGAATTTTCCCATCGTAAACTCAACCTAAGAGTTGTGGCCTGTCCTTTCTGGGGGCATAACAGTCCCTGTGGGGGGGGGGGGGAAAGAAGATACGAAGACAAACATGTGCAGTTGACCCTTCAAATTCAAGAATTAAGCAGTTTCAACTCTTTTGATTGTTTACAGTTTATTTGAAAATGATATGCTATTAAAGTATGTCTGGTGCATAAAGGTTAGCGGACAGACCTGGAATTACATATGCTTTTTAATTGTTTTGACTTTTAATTCAATCATTTCTTTTGTCTCCATTAATGTTGTTTAGCCTACCTATGGAAAATAGGCATGGGAAGCAAGCCCGAGGATAAAGCATCAGGACTGACAGTTCCAGAGGGACTTGTGGGAAAGAGGAGGCAGGGGAAAGGAGTGGTAAGCAAACAGCACCACAGATAAGGGAATAACTAGGGAAATAAAAAGCAACAGCGAGGAGGACGTGTTGGTGTTAGAGATTCCGGTGGTGTTGGAGCAACAATATAGCTGAGAGGAATGACTAAGAGGCAGAAGGGTGAGCATGATGGTGGCGCAGGAGAAAGAAAAAAGGAAACGGAGGAAAGATCTAGGTAGCAAAACTATGGATACAGGAATAAACGTAGGTGTGCACTTATGTAAATATATTAATAAAAATAGAGGCATTGGCCTATGTATGTATATTTATATGGAAATACACTGAAGAAGTGGATGGATTTTGGGCCTCTCAAGCCCTCCCACAATGCAGTAACACTTTAACAACCTGCCATTCTGTGATGCTCACCTCCTGGTACCTGACTATCAAAAGATATAGTGTCTGGGGTCCTATAGGCTTGAAGTTAAACAAAGGGCCAATGAAAAACACAAATATTCCTCTGGTTCTATGAGGCTTCCTCACCCCTCACCCACCCTACCCCCACTATCATAACCCCAGTCCTGCCTTTCAGTTTTGGCTAAACCACAGCATGTACACTGGTACAGAAAAGAGCTCATGGCACACGAAATCCAGGTCAGATAAACACCTCAGGTACAACAATGGGAGTAGCGATACCGGTAGGTAGGGGGAGGAGGGGAGAGAGGGGGAACCGATCACAATGATTGACACATAACCTCCCTCAACCCAAGAGGCACGAATAACAGAAACATGGGTGAAGGGAGACAGCGGTCAGTGTAAGGTATGAAAATAATAAAGGGGTAATGAGGAGGGGAGGGAGGGAAAAAAGAGGAGCTGATACCAAGGGTCCAAAGAGTAAATGTTTAGAAAATGATTATGGCAACATAGATACAAATATGCTTGATACAAGTGATATATGGAATGTTATAAGAGCTGAAGGAGCCCCCAATAAAATGATTTTAAAAATAATAAAGTATGTCTTGTGAATGTCAAGGGTCTACTGAATTTTCATTTCCATATCTAAGACCAAATATATGAGAAAACTGAAATGCTAAGGAATTAACAAAGACCATTTAGCTTAAAAAGTTAATGCAGAATTATAGCAGGTTGTTCATAACCATCTTCCTTTTTACTAATGTATTTGTTTATTCCACTTCACTCTGAACTAATGTTCGTCACTGTTCGTAGACAGAGAGAAGACACCACGAGAGTCGCTGCATCAACCTCTCTCAGTGGGGTTTACACTCAGACTGTGTTTAGCAGAGCCTAAGTGTTGGTCACTGTTCGTAGACAGAGAGAAGACACCGCGAGAGTGGCTGCATCAACCTCTCTCAGTGGAGTTTATACTCAGACTGTGTGTTTAGCAGAGCCTAAGTGCCAGATGTGCAATGGGAAGAAACCAGTCTTTTTCCCAGCTTCATTTCTGCTTGGTGTTCCACTAAAATCCTGGCAACTAACAATGAGAACGATAAGAAGACTGCTTCAGGTTGACTCAAGGATAAAGTATTTAGACTTGCAAAGTCATAAGGAAGAAGGCGCTCCCTATTCCTGAAGTAAAAGATTAAGTTCCACTCATGTCAGCAGTTTAAAAATTAAGACTAACCCAGCTGGAAGGCTGGCAGCATTAGGTCCAACTTCCTAAAATTGAGCAATGAAAACCCAAGGCAACAGATAGGCACTGTAAAATGGTTTGTTTTTTTAATGGCAGGTCAAATATCCTGAAACACATATATTTCCGATCATCTTCTAACCCCGTTGCGTTCAAATATTAAAGTAACACACACAAGCTAAGAGAATTCAATATTGTTCCAAGGCACTTACTGAATCTCCATGACTACGTGAAAACAAACGGTGGACACTTAAGACAGTATATAATATAAAAATAACCTTTTGCTTACAATTTACAAAATGTATTATTATTACAATCTTTGATCTCTGATAACCTGCAATGCTGGCTGCATGAATCCAGCAATTTTAAATTCAGAAACTATTTTCTAAAATTTCAGGGCGAATAATTTACAAATAAGGTACACAAAGATTTAGACCATGCAGAAATTTCTTACATCTTCTGTTAATAATATAACTGCAACTTTATCAAATGATATATCTACTTGCCCTGTACAAATACAAAATAATGCATACTTGATAAACCATTAGCAAAAGAGTAGTCTTACACTCAATTTATCATAAAAGTATTACTATATTAACAAGTCTACAAGCAGCGTGTAACAGGGTTAAGAGACATTAAGGCAATAATACTTGAAGTTACAAAATAAACCATATGTAATACTTTTTCCTAATTGTAGTATAGGCAGGTAGATCGTTCCCGCAAAAACTTGTAACAGTCTGCGCTGCTGTTAGTCCCACATTTCTCAGATGGAGTACTAATCTGGCTTTCAGTGGCACTTGAATTTTCCAGTAGAATTTAACATGCCTCCTAACTCCCTGAATCAGGTCCATTCTGAAGGTGGATCTCTTGGTCCTTTGGGCTTTCCACAGCGATTACCAAAACCTAGAGTCAAAATAACACAATAACTGGTAAGTGTTTTGAGTTATAGTCAATTAACACAGCCCTCTTTCAGCCATAATCCCTTATGTGATACAATTCTGGGCTTTACAGCCTGTGGCTATTATGCCCTTTTGAAGAGCATTATCTGCTAACAAACGGGTAGGATGGAATTAAGACCTGACCTTAGTAGAGGGTGTGAATCAGGCCACATTCTTTGTTTAATGGTTATTTTGATTCCTGTGCTTGTAGTGAATGTAAAGAATGATGTGCTCTGAGAGGAGAAAAGCGGCTTCTGGAGTGATCTGGGGAAAGGACTGGCTGACTTGGTTTAGGAGGAGACTAATGTCTATTGGAGTCATTCTCCCAGGGACCCAGGTCAGATGTGTATAAGTAAGAGATAGTCTAGGAGTGGAGACGAGAGTATTATATTTGGGTATTATTTCCTTAAATTTTCATGGGTTTCTGTGGGGCACTGCAGAACTCAGGAACCTGCAGGAACATATTCAAGAGAGGCGTGCGGAGGGGCGGAGGGGGGGTGGAGCCAAATAGCATCATGGAAGAGTTAGACATCTGTGACATCATCGATCACAAACTCCATGGGACTAGCCGAATATTAATTCTTCTAAAAGACATTATTACCACAGTGGTCAGCAAATAACGAAGCTACCAAATTCCTATCTCAACATCTTCACTTTTAGGAGTAAATAAATTTTCACATGGGAATTTAGGATTTAAACCAAAGAAAACTCAAATTATTCTTAGCTCAAGAGCCAATGTAAATTTGTTTGGGAAATTGAAATAGCTTCTTTAATAAAAAAATTATACTAAGCTTCTGTGATCTAAAGACAACAGTTATACAATTCGAATATGGCAAAGAGAAACATATCAGAGCTAATACTATGAACGCCTAATTTGTGGAAGACTATGGAAGACAGTGGGATCCCCAAACGCCTCTAGTCAGACTGAGCCCCTGGCAGATCACTCTAGCCACAGGCAAGTCTCAAACAGCCTTCCTATCTGGCAGAGATCACTGTAACCTTGATTATGCTGGATCAAACTCAATACTTGTCCAGTTTACCTCGCTAAAAACCCGACCTGAATTTCTTCTGGGTGCAAGAATCTCTTACATGTTCCACGACAGAAATCTCTTCTCTGGCATTCTGAATGTCATGAGGGTCTTTTTCCTTCCTGCTTACTCATTATTTGTATTGTTTATCTTTATATTGTTTTATCTTTACTACCTGAGTTTGATTTTATGGTTTCTGTCAGGTTCCCAGCTGTGAAGCACAGGAGAGACTGCCTCTTAACGATAACGGAATAAAGGGTTTACAGAGGAGGCAGGAGTGGCTGCGTGGGTGACAGGAAGAGAAACAGGGCTTCTGGAGTGAAAACGGAAGGGGGAGGGAGCACTAGAGCTGATTGTGAGTGCACAATTCCTTTTATTTTATTGTTCTGCACAATTCATTTTAAAGGCAATTTAACCAGGGGTGAGCGTGTGTTCTAAAATTGATGTGGTAATGATTGTATGATTCTTCTTGATATGACTGAATGACTGAAATATTGAATTGTATGATATGTAAATTATGTTCCAATAAAACTATTGGGAAAAATAAGTGAAAAATAAATTTTGTCACAATGTTAGAAAAAGATCTAAGCTATTTTACACAAATAAAATATTTTGGTCATGTATTGCAGTTTTTTATATTTCCTATTCCAACAGCAACTAACAAGTTTTCGTCTCAAGGTAAAACAGAAGAATTAAAAAAAAAGAGAAATAATTTATTTCATGATTAATTCCAAGGTACTTTATTTTAGCTGTTTTAATTTTGTTAAGTCTCATTTTAGTACCAAAATTATAAAACAAAGTCTGGTCAACTTTGCTCTAGGGAAATTCTGTTATGACCTTTTCTCATTCTTGTCAGCATTTGCTACTTAAAAGTTTTTAATTATATATTAAAATTACCAATATCTGTGGCTTCAGTGGGACTTTCTGATACTTTATCTTTGTCACTCAAAGTCTCTGTGTGAACACCTCCTGCTGAATGACCTAAAACGTAAAACAAAGACCTTGTGAATCATCATTTACAGCATTTATCTTGCCCAGCACCACGCACAGGACACTTTAAATGACTTAATGTGGGAAATGAGTTACAAACACAGTGACTGCCCTCGGACATCAAGCTCAGGAGTCACGTGAGTGCTCGGAAGGGCACCTAAAAGCCTGCAGTGGTTTTGCAATGTGAACAATCTTGTTGTCTTCGCTTTTGTACAAGCACACCAAGTTCACTTCAAACCACTTCATTTTTATGAAAGCCCTCCATTAGGACATGTTTCTGCTACATGAAAGAAATCCGGAAAGGATGTTGCCCTCTTTTCTAGGGGGTGGGAGTGAAAACTAGTATTCCGAGTTCTGCAGCCGACTGTTGAAGAGGCAGCACTCCTGAGCAGCATGACTGGTGTCACCACGTTCCTGCCTGGGACCACACTCAGCCTCCTGCCTCAGCAGCGCACACCACAGAAAGGGGCTTCACAACGTTTATGAAGAAACGGACATTCAAGATAATGGAAATTTTCTGTGAAAAATTTTAAGCACCTGCCTTCCTCCTCCCTTCCCTACCACCCCCCGCCAAGTTAATGTAGGTTGTATGTGCTATTTGATTTAATTTGATAGGTTATTTTAGGGGTCTGGGAAAGCTCAAATTTTCTTTCCCATATAAACATATGATAATTGCTTAATTGCTTTTTTGCTCTACCCTACTTGCCGTATGAAAGGGTTCACAGTTTGGGAAATCTGTGTAATAAACTTAGATCAAGGCATATTATATTGTCTTGAAGTAATTGTATATGTAGCTATACATGTGCTCTAAGATAATTACAAACAGAGATGTCAAATTTCAATCAATGACAAATAAGTTCCTAATTAATTATTGCTACCTAAATGCAGTTGATTCTTTGACAGGCTTCTATCTATTCCTAAGATGTTCTGGTGGCTCAACAGGTAAGCGCCGGGTTGCTAACTGAAAGGTCAGTGGTTTGAACCCACCAGTGGCTCCATAGGAGACAAATGTGGCAGTCTAATTCCAGGAAGCTTACAGTCTTGAAATCCTTGTACAGCAATTTTACTCTGCCCAGTAGGGTTGATATAAAGTCAGAACTGAGTCCCTGGCAACCAATCTGGTTTGGTTTTCATCCATTCCTACCCTAGCACTCTTGTTAACTTTTTATATTTGAAATAGGAATGAATTCTTTAGTGGTGCCCTAATACATTTAGAGTTTAGAATGTTGTTTTGTCTTTTGTAATTCTTCCATGATCCATGCACTCTTTCAAAACCTCTTATCAAGTCCCTTATACCTTGTATGGAACCTATATGGCTACGGAATAGAAATCAAGCCAAAGATAGCCGGTGCGCTCAAAGCGCTTGTAATAGCCTAGTTAGGAACCAGCAATCCCTTTCCAGGAAGAGCTGGGAAAAAAACACCACAGAACCCATGGCCGTTTAGTCAGTTCCCGGACACACAGTGACCCTTGATGGTAAAGCAAGTGAAAGTGCCCAGAGCCAGACGGTGATCACTTGTACAGAAGCTGCCGAGCACATCTTTCACCACAGCATAGGTGAGGGCGTCTCGGTTTCAACCACTGACCTCCACGTTTCACCTGAGTGCACGATCACTGTGTCATCAGGGATCCAATAGCTATTTTTTTAAAAGCTATGATGGGATACACAATATATATTTTTAAGTTTTACTGTCAAATATGGGGTCTGTTACATAATCATTGATTTTCAAAATGCACAAAAAAATATTCTTTGCTCATGGTGAAAACGAAAATGGACCAAGGGCAGGGTTTTCTCTGTGGATTATAGTTTGCCCATCCCTGGTCTAATTAACAGTGTGATAATAAACTAGTTAATATAATTGTGATAATTTTTCAAGAAAAACAGAGTACACAGTGGGGACACAGAAGAAGAGGATCAGGGTTCAGCTCTTGGCAGTGAGGCACCTCAGGCCAGCTTCTAGGGAGTAGAGGCCTTGATTTTCTCATCTAAAATAGGTGTTTTATACTGACAAAGATTGCTGATTTCAGAAGAAAATTAGTAAATTCAAGAGAACTAGAAAGGGTAATAACTAGATTACCGTATATACTTGAGTATAAGCTAACCGAAATATCAGCAAAGGCACCCAATTTTACCACAAAAACTGCATTAAAAATGTGCTGGAAGTCAGCAAGACAACCCTACTAATGGCAAAAGAAAATAAATAATAAAAATCAGGGCTGAGATTCAGGGGAGGGAAAATAAGATAACTACGGAAAGTTACTACTGTTAAAAGTTGGTTCTTTGAAAGGATAAACAGAATCGACAGACCACTGGCAAACCTAACCAAAGAAAGGATGGAACAAATTCCAATAGCAAGAATAAGGGATGAAAGTGGGGACATTACAACAGACCCTAATGAAATCAAAAGAATAATTACACAGTACTACATAGGACTGTACTCCAGTGAATTCAACAACTTGGAAGACATGGACAAATTCTTGGAAAAACAATCCCTCCCTAGACTATCCTCGATGGATATCAAGAATCTCAACAGACCCACAGCAATAGAAGAAATAGGCTAGGTTCTCAAGGATTGCCATCCAAAAAATCCCCTTCACTGGAGAATTCTACCAAGCATTTAGGTAAGAACTAACACCAATCCTACACAAACTCTTTCAGAACATAGAAAAAGACAGCGAACTCCTTCTATGAAGCTAGTATAACTCTGATACCAAAACCGGACAAGGATCCCACAAGAATCGATAACTACAGACCAATATCCCTAATGAACACTGATGCAAAAATCCTTAACAAAATACTGGCCAATAGAATACAAAAGCATAAAAAACAAATAATTCACCACAACCAAGCGGGATTCATACCAGAATGGTTCAACATCTGAAAGACCATTAGTATAATTCGCTACATTGACATGAAAAACTGCCATACTTACCTGGCAGGGGAGATACCATGATCATGACATGAAAAAGTATAAGAAAGAACCACTTGATAATATCGATAGATGCAGAAAAAGCATTCGACAACATTCAAAACCAATTCCTCTTTATGACACTTGAGAAGATAGAAATGGAAGGAAAATTCCTCAAGGCAATACAAACTATATGAAAAAACAACACCCAGAGTGGTAGTCAAAGGAGAAAAGACTAACACAATCTCACTGAAAAAGGAGACCAGACAAGGATGCCCCTTGTCACTACTCTTATTTAACATCATGCTGGAGGTTTTAGATAACAGCATAAGGCAAAGAAAAGACATCAAAGCATTCATCTGGGGAAGGAAGAGGTGAAACTATCATTATTTGCAGATGATATGATTTCACATAAGGAAAATCCCAAAAACTCCACAAGAGAATACTGGCAGCAATAGAGGAGTTTGGCAGAGTGTCAGAATACAAGATCAATAAACAGAAGTCCATCAGATTGCTATACACATCGGATAAGACCACAGAAGAGGAGATCAAAGAGGTGGCACCCTTCACAACAGCCAAACACAAATTGAAATATCTAGGGATATACCTGACTAAAAGATCTATATGAGGAAAACTACAGAACACTATTACAGAACACTATAATAAGAAACCAAGAGTGACCTCAAAAAATAGAAGAATATCCCATGCTCGTGGATTGGAAGGCTCAATATACTAAAGATGTCAGTTCTGCCCAAGGCACTATGTAAGTTTAATGCAATCCCGATACAATTAAACTCACCTTTCTTCAAAGAAATGGAAAAACTGATTACCAACTTCATACGGAGAGGGAAGAAGCCCAGAATACAGTGGGAGGGCTTGCTTTACCTGACTTTAGCACATACTATACAAGCACATGTGTCAAAATCGCATGGTATTGGCATAATGAAAGATACTCAGACCAATGGAAAAGAATTGAAAACCCACAAATAAAATCATCAGCATACAGACAACTGATCTTTGATAAGGGCCCAAAAAATATCCAATGGGAAGCAGATATCCTCTTTAACAAGTGGCACTGGGAAAAGTGCCTATCTGCCTGCAGAAACATGAGGCAAGACCCTAATCTCACTCCATGCACAAGGATAAACTCAAGGTGGATCACAGAACTTGAAGTAAACCTCCAAACTATCAGGGCCATCAATGAAGGAATTGGGACAAACATGAGAACCTTGGCGCAGGGCATACATGGGCTATCAGAAATACGGAAGGACATAGACACAGAGGAGGCACAAACTGACAAGTGGGACATACTAAAGATAAAACATCTGTGTACATCAAAAGAATTCACCAAGACAGTAATAAGAGAGTCCACCACGGACTGGGAAAACATCTTCAGCAATGACACATCAGACAAAGGCCTTATTACTAAAATCTACAATACTCTTCTAGCTTCCAAAAAGAAAAAAACTAATTGCCCGCTGAGAGTGGGCAAAGGACCTAAACAGAAGTTTCACAAGAGCAGAAATCTGAATGGCCAATAAAGATGAGAAAAATGTTCCCAATCTTTAGACATACAAGAAATGCAAATAAAAACAACAAAAAACCACCTAACACCCTCAAAGATAGCCCAATTCAAAAAATCAGAAAGCAACAAGTGTTGGAGGGGCTGTGGGGAGACAGGAATTCTCATACACTGCTGGTGGGACTGTAGGGATGTAGGTATGCACAACCACTATGGAATTCGATCTGGCAATATCTAAAACAGATGGAAATCGAGCTACCATGAGACCCAGAAAGCCCCCTACTGGGCATATACCCAGAAGAGGCAAGAAACAAACGACAACTAGACATCTGTACTCAAATGTTCATTGCGGCACAATTCACACTTGCAAGGAGTTGGAAATAACCAATATTTCGAGCAACTGACGAGTGGTACATACATACAATGGAGTACTACACATCGCTAAAAAGCAGTGATGAACGTATGAAGCATATCGCCCCATGGGAAGAACTGGAGGAAATCATGCTAAGTGAAGTAAGGATGAGTACCACATGAGTCCATTGAAGTAAGCGTAAAAAAAACGCAAAAGGGGCACAGGGAAAAAGCTACTATATACAAACATTCCTGGGGCGAGTCCCAGGTAGTATGGTAGTATGGTAGTATGGTAGGGGCCAGACATGTGGTAGGGGGCGGGGAGAGGTAAAAAATAAAAAAAAGAAATGGGTAGCAGGGGAACAGGGCACTAACCCACTGAAGGGGAGGATATTGTTTATATCTCCACAGGGAAAGAGAGACCAGACTTCAACCCGGTGCTGCAAGATGTGAATGCAACATGCCGGCATGGAGTAGGGAGCCAGTGGAGAGGTCTGAGGGTCCGTCCCCAATCACAACTACGTGGACTGCTGCCCCTCTGCCCAGAAGAATTTATATCAAAGGAAGCACTGAAGCTGCAGCTCAGGGAGAGGGACATGTCTGATCAGAGCAGATGAAGGGAGAGGAAGAGAGTGGAGCACATCCTGGCCCACCACGCCTTGACGACGATATTCCCACTCAGAGCAGCCAATCTACAGAGATGACCATATGGCCTGCCCCCACTATGAGACACAACATTACTCACTGATCCATAGCCCTACAGGGGACAACACTGGAGATAGCCCTACAGGGGACAACACTGGAGTGTGGGAATTGTGCCCGGTCTGATCCCACCACACACCGAGGGAAAACACTAAGGGAGTGCAACAGAACAGCAAGGGGAACAGAGCAACAAAGAGTCCCCAGGGAATACTAAAAATAGACTTTGGGGCCAGGGCTTTGCACCCCATCAGACTTGACCGGAAAACACTCCTAAAGGCCAACAAACAGTCCTTGAACTTACTAGAAACTTTTCTTTTTTGGTTGTTGTTTTGTTGTAGGATGGTTTTTGATTTTGTTTTTGTCATTGGCTTTTTGTTGTCATTGTTTTGTTTTCTTTTGCTGCTTGGTTTTGCTCTGTCCTGTTTTGTGCACGTTATTATCTCCGCAGGTCTGTCTAAATAAGAAAGGCTGGATGAACAATCTGGAGGAGAAAACAGGACTGATGATTCCAGGGGGAAATGGGAGAGGGGAAGGTGGGGGGAAAAGTTGTGGTGTTAACAAAGCCACAGACAAGTGAACAAGAAGTGATCCAAATTGTTGGTGAGGAGGGTATAGGAGGCCTGGTAGGGTGTGATCAAGGGTAATGTAGCCGAGAGGAATTACTGAAGCCCAAATGAAGGCTGAGCATGATAGTGGGACAAGAGGAAAGTCAAAGGAAATAGAGGAAAGAACTAGGAGGCAAAGGGCATTTATAGGGGTCTAAATAAAGACATGTACATATGCAAATATATCTATATATGAGGGTGGGAAAATAGATCTATGTGCATATATTTATAGGTTTAGTATTAAGATAGCAGAAGGACATTGGATCTCCACTCAAGTACTCCCTCAATGCAAGAGAATACTTTGTTCTATTAAACTGGCATTCCATGATGCTCATCATCTTCCTGACACGATCGCTGAAGACAAATGGATGCATAAGCAAATTTGGTGAAGAAAGCTGATGGTGCCCAGCTCTCAAAAGATATACCATCTGGGGTCTTAAAGACTTGAAGATAAACAAGCGGCCAACTAGCTCAGAAGTATCAAAGCCCACATGGAAGAAGCACACCAACCTGTGTGATTACAAGGTGCCGAAGGGATGAGGCATCAGGCATCAAGAACAAAAAATCATATCATTTTGTGCTCACCTCCCCAATAGGATCACTGAAGGCAAATGGGTGCATAAGTAAAGCTTATGTGGTGAACAAAGCTGATGGTGCCCGGCTATCAAAAGATATAGCATAGGGGGGGTCTTAAAGGCTTGAAGGCAAACAAGCGGCCATCTAGCTCAGAAGCAACAAAGCCCACATGGAAGAAGCACACCAGCCTGTGCAATCATGAGGTGTCGAAGGGATCAGGTATCAGGCATCATCAGAACAAAAAAATCCTATCATTGTCAACAAGGGGGAGTGAGGGGTAGGGACCCAAAGCCCATCTGTGGACAACTGGACATCCCCCTACAGAGTCAGTCATGGTGCAGTGTAGCAACGATGAAACATACAACTTTGCTCTTGTTCCTAAATGCTTCCTCCCCACCATCATGATCTAAATTCTACCTTACAAATGCGGCTACACCAGAGGATGTGCACTGGTACAGATAGGAACTTGAAACACAGGGAATCTAGGAAGGATGATCCCTTCAGGACCAGTGCTGAGTAGCAATACCAGGAGCGTGCAGGGAGGGTGGGGTAGAGGGGGGAAAACCGATTACAAGGATCAACATATACCCTCCTCCCTAGGGGATGGAAAGCAGAAAAGTGGGTGACAAAATAATAATTTATAAATTATCAAGGGTTCATGAGGAAGGGGGGAGTGGAGAGGGAGGGGGAAAATGAGGAGCTGATACCAGGGGCTTACGTGGAGAGCAAATGTTTTGAGAATGAAGAAGGTAATGAATGTACAAATGTGCTTTATACAATTGATGTATGGATGGATTGTGGTAAGAGTAATATAAGCCCCCAATAAAATTATTTTTAAAAAATCATCTATATGAGACCCAATGGTCACCATATATTCAAAAGCAAATATATGAGAAAGGGGCAGGGAAAGTAGATTACTGGAAATGGAACAACCAGAAAGGAAATAATGAGAAAGGGGACACACTATGAAAATGTAACCAAAGTCAGTGAATAAATGGTGGTATAGAAATTTTAAAAAAATTGTGCTGGAAAAACTCAGCTAGTATTCACAGTAATCTAGTTAGTACCCTTTCTATTTCCAGACAAGGCTAGGCCCTCGCTTTGGATAAAGACCTGGAATTCAATCTGCCAAACTGAGTGGCATTCTCCAGCAGCTCCCAAGGAGACAATACAACTGTGGAGGCTCCAGGGTGTGCTCGAGGAAGAGGCCAGGTGAAGCAGAATGGAGGACAAGGGCGGAGACAACAGATGGATCCATGAATCCAAGGAACTGTACAAGCCACTTGATGAGCAGCTCACAGGTCACTAATTTATAAAAAACTATGGCTGGAAAAGTAATGTGGAAGAAAAATCTTCTAAGTTGGCATTGTAACACTAATTAGAACTATATAAGCTTATCAGTCATCAGAAATAAATGTAAAACTTCTAAGAGAAATTTTCAAATGAATTATTTATTAAGAGCCAGCCTACATCAATCATCTACATTGTTACGGGGCATTTATTCAAAGCCCTTTGTTAGGATCTAGTTTGTGTTTTTATGAGCAGAAAAATATGTTAAGAAAAAAATCTTAAAACAATTTTTCCCCCATTAGCTTACTAAATAACTAAATATTATACTATGTGGGGGCAGGGGAAATTGAGTATTTTCTAGGTCAATAATGCCATCTGGTCGCACTAATTAACTTAAGAGGAACTAAACTCCATACTTCAGCTTCTATAAGAGTTGCCCTACAGATGTTCACATATAGAGATAACCAGAGAACCGAACCAAAACAAACCCACTGACACGGGGTTGATTCTGACTCAGAACGACTCTGTAACACAGAGTAGAACTGCCCACTGTGGGTTTCTGGGATTCTAAGTCATCCTAGGTATAGAAGGTTTCATTTTTCACTCATGGAATGTATGTGTATATGTGTATACAAACACACAAATAATTGGGTAGCATATACAATAAAATAAATAATTCTATGGAAACGTATTTCTATTCTATACCCGAAAGAAAATCTTTAATCACTCACCACATTTTTCATTTCCAGGGGTCATCAAGCCCTAAGGAAAACATTCACAGCTGTTATAATATACACTTCTGTTATGGACAAGTAACACTCCTTTTAGTACTGGCTTATAGGTATACAGACCAAGAAATCAAGGAAGGTGTATCAGGATTCTTAGTGTCAAACAGGAAGAAAACAATGATACTTTTCATTAGCCTTAATTAAAAAAAATGTTATGCTGCTTTATATTGGAAATTAAAGAACGGAGTAATTATTTTTCCCTATAGATAGCTGGAAGCCTGGAAAGCAGGAACTACTGAACCAAGGAACATCATACAAGCAGCCTTTTGCCAGCTATCCAATGTATATCATAAAATAGGAGATTACTGATGACAAATCATAAACAGTAAGTTACCATTATTTAATGTCAATTAATAAGATACACCCTAATTTCAGATGTTGAAATGCTGGGAAGATATTTTTACAATTAATGCTGCAGAAAAATGGTATATCCTGTGGCTAAAATATTTAGCTACAAAATGTTTCCTCACTAAGGAAAAAAATTGCAGGTGACCTGAATAACCAAGGGAAGAACTCGGTGCCTGGTATTACAGCGAGGGGACAAACCTAAGAAAATACTGTGGCCTTAGAAACAGTGGCTCCTGTTTCATTCTTCTGTTTAAAAAAACCTGAAAACAGCATAATTTGCAAATTTCAAAAGTAGCTTTTCAGGTTACCCTTAATAAAAATTTCAAATCTTACATTTTATATAGGCTTTCCATCTGAATTATTTGTATGTTTAGAAAACTAAATTTAATGGACTTAAAATGACAGTTATAATAAACAACTACAAGATAATAAGAGAGAAGAAAAAAATGCACATACACAATAAAACAGTACACTATAGATGTTCCAACCCCCAAAGGACTCACTTCAGATTTGGGCTCAGACAATTCCTGACTTTGAAGGTTAATTAATTCAGATCTTAGAGATGTATCTGAGAAAAAAGAAGTTTTTTAATTATAATTAACATCTTTAAAGTCTTAAGAACTCTTTGCATTAACAGACCCTGCACCTTTCTAAAAAACAACACTTCTATAAAAATTCTTTCGGTTTCTATTATTTCAGGAAAATCCTGTAAGTTTCCTATGTTGAAATGTAACTAAATCAAACATCACAAGTTATTATTAGCTGACAGCAATTTGCAGATATGCATCTAAAACTGTACACAGCTTCAGTCCTTTAGCAACCTTAAAACACATAAAAATAAACTATTAACAAACTATGGCGCTAAGAGTAAGCACCCACAATGAGCACGAAACACTGAAAATACCTGGAAGCTATTTCTATGTCCTTCTTGGAGTAGAGGAGGGAAGAGAAATTCATGTGCAATGACCACATTCTCCCAGTTCTAGTTGATGCTCTCGTGGCCTTCAATGTGTTCCATTTAATACCACTAAGATGATGCCCAGCCACAACCCAACAAAACCTGCATCTTACTACACTGGAACCAAGTACAGCAATGAATGCATTTTCATAAAACACGTGCCACTTGCAGTGCCCGGAAAGAGCCGTCAACATGCAGATGCATTGGTAAGGTCCTGCACTGGTTTCTCAGAGCTAGCCTAACTACAGTAGCCCCTTTAGCAGTCCCCTCCAAAACCACTACGGCTAAGTATTTTGTTGTAGAAAGAATTAAAAATACTTGTCAATACCAATGCAAATCCGTTACTGGACTTAATCGTGCAGCTAAATAGCTACTAGATTAAAAGCAGCTCTGCTGTGGAGAGTTTATCATTAACATAGGAAGAAGAAAACGTAAAAGCAGAAAGACACTCACTGTGTTCACTTGCTAATACAAAAGATTCAGGCGTTCTCTCAGGTAGGGGAGGAGGTGAATCTTCACTGACATCAACATCTACACAAAATGCATAAAAGTTAGACACATTATTCAAAATGAGAGCTGTCTTGACATTCTACAAATCCTGTCACAAGGATAAATAACCTAGTTATCAAAAAGTTAAATTTGAGTAAGAAGCCCTTGCCCCTCAACTTGTTCTCCAGAAGTATCGTGGAGTTTACTGAGCAAAGAAGGCTGAGCTTCATTGCCACTGCACAGTGCAAACGACTCTCCCGTGACATTCCTTGACACCCTCCAGACATGAATCACGCTGTCCTCAGGCAGTAGGCCAAGGACTGACTAGCCTGGCCGATGAGGCTTTGAATCCATAAAGGAAAGCTTTGTCATTTGACTTAAGCCAGTTGTTTCCCAGATGGACTGAACTGCTTAACTCCTGTCATGATTTTTGCTGTAGTGATGTATCATACGTCTTATTTACTTGACATTTTAAATCCCACTCATCTCTTAACTTTAACCCTGTGTAAGGCAGTAACACTGTGAAACACATCTGAGATACCAGCCACTTATAAAATGGCCATGAAAACGTAATTTAAATTTTAACATTTTTGTTTACTGCTTAAATCTTATGAACAGTGCTGAGTTTCATCCTGATCTTTTTGTACCTACCATCAACACTGGAACCTTCTCTTGCACAAATGAAAGTGAGCTACTAAAGAATTAGCGCCTTGTTTCAGGAGCAGTGGCAGTCTGAGCCGTCAGCAGACTTCTTGCTCTCTTGTTTTTAACATTTCACAGGAAAGAGATGGTTAATAAAAGCAAGGGACCCACGATCCTGGCCTTGTGATAAAATTTCATAACTGAGAGGACAAACTGGCAAGGGCAGTCTGGTTTGTTTACTTTGAGAATTTATCCAATCTCTCAGAAACTCTGTACCACTTCACTCTTGGGAGTCTCCCTCTTTTTTTATTTTAAACTTTCACTGTCCATTAGGTGAAGGTTTACAAAGCAGATTACCATTTTTATATTCAACAACTTATCAAAACTCCAAACGCCCTGCCTTGTGTTCCCATCATTTTGGTCCTACTGCTGGATATTGTCGTGTCCTTCACCTGTCTACCCCGTGACCTCTGATAGGCTCACGCTGAAGGACTAGAGCAGTTCTCAACCTGTGGGTCACGACCCCCTTGAGGAAGGGCGTCGAACTACCCTTTCACAGGGGTTGCCCAAGTCATAGCAGTAGCAAAATTACAGTGATGAAAGTAGCAACGAAAATAATTTCATGTTTGGGGGTCACAACACGAGGAGCTGTATTAAAGGGTCATAGCATTAGGAAGGTTGAGAACCAATGGCCTAGTCTACACGGGTGTTTTCTAATAACGGCCTTCGCTTGACGAGGAGCACGGTGGTTCCGTGGGAAAGCATGAGAGCACTGACGGAACGCTGGGCAGTTTGAGCCCACTAGCCATTCAGCAGTAGAAAGACGCTGCCGTTTACGGCCTGGAAAACACTATGAGGAAGCAGTTCTACTTATTCCTACCGGGTCAACATGACTCCAAATGGCACGATGGCAGCAATGGGTGGGCCCTTGCTTCTCCTTGGAGCTCTAGATGATCAGATGTATGTTATATACTTTTGGTTTAGAAGCTGTCCTATTAGTGATGGCACATTTTGAATAATAGGCAAATTTTACCAAATACTTCATAGACTACAGTATGGTGGAAACACAACTTTTAGGGACATTAGCAAGCAAGCAAACAAACAAACAAAATTCGTGTGCCTCCCTCTACTGGAATTTTTGCTTCATTGTTGTGGTCTGGAACTGAATCAGCATCTCCAAGCTGCGCCTGTACTTAAAGCTACAATACAGAGGAAAAAGGAGAGAAATCTTTCCCTCACAACAATGAAAATATTTTTGAAACATGGTATCCATAATGCAATGTGATCAAGTTACAGTAATAAATGTATGAAAAAAATTTATCTTAAAAAACTCCTAATTTCTACTGTAGGTTGTTCTAAAGTAGTGTGGAATAAAATATAGCAAACTGACAGTGGTAAAGTGTTTATGGCACTGACCAGTACATAGCAAAAATATTTAGGCACTAGATATTATTTTACCTTTTTTAGCACCTGGATATATCGTTCCTGCCGTATCATGTCTAGCAATGGACATTGGCAAAACTTTCCTAGTAGAAATGCTTTCAGTACCAGAGGCAGCAGAAACGGTGGCACTTGCTGTAGAAATATTCATTTGATTCTTGGTCAAAGCACCATCCAAGTTCCTTTCGTCTGCGTCTGAGTCATCAGAGTGAAGGGGATTAGTAAAACTGAGGGGGGCTGTGAACACAGGCAAACTGTTTGGATGATCCACAAGATCATGAGATTCAATTTGTGTTGTGGGGCTCGGTGTTAAACTCACAGTTTTCATAACCTGACAGTGGCTATCAGAGGATTTGCCTTCAGAAGAATCACGCACAAGTAGGGCATTTTCAGGTCCATGAAATGACCACATTGTAAATCCTTTCTCATCAAGAGGCAAACAGTCTGGCCTTGGGGGTGTGTCTGAATTCTCCTGTGTTTCTTCCGATGGAGTAGCGGGATGCTTGTTTAACTGCGTGACACTGTAGTCCACACAAGAATTCTGAGAAATCTCACCAACTTTTAAATCCCCTGAACTCAGCTCTTGAGGCTTAGCAATCTTATCAGTTATACAAGGTGTAGCAGGTTTAATTTTAATTGCATGTCCCCTATTCAAGAGTGCGTTCCCTTCAAAACTCTTTGGTCCCTCTTGGAGTGGGACCTTCTTAATTTCGAAACTTAAATTTCGCTCCAATTTTTTCTCTAGCTGTTCAACAGTGGGTTCATTTTTCCCTGGGAGGTCTGGTGATTTATTATAGTTCCTGTTGAGATCTGTGGCATGATGTTCTGTTGAAACCATGTGCAACACTGGCTTTGGGTGATATCTGTCATTGTCCTGCCACACGGTAGTGACTGTTGGAAACGCTGAAGGGGGCGAAGGTGTCAAGATGGGTGGCACAGGGTGAGGTTCCGGCGGCTGCAGTATTTCTTCCTTAGCATCTCCTTCAACAAGGCAACTGAAAAGAGCATAGGGTGTTCATCGTGTTAAAAATGAGTTTATAGAGGGCAACTATTGCAGCTAAGAGTCAAGTTTTGCCATATTCAAATTTTGCAACTTTCATAAACACAGAATAAAAGTATCCGTTCAAATAAAACGTGACCCACAATACCTGCGGGTCCTTGGTGGCTTGGGGGGAGGAGAATCTTGTTTTTCAGGATCTATGGAACTAACCATATTTTCAGTGCCCATTTCATTCTGAAAAAAAAAAGAGGGAAAGTGCTTCATTAAAGTTAGTAGAGAGTTTTCCTTCCTTTTAAAAATAAATTATTCCTAGGCTTTTAGTTTTTTTAAACAATAGCAATTTTACTGAGAAACAAAAATGGATCTTTTACTGTGACTTTATATAATCGCCTGAAGAACCAGACTCTAATAAGAGGGAGTTAAATTAAAAACAAAAACAAACAAATCTCAGCACATCTGTAGTTACTGAGAAACAGTAACATACTTCAACTACTACCATAGAAGTAGATTTCCTAAGAAATTAAAGATATAAAGAGATACCTATCCCCCTATCATGTGCAAAGAGGGGGAAAACCCACAAAATAGGGGTTATATCCCCCAGGACTCATTTTCGTGATTTTTGGTTCTACCTTTCCTCTGTCACATCATCAGCCCAATTCCATTGGGGGGGGGGGGCAGCCTCTATATTCCTACATAACTGAATATGGGGCAAGGAGATCCCATCCATGAATATTTCTTATGCTCACTGGTCACAAAGCCCAGTAGCACAACTGGCCCGCAGTTTGTTTGCTCAGCTAAAAGAATCTTTAAGACTGTGTTTGGAACTGTAGAGCAGCTCTCAAATTATAACATAAAACACAGCTTTGAATTAACCTTTGTCTGCGGAAAAGCATCATTTTTATACAACCTAACAAACCCTATAGGAAAACCAAACCCAATGCCATGTTGGTTTGGACTCACAGAGACACTACACAAGGTTTCTAAGGCCATCAAGCTTTACAGTAGCAGATAGTCAGCCTCATCTTTCTCCCTTGGAGTGGCTGGTCAGCTTGAACTACCAACCTTGTGATGCTAACACAACAGTGCCACCATGTCTCCCTATATACACAAAGGGCATGTAAATTCTGAACTAAAGAGCAAGAATCATTTTGAACAATGTCAACTCAAAAGTAATTTTAGCAAAAAGCCATCTTTGCATATATTGTGAGTAATTTAGGAAAACTACAAATTGCAATTGCCTTTTTTATCCAAAGGCGCCTCCTACTAAATCCATGGTAGCAGTATGTTTTTGTCTTTGTAACTGTTACTTGCCAATGTCCTCCTTTTTACCAGAAGGAAAATAAAGAACTCAGCTTCCTGGACAAGTTTTAGTGAGTCCTGTTTCCTAATATCCATTTGATACAGAAGAGATGTATATGTTTCTTTACAATGTTCAACCTAGAAGAATCCGGAGGCCCAATAGTGAAAAGGTGAAACACATGGTTGGTAATTTAAACCCAATAGCTCCTCTGCAGGACAGAAGAACTGGTGATGTGCTCTTGTAAGTGGCAGTTCTACTCTATCCTCTGGGCTATCTACTCATCGGAAAAGGCTCAATGACACTCAGAAACACAGCAACTGTAAGAACAGAGCTACAAAATGAGACTGGAAGCATTAACCTCAATTACAGCCACATACCATAACAGTGTCAGCTCTTGCACAGATAGCTGCTATATGTAGGAGGACTACACTTTATTATCCCAAGCAGGGCTCTTGTGAGATTAAAAGTGGGGTATGTGTGTATGTGTGTGTGTGTGTGTGTGTGTGTGTGTGTTTGTGACATACAAGCATTAAAACTAAAAAGCAAACATAAACTGGTAAATCAGGACTTTTGACCACCTTAGTCTTAGCACATCAGAGACCACTAGGCTTTAGAGTTTTAGTTTTGTTGTTGTTGTTTTGTGTACTATGGGGGGCAGAGAAAGATGAGCCTTTGTGCTACAGTACTAGAAACCCAAAGGGGAACTTCTAGTCTGATTTCCCAGGTTTGCTGAGAGTCTGAATCCATTAGACAGGCCTTTGATTTGTTTTTGTATCATTTTCTGACATACTAATAGTTCATGTGCTGATTATTTTCATTAATTATATACTACATATATTTATAGGTTGAGTATTAAGAAAACAGATGGACAGTGGGCCCCTGCACAAGTACTCCCTCCACACAAGAACACTTTGTTCTAACAACTCAGCAGTCTGAGATGCTCACCTTCCTGGCACGATCACTGAAGACAATGGGTGCACAAGCAAATGTGGTGAAGAAAGCTGATGGTGCCTGACTACCAAAAGATAAAGCACCTGAAGTCTTACAGACCTGAAGATAAACTAGCAGCCATCTAGCTGAGAGACAACAAAACCCATGTGGAAGAAGCACACCAGCCTGTGAGATCACAAGGTGTCGAAGGGATCAGGTATCAGGTATCAAAGACCAAAAAAAAAAAATCATAGCATTGTGAATGAGGGGGAGTGCAGGGTGGGTACCCAGGGCCCATCTGTGGGAAATTGGACACCCCCTTGCAGAAGAGCTGCGGGGAGGAGACGAGTCAGTCAGGGTGCAGTGTAGCAACGATGAAATATACAATTTTCCTCTAGTTCTTGAGTGCTTCCTCCCCCCACTGTCATGATCCTAATTCTACCTTACATATCCAGCTGGACTGGAGGATACACACTGGCACAGATAGGAACTGGAAATGCAGGGAATCAGAACAGATGAACCCCTCTGGGAGAGTGGTGAGCTTGGTGATATCAGGAGGGTGGAGGGAAGGTGAGGGAGAAAGGGGGAACATATTACAAGGTCTACATATAACCTCCGCCCTGGGGAACAGACAAAGAAGAAGTGGGTGATGGTGAGGGAGATGTTGGGTGGTGTAAGATATGAAAAAATAATAATAATTTATAAATTATCAAGGGTTCAGGGGGGAAAGGGGAGCGGGGAGGGAGGGGAAAAATGAGGAGCTGGTGCCAAGGGCTCAAGTAGAAAGCAGGTGTTTTGAGAATGATGATGGCAACATATGTACAAATATGCTTGACACAATTGATGTATGTATGGATTGTGAGGAGTTGTGTGAGCCATTAATAAATTGATTAAAAATTAAGCATGAATAATCTGAAATTGCTTCATAAAATATAACCTTAGGTTTTTGTAGTATTTTAGACTTTAGAATTGAAGTTTTTGGCAAGATGGTGGCCAAAGCAGACACACTACCCAAACCCTCTACAACAAAAGCATTAAAGGCCAAACGAAACATATACAGATGATACTCTGGAATCCTGGGCTTCAGAAGAAAGGACAGAGAAATGCGCTGAATACGGACTGGAAGCAGCTAAAGGAACGAGGCCAGAGAGTAATCAGGTGAACTGTTGACTGCTCTGCTGCAACCCCACTTGATCAGAAGCAGCACAAGCACCCACACCAGGGGCTGCGACCAGAAAGGTGGGCTCTTCCCTTGTTCGCCTCCCTCTCCTGCTGATCAAAGGAGTGGCTAGTCACACACATAACTCCAATCTGGAAGAGCACAAGCTCTGACCCTTCAGAACAAGCAAAAGGTCCAGGGCTGGCTAGATAAGCCAGGCTGTTGCCAGTCACCTTGGGTGGGCAGGAGCCATAGCCACATGCCTTGCCCCAGCTGCCCTCTTAGCCCAAGATACTTTTCCTTCCCTGGAACATGATCGTGACCTCCAACCACCATCTGAGCCTGCAGGAACCCTTCTGGATCAGGTCCATGTCCCAGGTAAGCGCTAAGCCTGCAGGAATTCCATTTCAAACCAAGCTCCCATGCCTGTACACCCCCTGTGAACTCCTTAGCTGGCAGGGGACTCAACTCTTCAGTTGTCTTTTCCTTCACTTTCCCCCCCTGCTTTTTTCAGTTTATTCTCTTCTTTTTTTCTTTTCATAGCTTTTTCTTTAATTGTCTTTTATTTCCCCCTTCCTAGCCTTTGTTAGCAGCTAAGTGGCACAGTGGTTACGCCTTGGGCTGCTAACTGTAAGGTCAGCAGTTTGAAACCATCAGCAGTCCCTCAGAAAAAAAGACAGGGCTTTCTACTCCTGTGAAAAGTTACAGTCTCCCCCTTCCCAGGGGGACTGACAACATAAACATGGGTGAAGGGAGACAATAATTGGTGTAAGACATGAAAAAATATTTATAAAATATCAAGGGTTCACAGAGGGAAAGAGGGTGGGGGAGAGAGGGGAAAAAAATGAGGAGCTGATACTAAGGGCTCAAGTAGAAAGAAAATGTTTTGAAAATGGTGATAGCAACATATGTACAAATGTCCTTAAAACAATGGATGTATGTGTGGATGGATTGTGATAAGAGCTGAAAGAGCCCCCAATAAAATGATTGGGGAAAAAAAAGTTAGTCTCAGAAACCCAGAGGGCAGTTCTACCCTATCCTCTAGGGTCCCCATGAGTCCAAATCAACTCTGTGGCAGTGAGGGTTTGCTTACTTTATTTATTGAATCCCCCCCTTTCTTTTTCCTTACTCTTGTTTTTACATTCTTTTCCATTTATTATTATTTTCTCATTTTTCTTGTCCCACCCAATTTGACACAGCAACCATGCGCACACAGTCCAGCCACACCTGTTCCATCGACAGCACCCCTCAGCGGGTTAGGGCTGCCACCCACCATGTACAGATAGCTGAACACGCCAGCCCAATCTGCCCTCAACCACGCTGCAGACAGAAACTGTGTGCGCACCCATGTGCACGCATACACAATCACCACCCATCAAGAGACAGGTAGTGAGTGAGTGGCTATGGATAGTTTGGGTTTCACCAATATACAATCATCAATTAAATACAAATATTACACAACCACCACAAATTTTCAGAGATAACACTCTAAGTTCACATGAAGAGCAGAGTGGCTCAAACTAGAGACAAACTACAGAGCCTGAAGACCTTACTCAGGAATATGAGGCAGGGGCTAAAGGCATTTCTAATGGAGAAGGAATGCAGGAGAATGGTACTTGAATTCCTTCAATGGGTTGAGAAAAAAAGTCGAGAAAGGTGCAGAAAGAAGCAAGTGAAAAACAGACTTTTGAACGGCAGCTAAGACACTATGGACAGACAGGTGAAATGCACGAGACAAAGTTAAGCACAGGAGGGAACAGAAAAAAATGTAAAGGATATGGTACTAAACTTCAAGAAGTTTATAGTCTTGGAACGGCACTACACATTTCAAAAAGTAAAATGATCAAGCCGTGCTGTTTCGCTGTTAGGGAGTTGGCTCCACTCCTGGTGGCCTCACGTAGAGCAGAGCACTGACGATCTTACTGCTTCTCCACCATCACCGCTCCGTTTGAGTCCACTGTTGGAGCCACGTGTCAGTCGGTCCAGTGGAGAGCTTCACGGGTTTTCACCCAAATAGGATGTCCTTCCTCTAGCAGTTAATGCAGTGACGGGCTACTGACGCTGTGTCCAAAACAAGCAAATTGAAATCTCGCCATTCTTGCTCCTAAGGAACACTCCGACGGTACTCCCTTCAAGACTGACTTTTTTGTTCTTTCCCGTCCTTAGCACAGTCAATATTCTTTGCAAACACAATTAAAATGCATCAATTTTGTTTATTGATTTTACATTGTCTACCTTTTGCATACAAATGAAAAGATCATGGCTTGTGAGGTGCACCTCAGTCCTCTAAGGAACTTCTTTGCTTTTTAACACTTTAGAGGTCTTTTGAAGCACACTGGTCCAAGAAAATACATAATTTGAGTTCCTGACTGTTACTTCCAGGTTATTGATTACAGATCCAAGTAAAATAAAATTCCTGACAACTATAGTGTTCTTCTGTTTATAACGTGCTGCTGATAATTTAGGTTGTGTTTCTGTTTTCTGTTAGGTTATGATTCACAATGGAGTCTTTCATCATCAGTATATAGTTCGATTTGCTTTCACTTTTGAAAAAGCAACCTTTGGTCATTTGCATATCGGGAGTTTTCCTCCAAACCTGAAGCTGGATTCCATTTTCATCTCATCCAGATTTGCATATTATTTGCTCTGCATACAAACTTAAGTATGGTCAAATGATTAACCTGGCTTCACAACTTTTCTAATTGCAAATCATAAAATATACCTTTATTCAATTAGACCTCTTTCTGGAACTCAACACAGGTTCCATTTGAGCTCAATTAAGTGTTCTGGAATTCCCACTGTTATATCCATAATTTGTTATAATTCACAGTCAAATGGCTTTGCATAGGCAACTAAAACAAGCAAACATCTTTCTGATATCAACTGCTTTAAGATCCATCTTATATCCATGTCCACTTTTTAATCCAGCTTGAATTTCTAGCCATTGTATGGCTATAGCAGTATATTAATTATCTTCAGTAAAATTTTACTTCCCTGTAATACTAATGATATTACTCAGTAATGTCTATATTCCATTGGATCACCTTTCTTTGCAATAGGCAGAAACACATAGTGTGTTAGAAAGGTATTGTCTTCCAAATGTCTTGGCATACAGTGAGTGCTTCCAGCATTGTATCTGTACAGCAAAGGGACAGATGGGTGGTGGGATCAAGCTATAAAGAAGTATAGTCAGTAACATGAAGCTAAGCAATCAAAGAAAGGAGAAGTTACAGTTAAAAATATTAGCCATGTGGTAGGCATGTGGAATGGCATTAGCCAAAAAAGAATGGAGAAGTAAAGAGGGGAAACAGGGAGGAGAAAAAAGAAAATCAGGAAAGGTACTTGTAGATCAGTGATTACCATTATTTTTACACAAATAAGGAACAAGTTATACAGTTTCTGTAAACCACACAGTACCTTTGAACAGTGGAATTCTATGTGTGCTACATATGTATGTGAATTATTTACGTGGGCATGCTAAATAAATAGTACTCATGACAAAAGGAAAAGCATGTCACAGGGAATTCCTCATGTGGGGTACATAAGAGAACATCAGAACCTTTGAGAAAATGAGCGAGAGGAGGAACAATGTCTGAGGGAGCTGTTTTCTGAGCACTGATGAAAGGAGTCAATGTGACAGTGCAGAACCACAATTCAGCGGAAAGCCAATGCCCAAACAGAAGTTACCTGTCACTAGATTTACTACAGAGTGATTTTTCATTCTTGAATTTCATAGTATTTATTTACTAAACTTTGTATAATTTTTTATCTTCCAATCGCTTATATTAACTACAGTTTTTGTGTCCCCATTTCCAATGCTCAGATCTACTCCGCTGGATGTAAAAAAATCTTAGAAATTAAATAATCTGTTTGACATTGGATTTCAGTGTAATCTCTCTTTTCAAAGGAGATTTTGCTAGTTATTTTGTGCCGTTTATAACTCAAAACAGTTCCATGTCCAGTACACCTTTGGTAAAGAACCAATGGCTAGAACATTCTGGAAAGGAACCAGAGTTGCTATTTTGTATACTAATATTTTTCACCTGTCAGCGCTTGTACTGAGTGCCACAAAGAGAATCTAATTATCAACCACTTAAAGCTATATTAGTTGCAAAATAAAATATTAAAAATGAAGAGTAAAACAGTTGCTGAACAAAATTTTAAAGTGATATTTCTACAAAAATAATTCTAGGGTATAGACTCTATAGAGCTATTATAAAGCCTCCATTAGGCCTCTACACCTTATCATATTCTCAGAGAAATCAGTGGGCATTTATTATTATTGCTCAATCACTTAAAATCACATGTGAAAATCAGTGTGGGATAGGAACTAAGGGTGGCAATGTACAATCTGATCAAAGATTGTAGAAGTGAAGTGTCTATCAGATTCTGAGATGCTGCAGTCACCTAACAATTTAAAAAAAGAAAAGGACAAACCTGAAATTGTCTTTTAAAAAAAGTAGAGAGAGACACATAGTCCCGACAAGCTCAGTGGCCTATATTATCTTAGCACATGGAAATCAGCATTCAGTAACAACTCTCTTATTTGGCAAAGGAAAACTGACCTGACCATCCAAAGGGGAAAAGGAAAACTGAGGCTCTGCATATTGTAACTCACATTCTTATTGTACTTCAGTTACACAACGCAGTTGTGACTATGTGAGCTTATCATGACCGCTATCTTAGAGTCAACATAACCAAAGATGTAAGAATGTCTATGAGCACCTTCAAGGTCAAGTGATTATACAGAAACACCCTCATAAGTGAACGGGTTAGAAGGAAGACGTAGGGGAAAAGCCTGTGAAGAAAATACAGTATTTTTGTCAGGTTAAAATTTGATAATCCAGCAAGATCTTCTAGCCAGGAATGAAAATGGCATTGAATTACGTGTCAAAAAAGAACCTGATTTTGGCACTATAATCTTGTTTAATTAAAAACATGTAAACAACTAACCTTACATTTTATGCTACCATAACCAAGAACAATATAAAATTTATGTAGAAACTTAGGCAAGGGTGGAACAGATGGGGTGAGAGAACAAAGTCACTATTAAAAATATATATATGTAAGATTTAAGGAACAATACGTTACATGATTTCTGGTATGTTTGAAATTCAATGTATATATTTTAGAAAATTATTTAACTTGCATTGGAGTCCTTAATAACCCAGATGAAAACAAGATGCAGAAAGAATTAACAAAAGGCAGCTTAAGTAAATATAATGACTGTCACGGAAATTCTTAAATTAGATAAAATACATGATGAAGATTAAAAGCTAAATATAGCCATGTGTCTCTTAAAGTTAGCTCAGATAACAACCAACCTCAGACATGAACACCATTGTTCCCATAAGATTTTTTTCTGTATTTTTTTCAGTTAATCATTTTATTGGGGGCTCTTACAGATATTATAACAATCCATAATTCAGTTAAATAAAACATACTTTTACAATTGCTACCACCATCAGTTTCTTTCTTCTTGAACTCTTTGTTATCAGTTCCCCATTATCCCCTCCTTCTCCCGCCCCCCCAGGAACCCTTATTTGTATATTATATAATATTATTTGCCGTATCTTACACTATCCAATGTTTATCTGTTCACATGCAATGCTGTTATTCGTTCCCCTGCCATTAGATTTTTTTTGCTTTAAGAAGCAGTTGTACTTTTGTATATTTTTTCCCCCTAATAGTTTTCATTGAGTCCTTAGGGCTCCCTCTCCGAATTAATGGGCAGCAATGCTCCAGGGCACATCCCAACCCCTGTGGTACTGCCTCCTTTTTTCCCTCCTCCTGGCTTCACCCACCCACCCACCCATCCCAGCACCCGTGCGCATTAAATTCTCATCAAAGGGCAAAGACTGCCATGGGCCACCTTTCAGCTTTTGCTGGAGTTGCAGGGCCAGAGGTACTAATGTCTTGACTCCAGATAGCTTTGGTCAGAGCCATCAGGGTCAGCTGTGTTACTAAGAACCTGAGGCCACATGCCCCATTTCTAGCCGTATGCCTCCCTCCCCTACAACAAGTCCCAATGTAGCTATTAGGGTAGCTCCCGACCTACTCGCTCCCTGGCAGAGCCAACCTCATCTATCCAGTACAGCTCTCTGGCTTTATCCAGTAGACTCTCAAAAGGTTTCAACATAATAGGCTTATGGATAGTATTACAAAGGGTATCCACACAATATCCAAATCAGCTAACAACCCATTTCACAGAATGAACTGATGATATTAAGTGACATATACCTATATGATATCATGGTAAAAATTAATAAGCCAAGAATACCTACCACCCCATCAGCAATTTTCTGGGCTCCATGAATTTCATATAGTTGTAACTGCTTTTCAAATAGTTGGGCTATAGCTCTATGAACAAGCTCATACTGCTCCTAATAGGGAGATAAAAAGATAAACAAAAAGTTCATTTACATATAAAATGACAATATTTATAAAAATATATTTTATAAACAGAAACAACCATACCTTTGTTTGTACAGCAGAATGCCTTTGTGTTCTCATTTCTTGTATTAAATTAAATACATTAAATTCTTCTGGTATTTTCTAGAACAAGGAAATTCAACACAAAAATTCAGTCAAGTCTTCAGAGAATAGTAAAATAGTCTTCACCTTTTCATAAATTCATGTAAATACTGGGTAACTAGAAACATTTGGATACAACTAATTTTGACCCTAAGCTGTCAAGCAGGGGAGTGAGGTACTTGAATAAAATTTATCTAGCAAAGCAATGAGACCAGTATACTGAGAATAATAAAAAGCATTTATTTGATGACTGTATGTAGTGGTAATTAAATTCACTCTGAGTTGGGCTGCTAATTGAAAAGTCAGCAGTTCAAATCCACCAGCTGCACAGGTCATCATGAGAAAAATGAAACTTTCTGTCCTATAAAGACTATTAGCCTCAAAAATCCACAGGGGTAGCTCTATGCTGTCTTACAGGGTCATTGTGAGTTGGAACTGACACAATTACAAGGCGATATTCTATTTTTAAAATGGCATAAATATACAGAGGCATGATAGGTTAGAGAACTGTTTTAAGTGTGGGGTGGCTAAAGTCTAGAACTAAAGGAAGAGGCAGATATTGAAAGCAGGGGAGCAGATATGCTACTTGGAAATCAGACTGTAAGTACAGGCGTCTCCTGGATTAGATAGGGATCCTTTAAGAATCAGGTATAAATACAGATCCTTCAGCTACATCCCTGCAGACCGACTGTGAAACACACTAACCAATTATTTGGTACATTTGGGATTGGCCACATTGCCATAGGCAACTGTGACAAGAGACTGGCTTTATCTAAGCAATTTTTGCCATCAGAGGAAAGTAGCCTGAAAGGAAAAAAAGAAACTGGCAGAGGTTTACTGCAAAATCTAAAGAAAGGATAGCGCTTAGGGGATGTTTCTGAGGCAGAACTATTAGAATTTCCTGTTTAGTAATAATATTTTAGAGTGATGAGGAAGATGAAACAGGAGAGGATGAATCCCAAGCTTATTGCCCAGAGAAGTTTATAAATGTCGAAACAGTTTTACATCAAGTCTAAAAGTAAAGCCTGTATTATGTTATGCCAGACTCAATAAAAATGGGGAGTATGCCTCAAAGACATAATTTTCAAAATAACCAGGTGTTTACTTTGCTTGCTGGCATTCATCTAAAATGACACACCTCACCAATTAATTGACTTATACTCAAACGTGATAGAATCCTCAAAACTCAAATTCACACTCACTGCCATTAAACTGACTCCGACTCACAGTTACCTCCTAAGACAGAGAGAGTAGAACTGCCTCTGGGAGCCGTCGGTGGTCTTAGTTTGCTGACCCTGTGGTTAGCAGCCCAACTCAGAACACGACGCCAAATCTGATCCACGTCATGCTTTTCATTTCAGTATTATGGGACAGTAGCTTTTGGGGAATATAAAATTCAGCCCCAGAAGGTTTTAAAACTGTTAAAAATTTAAACATTCCCTAACAAAAATGAAATAAAGAAACAAGGTGGGGAAAGAAGAGAGTAGAAGAGGTAAACAAAACTAAATATTTACTCAAAATCTAAACCCTCTGCCATCTAGTTGATTCTGACTCAAAGTAACCCTACAAGAGTGGCTGGAGAATTTATATTGACAAATTTTTGTAAGGAGCTGAGTGCTTTAATCAAAAAGCTACCATGGTTCCTCAAACATTTATTAATCTTATTTTGTATAACACAGATTAACATATTCACAGTAACTATTAAGATATGAAGAATTAAAAGTTCCTCCTTAATGTGTATGAAACGACAGAGAAACCAGTAAATGACCCACATCTACAAAGAATAGGATGATTTGTGTTCTTCTACTCTGTAATGAGGGCTGGGTCGTACTTTGCATCCTTCATAGTTTCAAACAAAATTCCTAGAAATAGTAGCAGTAATAACAACAATAATAGCAAATGTATTAACTACCTTAGGAGCACATGCTATAAGCTACATGTTGCTCTAAAATATTTCACATAGATTAACTTCCTAAATTCTTATGACCACCATGAAGTTATGACTCTTAGGGGCCTGTTTTCAGATGAAAAAAATTGAGATTATGCAACCTCAACATTAAATGACAACCTCAATTATTAAATGACATAGCAAGAATTTTCACCTGGCCAGTTTGGTGCCTGGGAGGCACTCTTCATCACACACTAAAATGCCTCCAAATAGACATACATGTTTTCTGAATGGAATATAGTTATAGCTAAAATAAATATGAATAGCAATAAGAAGTCTGTATTTGGAAAAATATCAATGGAAGGTCTACATCCCTAATACAAACAAGTATTCACTTACTTACAAGAAAAGAGGTGACATCCTTATCTTGCCACACAAGGACTTATCTCAAGGGAATATATATCATTTGTCCTTTTTCACTTTGATTGTAAAGCTACTTTTTGAAAAACTTACAGTGTGTAACAAAACATGTTCTAATTTTCTGCAATTGAACATTAAGTTTGAAAGCCATAATAACACAGGTGAATATAATGCTACCAAAGAGTTCTTCTTACCCCAGCTCTCAGCAAGTTCCAAGTGTAATCTATGGCACAGATGGCGCCTGTCCTCCCACAGCCCGCACTATGGACACAAAGTCAGAAAAGACCATTAGGTTTCTGCTACAAAGAGAGCTAGAAAATAAATGTAAATGGATAAGTTAATATTCAAGACCAACAAAAGTTATTTAAGAAATATGATGAAATAGTCTTAGTAAACATGCTATAAAATAGTGTGTGCGCAGGAAACAAACTTAATTTTAGTATTTAGATTTTTTAATTATTTATCTTGTTTCTAAGAGTGAATGGCTCACAGACTATACAAAAGCGCTGGTGAATGTCAAAATACTAGATTTCTTCGCTTTGGAAAAGTCTAATTCTACTACTCAGAAAACTCTGCCTAAACAGCAGTGTCTTACACAGAAATTTAGTCTGTGTCCAACATGGACCTGGAGTTTTAGAGAAAGAAGAGTACTTTATTTCGATTTGCTTAAACACCAGCAGTGATTCCAAAACAACAAAGACAACTGATGCGTTCTTTATCCCCGAAGAACTACCAGAAGACAAAGCATATAAACTAACACAAGATTTTTATTAAAACACATGACACACCCTAGAAGTATGTGCTACAGAGGACAAAACGAAACCTACAGGTTGGGGAGAGAGGCCGGCCTGCCACGCCCATACAGAAGAAACCCACGAAGGAAAAAGAAAGAGTGAGGAACTAGACCCCATACTGGCACATCAAGCCTGAGGATAACAGCCCTGCACAGATCTGCTAAGGTACAGAGAGGACTGTAGAGCCAAGCACAACTCCAGACACGAGTCCCTTGCTGGAGCATACTGTGACAGAGGACAATACTGGGGACATACACGGGAGTGAGTCTGGGCTGACCACCCCAAAGTGGGGTGAACCAATAGGGAAACATAATAGACCAGGAACTGGAGCAAAGCAAAACCACAGAACCCCTGAAGTGGTATCAGACATCAAAGAACAAAAAAATCTTATCATTGTGGATGAGGGGGAGTGTGGAGTGGAGACCCAAAGCCCATTCCAGTGGCGATCCAACTTGACATCCCTTACAGAAGGGTCGCAGGATCTTCCCCTCACTATCATGACCCCAATTGTATGTTACAAATGCAGCTAGGCCAGAGGATATACACAGGCACAGGTAAGAGCTGGAAACACAGGGAATCCACAATAGAGGAACCCCTCAGGTCCAATATTGAGAGTAGCAATACCAGAAGGGGCAGGGGAAGGTGGGGTAGAAAGGGGGAACCGATCATAAGGATCTACATGTGACCCCCTCCCTGGGGGATGGACGACAGAAAAGTGGGTGAAGGGAGAAGTCGGACATTGTAAGATGACAAAATAATAATAATATATAAATTATCAAAGGTTTGTGGGAGGGGCTAGGAGGGAGAGGAAAAATAAGCTGATACCAAGGTCTCAAGTAGAAAGAAAATGTTTTGAGAATGATGATGGCAACAAATGTGCAAATGTGCTTGACACAATGGATGGATGTATGGATTGTGGTAAGAGTTGTACGAGCCCCCAATAAAATGATTTTTTGAAAAAACAAACCCCGAGGAGCCCCCAAATTAGACTTCAGTTTAGGAGGGGCAGTTTCTGGAAGCCCCCAGGACTGGTGGGGAGAGGCATAAAGGTCAGTGGACAGATCTGGAATTATGCCTTTTCATTTTGGGTTAAGTGTTTTGCTAATTTCCCCCCTTATTTTATGTTTTTTCCCTCTTTTTGTTATTTTGCTTACATTTATAAGATAGGCATGGAAGCAAGACAGAGGAGAAAGCAACAGGACTGAAAGTTCTGCAAGGACTTGTGGGGAGGAGGAAGCAGAGGAAAGGAGGGGTGAGCAAACACCACCACAGACAAAGGAACAACTAGGGAATTAAAAGTAACGATGAGGACGATGGTGATGGAGCAACAGCAAACTAGCTGAGAGGAATTACTAAGAGGCAGAAGGGCAAGCGTGATGGTGGGGCAGGAGGAAGGTAAAAGAAACATAGAAAAGCTCTAGGAAGCAAAGCTATGGATATAAACATGTGTGCACTTATGTAAATATATTGATTCATAAAAATAGAGGTTTTGGTCTACGTACATATATTTATATGGCAATACACTGAGGAAATGGATGGATTTAGGGCCTATGCTCAAGCCCTCCCTCAATGCAAGGACACTTTGTTCTAACAACTTGGTATTCTGTGATGCAAAAGCAAATATGGCAAAGAAAGCTGATGGTGCCCAAGTATCAAAAGATAGTGCATCTGGGATCTTAAGAGGCTTGAAGTTAAACAAGTGGCCATATACCAGAAAAGCAACACACCCACATAGAAAAAACCACCAGCCTGTGTGATCCTGAGGTGTCAACAAGATCAGGTAATGGGCATCAGAAGACCCAAAACAAAAAAAACATTGTTGAGAATGTAGACAATAGGACATCTCCTCCCTTACAGAAGGGTCACAAGGAAGGGATGAGCCAACCAGGGCACAGTAAAGCACCAACAAAACATACAATATTCCTCTGGTTCTTTGAGGCTTCCTCATCCCCCACTACCATGACTCCAGTGCTGCCTTTCAGTTTTGGCTTGATCAGAGCATGTAGACTGGTAGAGGTAAGAGCTCACGACACACAGAATCCAAGTCAGATAAACCTGTCAGAAATGGGAGTAGCTATAACGCAAGGGTAGGGGGATGGTGGGGGGAGGAGGAGAAAGGGGAAATCAATTGATCAACACAAAACTCCCCCCTAACCCCACGGGGGGGGGGGGGCACACTAACAACAGAAACTTGGGTGAAGGGAGGCAGCGGTCGGTATAAGATATGAAATAATAATTTATTATTTTTCAAAGGGTCACAAGGGGGAAAGAGAGGGAGGGAGGGAAAAAAGAGGAGCTGATATCAAGGGCCCAAATAGAAAGTAAATGTTTAGAAAATGATGATGGCAACATATGTACTAATATGTTTTAATACAATTCATGTTGGAATGTTATGTTATAAGAGCTGTAAGAGCCCCCAATAAACTTATTATAAAGGTTTTTTTAAAAAATCAATGTGAATGTAAATATAAGTCACTTAGAAAAGCATATTGAAAATAAATCCCTCCCTCCCTCACTGCCTCTGAGTTGTTTCTGTTGCCTAACAACCCTACAGGACAGAAAGGAACTGCTCCTTTAGGTTTTGAAACTTTATATACACAAGAGCAAATACCCTCATCTTTCTCCTGCTATTCCATCAGTCACCCATGATGTCACCAGAGCCCGCATTAATATACCACTATTAACCAAAGATATTCAAAACAGTTCCTATTTTCTTAACTAACTGAATTTTGTGAAAAAAGAGCAAGATCTTTACCAAGATGGACTGACACAGTGGCTGCAACAACAGGCTCATAGCAAGGACTCAGAGGGCAGCACAGGATTGGGCAGTTGTACACAGCGTGGCTACAAGACAAACCTAACTCAATAGCACCTACCAATTCAGTTTCAATTTTTCCTTTTAAAAGTGCATTCTCAAAAAACATGCCTAAAGCTATATGACTGGATAGAAATCCAGAACTGTGGGTTTCTCTGGTATAAACAGATTTTTTTTTTTTTTACTATGCAGGTCAGTGCCTCTAACACCTGCATGTTTGTTCATAGGTCAACTGTAGAGGCTATAACTTATGAGCCGGAACAGGTATTCATTTCCCTGGCATGTGAAAAAATGTAAGGAGTTCTTCCCAAATGGAGTGGTTCTTTTACTTTTCATCATATACAAGACAAAATGATTTCTGAGTTGGGGAAATGACCAAAAATCCAAGAATAATCAAAAGTACCAGATTAAGAAGAGTTGGTTCTTTGAAACTGATTTACCAATATAACATATAAAATTATCCCTCTCCTTCTTCTGGGACTGTACCAAGAATAGACAATCTCATATTATTAGCCAAAAAGTCAATGGAAGGGCTTACATGATGTCCTATTGGTGAAAATGACTAGTTGTGCAAAAGCGAATTAAGCTTCAAACATTACTTGAATAAGAACGCTTTGATAGAGAAATTCAACGTAGATGCACCTATACATTTATGTTCAGACTAGCTAAATAAAAAGTAGCCAGTCACATAGTGTTTACAATAATCTGTTACAAAGCTTAAGTTAGTGAGAATGTCTAGGAACTGTTTATCAAGAGTTGATATTGCCTTACTATAAGAATGTTATCTTCCTGGTTTATTTATATTTCAAAGCTATAAATTACATATTTTCAGAATTTGACAAATGATGATGTACGTGTGAGAATTGATGTTCCTCCAGGAGTGGAAATATTGAGATTTTCATCAATTCTGAACTATGTTTATATAATATACATGGTTATACCTCTAAAATTGGTGTATATCTTACTATCAGTGGCTTTTTAACAGCAATTTCTTACACTTAGTATCAAGAGTGATTTAAAAATGTTTTGATGAGTATAAAAGTGTGTTTTATTACTGATGGAATCCTAGATCATAGAGTTCACACACATACACACACACACACTGAATAACAGATGGTTATCAATACACATTTAAAAAATCTCATCAATGCTTATCAGGCATAAAAACTACTTGGCCATTGCTTTACAAAATTGTTTTGAAAATTAGTAATTTGTGGCGTTTTTTTTGCTTTCTAGGAAAGAGTATTTGTTGATTAGTTTATAAAATAATGTTTAGTTCTCATGACCACTGTCTATGTAAATGTACTTGTGTATTTTTATCAAACTAATATGAACAAAATACTACTCTAGTATTGCCTTTAATAGGTAGAGAATGAAACTGTATGCTCTACCAAAAGATATAGCATCTGGGGTCTTAAACGCTTGAAGGTAAAAAAGTGGCCATCTAGCTGAGAAGCAACAAAGCCCAATGGAAGAACACACCAGCCTGTGTGATTATGAGGTGCCGCAGGGATCAGTTATCAGGCATCAAAGAACAAAAAATCGTATCATTGTGTGCTCACCTCCCCTAGTACGATCGCTGAAGACAAATGGGTGCATAAGCAAATGTGGTGAAGAAAGCTGATGGTGCCCGGCTATCAAAAGACAGCATCTGGGGTCCTAAAGGCTTAAAGGTAAACAAGCGGCCATCTAGCACGGAAGCAACAAAGCCCGCATGGAAGAAGCACACCAGCCTGTGTGATCACCAGGTGTCAATGGGATCAGGTATCAAGCATCAAAGAACAAAAATCATATCATTGTCAATGAGGGGGAGTGCAGGGTGGGAACCCAAAGCCCATCTGTAGGCAACTGGACATCCCTGGAAGGATCGTGGGGAGGAGACGCAGTGTAGCAACAATGAAACATACAACTTTCCTCTAGTTTCTAAATGCCTCCTCCCCCACCATCATGATCCCAATTCTACCATACAAATCTGGCTAGACCAGAGGATGTACACTAACTGGAAACACAGGGAATTCAGGACAGATGATCCAGATGCTTCAGGACCAGTGGTGTGAGTGGCATTACCGGGAAGGTGGAGGGAAGGTGGGGTAGAAAGGGGGAACTTATTACAAGGATCTACATATAACCTCCTCCCTGGGGGATGGACAACAGAAAAGTGGGTGAAGAGAGACATCGGACAGTGTAAGATATGACAAAATAATAATAATTTATAAATTATCAAGAGTTCATGAGGGAGCGGGGAGGGAAGGGGGAAATGATGAGCTGATGCCAGGGGGTTATAGGGAGAGCAAATGTTTTGAGAATGATGAGCGTAACAAATGTGCTTTATACACTGATGTATGTAAGGATTGTGAAAAGAGTTGAATGAGCCCCCAATAAAATTATTTATAATAATAAAACAAAAAATAATTTTTTAAAAGAAAATATATGCTCTAATTGATTCTGAGTAAAGAGTATGCTCTACAGGTTACCACTATGTGAATATTATTTTCAAATAATGTTTTAAGAAAAATTATTTTAATATTATTTCAATCTGGTAAGACAACATCAATTTACAAGACCACATTCTTATATACTATATCAAAACCCTGGGTTACCCTCATTATATTAATATAAAAATACCTATTTAACATCAAACTCAGAGAAAATGGCATTTAAGTATTTGGAAAATTATTTTATACCTGCAGTGGATGCAAATAGGCACGTCTTCATGCTCTTGGTATTTCCTCATTAGGCTTATCATGTCCAGAATAGAATCAAACGATGAGGGAACATCATGGTCCGGCCAGTTCACATAATGAAATTGATATAACCTACGAGATTCCTTGAAGATAAAGAGAAATTTGACAATTGGGAGAATATACTTACAGCACACAGAAACCCACATAGCTCATTTTAATGTCATTTCTAAGACATTGTATGGTATTTAAGGAGCAGCAAATATTAATTGATTCTTTGACATATGCCAGGTACAATTTGAACAGCCAGATACTAAACTAGTGCTTCACATGTAACTATTCCCTAATATAATCCCCAAATAAAGAGATTTTTAATACTACTCTCATTGTTTGGATAAGGAAATAGAGATTAAATACTAAAGATTCGCAGCAAGATATGTGCAGATGCACCCCTCTAAACTAAGGCCTACGTTGGTTAAAATCTGCAATTTAACCATTATACTACCTTATATTTTCTAACCTACTTTAGTAATTGAAAGAACAGTTTTGCTTAAGCCTTGTTAGAACCTATGGTAATTAGAAGACTTATAGAATATTTTAGCTGAAAAGATACTTGTCCACTCTAAACCCTTATTCTACGTCAGTAGTTCTCAAGGTGTGGCCTGTGGACCTCCAAGTCCTTTTAGAGTAGGTGCCCGAGTTTGAACTTACTTTCATAATAATAGCAACACTAGGGTATGATTTGCCCTTGTCATTCTCCCTCCTGCCAGAGGGAATGTAATGTTTTGCCAAGACTCCATGCCTTGTGAGGACATCACTTTCAACAGATAATGAATGCAAGTGTATTCATGTGATTGAACAGCTTCTCAATTTTCTTCTCAAATATAGCATACACTGAAAGATACACCCCATACAAACAAAAGCTCTTTGGGCTCCTCAATAATTCTGAAGAATATTAAAAAGGGGTCTTGACATTAAAATGTTTAGAAAACCGTGGATCTAAGTGTCAGCAGAAAGAACGATACTTACAAAATGAATGACAGCCAGTAATAGCATTTTAAGTACTTAGAATTTACACTACATTATTGTCATCTAATTTGATACGCATAAAACTCCAGATGTCAAGGAAACATTACATTCTGATTTGCTTTTTAATTATTTCGCCTAAATAAAAAAATGTTTTAATCTCCTTAACTATGGAAGGTAATATTATGTTTCTTCTCTTTAAAATCTATTTTTAGAAATGTCTCTAAATGAAAGCTACTTACATTTTGAAATTCAAGTAACAGTGTCCTAATGAAGTAGTCTGTTCTGGCTTGTTCAGCTTCCTAAATAAAAGGAAATACTTGTGAGCAGCTGGGTAGATTCAAACCACCAATCTTTTGGTTAGCAGCAGTTACCTGCTGCATCTCTATGGCTCCTTAGATATTGTCATATCTCGGTCTCAAAGGCTCAAATTGTCCAGGAGTCATGTTACTTAGTATTTATTGTTTTCACCAACTTACTTTCGCCCTTTACAGACTATTTTTGTTTGCATTTACATCAGAAGTAACCAATCCTAAATTGTCTGAAACAACCATAGGACATTACTTTCCATTTTGGAAGCTTGAGAAGAAAGTTTAGCTTCCTCAGGATTCATTAATCCAAATGCTGAGAAATCGAATCAGCTGTTACTACTCAAATGAAACTTATCAAGAGGGCTTTCCTGTTCTTTCTTCATGTTCATCAATGTCAAGTTGTTTTTTTAAAAAAGCATTTTATTAGGGGTTCATACAATTCTTATCACAATCCAAATATAATTCAATTATGTAAAGCACAGTACACTCATTGCCCTCATTATTTCAAAACATTTGCTCTCCACTTAAGCCCCTGGCATCAGGTCCTCATATTTTCCCTACCCCCTCACTCATTAGCCCTTGATAATTTATAAATTATTATTTTGTCATATCTTGCCCTGTCCGACGTCTCGCTTCACCCATTTTTCTGTTGTCCATCCCCCAAGGAGAAGGTCACACGTAGATCCTTGATATCGGTTCCCTCTTTCCAACCCACTCTCCCTCTACCCTCCCAGTATCGCCACTCACACCACTGGTCCTGAAGGGATTATCCACCCTGGATTCCCGGTGTTTCCAGTTCCTATCTGTACCAGTGTACCAGTGCAAGCCAGACATGCAATGTAGAATTCGGATCATGATAGTGGGGGTGAGGGTGGGGATGGGGTGGAGTGAAGCATTTAGGAACTAGAGGAAAGTTGTATTTTTCATCATTGCTACATTTCACCTTGACTGGCTTGTCTCCTCCCCTAGACCCCTCTGCAAGGGGATCTCCAGTGCCGACAAATGGGCTTTGGGTCTCCATTTGGCACTCGCCCCCCATTCATGATAGTAAGATTTTTGGTTCTGATGATGCCTGATACCTGATCCCTTCAACACCTGGTGATCACACAGGCTGGTGTGCTTCTTCCATGTGGGCTTAGTTGCTTCTGAGCTAGATGGCTGCTTGTTTATCTTCAAGCCTTTAAGACCCCAGACACTATACCTTTTGATAGCCGGGCACCATCAGCTTTCTTCACCACATTTGCTTATGCACCCATTTGTCTTCAGCAATCATATCATGGAGGTGAGCACCCAATGATATTATTTTTTATTTTTATTTAAACATTTTATTAGGGACTCATACAACTCATCACAATCCATACATACATCAATTGTATAAAGCACATCTGTACATTCTTTGCCCTCATCATTTTTAAAGCATTTGCTCTCCACTTAAGCCCTTTGCATCTGATCCTCTTTTCCCCCCCTCCCTCCTCGCTACCCCCTCCCTCCTCAGCCCTTGATAATTTATAAACTATTATTGTGTCGTATCTTGACCTGTCTGACGTCTCCCTTCACCCCCTTTTCTGTTGTCCGTCCCCCAGGGAGGAGGTCACATGTAGATCCTTGTAAAGGGTTCCCTCTTTCCAATCCACTCACCCTCTACCCTCCCAATATCACCACTCGCACCCCTGGTCCTGAAGGTATCATCCGCCCTGGATTCCCTGTGCCTCCAGCTCCTATATGCACCAGTGTACGTCGTCTGCTCTATCCAGACTTGCAAGGTAGAATTCAGATCATGATAGTTGGGGGAGGAGGAAGCATTTAGGAACTGGAGGAAAGCTCTATTCTTCATCAGTGCTACATCGCACCCTGACTGACTCTCCTCCCCTAGACCCCTCTGCAAGGGGATCTCCAGTGGCCAACAAATGGGCTTTGGGTCTCCACTCTGCACTTCCCCCTTCATTCACTATGGTAAGATTTTTTTTTTTCTGATGCCTTATACCTGATCCCTTTGACACCTCGTGATCGCACAGGCTGGTGTGTCTTCCATGTGGACTTTGTTGCTTCTGAGCTAGATGGCCACTTGTAAACCTTCAAGCTTTTAAGACCTCAGACGGTATCTCTTTTGATAGCCAGGCACCATCAGCTTTCTTCGCCACATTTGCTTATGCACCTGTTTGTCCTCAGCGATTGTATCACGGAGGTGTGTACCCAATGGTATGATTTTTTTGTTCTTTGATGCCTGATAACTGATCCCTTCGGAACCACGTGATCACACAGGCTGGTGTGTTCTTCCATGTGGGCTTTGTTGCTTTTGAGCTAGATGGCCGCTTGTTTATCTTCAAGCCTCTAAGACCCCAGATGCTATATCTTTTGATAGCCGGGCACCATCAGCTTTCTTCACCGCATTTGCTTATTCACCCGCTTTGTCTTCAGCGGTTGTGTCGGGAAGGTGAGCATCATAGAATGCCAATTTAATAGAAGAAAGTATTCTTGCATTGAGGGAGTACTTGAGTGGAGGCCCAATGTCCTTCTGCTACCTTAACACTAAACTTATAGGCACACATATCTATTTCCCCATCCTCATATGTAAATATATTTGCATATATACATCTTTATCTAGACCTTTATAAATGCCCTTTGCCTCCCAGCTCTTTCCTCTATTTCCCTTGACTTTCTTTCTGTCCCACTATCATGCTAAGTCCCCACCTGGGTTTCAGGAACTCCGACACCCACCTTAACACCAATTTTGATCACTTGTTGTTCCCTTGTCCCTGGGTTGTCAAGTTGTTTACTATGCCTTTTCTCAACTCTTCAACATTTCTAGTTCTTTTGCTATTCAGTGCTAAGCACTGTTTTCATTTGAATGTGACATTAATTATGGTTATCTTATAGCCTAACCACACTGCACAGAAGTAGGTTTCCTGAACTACCCAGGGCCCTAATATTATAGAATCCTTTCGCAATTGGCAAGGGGGTAGGGGACGTGTTCCCACACTGAAGCAGAACATGTGGGGAATATCTGGACAATATTCAATATATTCATGAGATGCAATTGGATTTTGTTCTTTACACTTACCATAGGTACACTTCATTTGGAACATAATTTTAGAGTAGTTACTGCATACTAAACCCTAGCATTTCAACTATAAGATACAATTAGTCTTCCACAAATTTCAATGAATTTAATAAAAGGAGACAATGTAACACAGCTTCAGTTCTTTTCTACATTAGTCTAAGAGCACTGGACTTGAGGTACCCACTAGAGGAATTTAGAAGTTATAAATACAAGTAACTCATAAACTATGGATATCTGCAATTCACCAATGATAAAATTCTAGAAATTATTTTTTCATTTAAATATAATAAAAGTAAAAAGAGGTAATTTTAAGATGAGGAACTATTTAATTATCTGAGTGCCTGAGTCTTTTTAAATGAAAAAGTGAAATATTATTCTTTCAGGTGATTAAGAAAGTGCTATCATATGGTACCCAGAGCAAGTCTTTTGATTCTAAAGTTTGCTTATGTTTTAGTTTCCTGCCCTACCCCTAATTTTTCCTTATTTGCTTTGTTTTTTCCTTGTTTCTTTCTCTTCTTTTTTACCACCAACATCCTCTTTAATAAAATATGGGAGGTGGTGGGACGGAAAGGAGATGGGGGTGAGATATAACCATTTACAACCACAAAAAAAAAAACCTTCTGTATGTGGTTGGGCTGGGCAGCAGGCCACTTGTAGATGATGTCGTAGTGGCCCGGCCAATAGGAAGTAGACTTGGGGAAAATGTGGGGGTTGGTTGGTGGTGCCGCCCTCACCACGGTCCATGTATTCCACCTGCATGGAGACGCTGAGATCCTGGGCCAAGGCGATGATGCGAACGTGGTTGCTCTCCTTACACATGAGCTCCACCTACTGCGGGCAGAACTCCTTGATAATCCACCTGCCCTCGATGAAGTGTTCTAAGAACTTGCTCTCACACTGCATGAAGCCGGAGTTGAACAGCCGCAGGTAGATCACCAGGTAGTCTGAGGTGCCCTGGTCATGCCAGCAGGTCAGCCACAGAGGTATGCTTCTCCAGTTGCTCCATCAGGTCCATGAACGTGTGTGGAAATCCTCAGTTGTGAACTAGGTGAAGCCCTGCGACACCAGCTGCTCTTTGTTCTTAGCTGACACGGCCTTGAATCGCAGCTCTTGGCTGACACGGGCCTTGAAACACAGCAATTCCTTGCTGTCATCCAACAGCGCCTCCAGGTGGGAGAATCCGAAGGCCTGGTAGAAGCAGTTGCTGTCGGGTGGATCATCTGTATGTACGAGTACTTTGTGTGGTGGTCCTGGATCTTCTGTGAGTAGATGTTGTCATCCTCAGCATACTTCTTGTGGACAGCTCTAGGCCCCCCGAGACCAGTGGGTTCCACACAGCGATCTCTTGCTGGATTCAGTCCTGCTGAACCCTAATGGCTTCATCGAAAGCCAGACAGATAACATCTTCGAAGTCACTGCCCAGTGGCTCCTGCTTCTGTTCCTGGGGCTCCAGTGCCGCACAATCAACCGCTTCCCCCTTCTTGTTTCTTAATTCATTTCCAGAGACCATTAAATATTAAGGTACATATTTTAAGTTTCATATTAAAAGTATCTGCCATAATAATGATCAGATTGAAGCAAATGATTAATCATTACTTCCAGTTTTCCCCTTTTTATAAAATTACAACAATTCTAAAAAAGGAAAATGAGGAGCTGATTCCAGGAACCCAAGCGGAAGGCGAATTTTGAGAATGATGAGGGCAACGAATGTATACGTGTGCTTTACACAATTGATGTATGTGTGGATTGTGATAAGAGTTGTATGAGCCCCAATAAAATGATTTTTTAAATAAGGAAAAAAAAGATTTATGAAAAAATTATAATTCTGATGAACAAAATATATTTCAAAGGTATTTTCTCCATTTATTCAATTTAAAACACAATTACCAAATAAATCAATAATGCACTATTACTCTGATACACCCACTTTGTATCAATTGATCTAACACTAGAAAATTGTGCACATGCAAAATCATTCCCAAAGATTCTAAATGGAAATGCTTTCATAAACAAGTACTTCCTTATGCTATTGTTTATGTCTTAAAAATAATGGATGGATGTATGAATTGTGATGATAGATAAGTTATATGAGCCCTCGATAAAAAGGTTTTTTTTAAAATGCAGGTTAACATGAAAGCACTGAATGCAAATCAGTTCCATACTACATTATAATTTCATTATTTATCAATCTAGCATGCCAATAAATAAATAATATATGTAATAGGTACTTACACAAGATATTTTAAATGGTGCAAATGTTATAGGGTCTTCTCCATACAAAGGCCAGTAGCGCTCACATTTTTTCTGTTGCCCAAACAGAGGTTAATGAGTAATCCATATGATAGTATTTCTGAAACTCTTATAAAGAACAATACTAAAAATAGTGGCTGGCACATCGAGATCCATTGAGTACCGTGTTCCTAGATATTACGGGCAAGTTGCAATGCTTAAAACAAGACAACCTCTACAATACTTGCCTGGAATCTCACTAAATGTCAAATCTACGACACAGTGGAAATAGCACTCTTCTGGATGTCAGAACATTTTTACAAATATTAACTTTACTGTTTTATAGACATACGGTTTCTTTACCTGTAAAATCAGCAGTAGTCGGCCTTCTCTCACAGGGTGGTTTAGTATTATTTCAAATATGCTATTGGTATTTAACCATGAAATTATAGAACGTGTAATCAGTTTTCTCTTCCCATTTTAAAGAGAAGTAGAAAACAGCAGAACATTCTGTTTTTATTACTCTCTAATATTAAGCCCAGCCATTGCAGAATGAGATAAATAAGTGATAAGCTCAGTTTTCATATATGACAGAGCAATTCTGCTAAGAAATTATATGCTTTTTATTCAGACTATATGAAAGCTTATGTGTAACCACCCTGGTTAAACTAAACCTGACAGTGGAAAATGAATAAATTCAGACATTTCTAATTAAATTTTCATAGGATGAGTTATGCTGTTATGAGGTACTGTGAAGTCAATTTTGACTCACACTAACCCTATGTGACAAAGTAGAACTGCCCCCATAGATATTTCTAGGTTGTAATCTTTACAAAATCAGATCGCCTATCCAAGATCTTGGATAGGCTTCAAGCACAACCTTTGGGCTAAACTGCTATGGCACCAGAGCTCCTAGTATGGGCTACACACAAATAGAGTTTATAAGAACACCAAACTATAAAAAAAATCAGCAACTCGTTGTATCAATTCTAACCCAGTGACCCTTGATATTATAGAACTGCACATATGGTGTTATATTTTGCTTTTACTCTCTTACTAGAAAAATGTTAATTAGAATTCTTTAAAATTTTTAGTTTAAATAACAAACAAGATTAACATAGGTTGACTTCATGTGAATCACATAATTTGATTATCTTCTAAGTTTGATTTTTGTTTCATATTTATAGAAAGCCACTCATATTTCATTTAAAACATTTTGGTAAGTATATTACTATATCTTTATAATGCTACAGGAGAGATATTAGATTTGAGGAACTAAATTTACTTTTATAATGTTAAAAATCAAAAGACAATACGAATTAACAAGAAATGAAGTGGTATTTACAATTAGAATATCTAAACTATAAATTAATAGTAATTATTCAGAATTTTTACCGAGTTTTTTCATATGCTCAATTCCATTCCTATTTTTAAGCGCCCCTCTAGCTTCAGTCCATAAATACTAATGCTTATTCTACTTACAGTACAATTGGAAGCACAAACACTACTGAGTAACAATTCAGACTATTATTTTAAGTACATGTTAAAAATGTACTAAGGTTAAAAAAAGTATGTGCTTAAGAGATCATTCTGTTCTTTGTATCAAATAAAGTAACAGCAGAGCACAAAAATATAAAGGAAATAAATAAGCTAGATAGTCTCAGGATATAATAAGAGTTTTGAAATACACATCCCTAGAACTGAGGTAATACAAGGGATACACTATAATTATTTTAAAATGTTAATAGATATACATACCCTTCCCATCTCGAATTCTCGACAAGCCATAACAATGATCTGCACGGGGGAGAGGTGAAAGTACAGAAATTGGATATAGAATATATCAGGTAAATATATAGCCACTGCCTATATTCTACTAACATTTCACTATACTTGTTTTGCCACTTATTTTCTTTCACCCAACTGTTGACATCTTAAAATTTTATTTCAAGGCAAAGTGCATGTTCTTCTCTAAATATGTCAGCGTATATAACATCTAAATTTTAGTATTTTTTAATGTTGCTAATAGTGATTGTTCCTGCAGGTAAGATTTTTGTATACAGTGAGACAGAAATATTAACTGTACATTCTCCAGCTTTAGACAAGTGCATACATCTACGCAACCCAAACTCAGCAATATGTAGGGTGTTACCATCATCTAGAACAGTGGTTCTCAGTCTGTGGGTCGTGACCCCTTTGGTGGTCGAATGACCCTTTCAACAGGGGTCGCCCGATTCATAACAGTAGCAAAATTACAGTTATGAAGTAACAACAAAAATAATTGTATTTTCATCACCACAGAATGAGGAACTGTATTAAAGGGTCGTGGCATTAGGGAGGTTGAGAACCACTGATCTAGAAAATCCCTTCATGCCTTTCCTCAGTCAACCTCCAACTACATTTGCTTTAAATCAAAAAAGCAGCAAATACTGACTGAGATTTTGCCCATTTTACTAACCTTCTTTTCATTGTCTAACTACAGCCATGTTTTAGAATAATTTTGTTCCAATAGAAAAAGCTTATTACTATGTTCATAAAAGTGAATGAGGACGCCCCATTATAGATTTCTCACACGCACAAAACCGAAACCATCACTGGAGCAAACACTGGGGCTTCAAGGTGATAAAGAGTAATCATGGAGGGATTTCTGTAGCATCTTAAGCCATTTCTTTCCCTGTTCCAAATCTAAGGGGTAGTTTCCTTACTTCTAAAGAGTAACAAAGAACATACATGTTAATGTTTTGAGATTCTTCTAACCCAGCGGTTCTCAACATGTGGGTCACAACCCCTTTGCGGGTCGCACAACCCTTTCACAGGGTTCACCCGATTCATAACAGTAGCAAAATTAGTTATGAAGCAGCAACAAAAATAACTTTATGGTTGGAGGGTCACCACAACATGAGGAACTTTATTAAAGAATCGCAGCATGAGGAAGGTTGAGAACCACTGTTTGAACGGAATGAGTTTTTAAATGTGAAATGTCTTCAAATTCTCTTAAAATTTATATAATAATTTATATGGCATGCTTTTGATGTTTTAAAAGAATCAATGACTCAAAAAGGTTAAGAACCTGAGTGACTACACATAGCATTTTATTGGCCTACTAAAGTGCAATACTGTTGGGTTTCATGAATATCTGGTAGCTGTCTTAATAACTGCTGACTGCTTAAGCCTCTGGTAGCCCCCTCTTGCCCCGGAGAGGGACTCGAATAGCTTTCCTGTCTGACAGAGATTAATGTAAGCTTGGGGATGCTGGGTCACTATGGTGTAGTATGACTTGTTCAGGTGACCTCCCTCTCGACCCAGCCTGAGTATGCTCTAGGCTCAAACACTTCTCGCTTGCTCCACACTAGAGACTTCTTCTCTGGCTTCTTAAATGTTGTTGGTGGTCTTCTCTTTCTTACTCTATTTTTAATTGATTTATTTTTAGTTTGCTGATCTTTTATATAGTTTTATTATTTTCATTCCCTGATCTTTATGTAGTTTAGGAATTATACCATTTTATTTTTAATTTCATTAGATAATTTTTAATGGAAAGATCATTTTATTTGAGGCTCTTATAATAATCCATCCATCAACTGTATCAAGCATATTTGTACATATTGCCATTATCATTTTCCCAACATTTACTTTCTATGGAGCCCTTGCTATCAGCTCTTTTTCCTCTTCCTCACCCCCTCCCACCCTCATGACCCCTAGAATGAATTGTGATGATGTATATGCAACTCTTTTAAAAAGCGATTTAACTATGAAGTATAGGATATGTGAATATTATATTAAGAAAACTACTCGGGGAAAAAAAAAGCCAAATTTGACTAATGGTTACCATGTGTAAAGGAGGAAGAGCTGTTGCTTTGAAGGCATTGAGTTGAAGTTAGTGGTGGTAGAATAATTTGGAAAAGGATATCAATAGTGACTGTACCACACAAAAAGTACAATCGATGGCACTAAATTATACACGTAGAAGTTGTTGAATTGGAAAATGTTTTGTTGTGCATTTTTTTGCCACAATAAAAAAATTGCATGAGTAACTATGAGTACAAGAAAGAAGATAATGTTCTAACATCTTGGTAAGGACTATACAGCTCTTCTTCATATACTTGAACTACTGCATTGTGTGATATGTGGATGGAGTGCCAATAAAACTGTTAAGGAAATGATATTTTCAGAAAGGCATGATAAAAAAGCAGGTTTTTTTTTTTTAATTCCTTGAAACGTCTTGGTTTCTATTCTCAAAAGAAGCTTCTAGTTCAACTACAGAGCTCCTCTGGCATTAGTATTTTTTTGTGATTTTCTTAAATGTTATTATAATTTTTTTTTATAAATAAGTAATTGCTGTTATACTCTGTGTGGTGCCTAGAAATCTTGATGTGTATGAGCAGCATTCTCCTGTTAAGAATGATTGATTATAAAATGGTTTGCTGTGGGGGAAAAAAGTTGCGAATTTAGGACTAGTTTAAGTATTACAATACCTCCTTTTAAAGTCTTTTGACTAGTTTATAAGAACTTTATTTTTTAGTTTATGAGAATTTAGTGAGAATCTGATTAATTTGTCCCTATATATTAATAAATATTACCTATGCTTAGTAGTAAACATTACCCTTTTGGTAAATTTATCTTCAGTAAAGTTTAACCTATAATTAGACATATTATTATGACTAAAATTCCTTTTATTATTTATTTCAGCACAGTACCTACATGCATTATATATGCCTTCTCAAAAGAAAATTACTTACTACAACATTGTACTCCCATATCATCCTCCAAAAGTCGATTACTGTGTTTGCTAAAGGTCCTTGGGTTGCCACATATGCTTTTGGCCCATAGACACCCTACAGTGATTAGAAGCAAATTTTACATTTATTATAATTAGCAAACATATCTCTTCATCTAAATTTGAAACTTCAAAATTTACTAGTAATATTGATTTCACCCAAAGTATTTCTGTCATTTCTTTTATAGTTCATAAAAACATGCCAAACTATATTAATTTATTAAACAAGGTTCATACACTTGGTAATTAAAGACCAAAGTATACTCATTTAAAAATTATTATTTATTTAAGAATTTAAAACAAAAGCCTCAAAACCTAGTCAATAAAGTTAAAGGTAGCAGAAACATCAAACTATGTTTTGAGTTTAAAAACAATATTAAAACTACTCAACGATTCTTATATTTGTTCATACCTGTTGTCACTGAATGGATTCCAACTCAAAATGCCCCTATAACCTCTCTCACCCCAAGTCCAAGCCCAATGTCATGGAATCAATTTAGATTTATCGAGTACAGGCCAGTACATAGCTCTGTAAGTTCTCCAATCATGTAAATCTTTTAAAAAACAGACGTTCACATGTTTCTCCCACAGAGTGTGGGTTTGAAGCTCTAACTCTTTGGTTTGTGCCTGAGGCACTTCAAGCATTGCAACTTCAGGGTTCCTAGTGACCCTTATTATCTATTCAATTATTTATTTAGTAGATTCCTAATAATAAATCTGAAAATATATTACAAGATAGCTGACTTAAATACTAAACCAGATGTGTTAAAATTTATTGCCTTAAGAAGTATAAACATCTGAAATATCAAACCACTTACTTGGTAACTTTTATCTCATTAGTTTTATAGGAATTACAACAAAATTGAATTTATTGAAAAAAATTTATTTTAAACTATTCAATGTTGACAGAGATAATATCAATACCATAATGATTTCTAACACCCCAATATATTTGTCATCAACATTTGGTATAAATATAACATGTAAAATAACTCTATAAATGTATCAATGTATATATATCAAGTAATTGACATTTATTTTTAAAAATTCACACAACACAAGGTAAAGTCTCATACTTAACTCAGCCAACGGGCATTCTGCATCTGTCTCTGTGTTCCCTGTTACTTCTAGGGGAATCTGACTGCCTCTAACCAGAGTATGCCAGCAATGTTACCCAAACAAAGACTACCTTAATTTGGCCTGTGGGATGTCACCTTGAAATATAAATATAGTCACCCAAAGTTTTAAATCTGTGTTTATCATTCAAACCAATATTACCTACTAACTGCAATCCTGATAAATTATTCAAAAGATCAAGGATGGTCACCTTCAATATTACCATGGAGAAAAGTTAGAAACTTTTCAATGGTATGGAATTAACACATTAATTTGTGTACACAAATGAAACATTATATCAGCAAAAAGTAGTTTTTAAGCCCCCTCAACATAAACGAAGAAACAAAATAGAACCCTTTTTTTCTACAATCATAAAACTGAACAAAAACTCTACAGCAGAATATGAAAGCACAGGAAAATTATGTATAAGGGTAGTGATTTTATAGTATTTCATTTGCTGTTGACACAATGCTTGACACATTTGCTTTTGACACAATGTTCCTACATGACTCGCATGTAGAAAGGCACTGAATATATCAGGGAAACACCATATAAAATTACCATACCTTAATAAAATTTGCATTGATATAGTCTGAATCTTGAGAAGGAGTCTTTAAAGTCAATTTAACTCTGCTGTGATCAACTACAAGAGAAAAAACATTTTCATAAATGTGTTCCTACTGGCAGACAGATGTTTTTTCATGAAGTATAAGGTTAAAGAAATAACTAAAAATGTAATATTTACTTTAAAAAGTAATTTGTTAAAATAGCAGGGAATTATCTAATATCATATTAACAGGAAATAGACCTTTTAAGAAACTGATGATACAAGAAAAGACTAATGATGGGGGCTTTGTCAGAGCCCTCATGCCCTCCTCAATGACAAAGATCTGAGAAGCCCATGAAACAGACACAGGTGACAGACAACCCATGAACCCTGAACAGCCAGGGGGAGAATAAAAAGCGGACTCACGAAGAAACGGAAAGAACAGCAAGGTGCTCAGTGTGGTCCTCTTGAGACAAAGTCAGCAGTGACCACAAGTGTGGAGCACAGGAAGGCAATTCCTCAAGTCAAACAAAGAATGCAGCACCCTCAGAGGGAAAAAGGCGAGTTCCAAGAACCTGGCTATCCAGAAATTAGGGAGGGAGCCAGGGTCTGGAGGTCAGCTATAGTCAGGAGCAGTAAACCCTGACTGGGAGCCCTGGTGGCATCTAGTGGTCGCTGTTGGGCTTCATGGGAACAAGACAGGACATTCCATTCCCGAGAAAAGGCAGTGTCAGAAACTCACAGGGGCACTTCTACCCTGGCCTTAGACAGTGGCTGTGAGATGGAACCGACCTGACCGCGACTTTAGTTTGGTTTGGGTGAGTCAGTCACTGGCTATCAAAGTGGGTGGCTCACACAAAGAAATAGATCATCCAGCCAGATAGCAGAGCAAAGAGCCCCTCCCCCTCAATTAGTCAGGGGCAGGAATAGATTTTATTCTTTTTAATGCTACAAAGGAATTCAATTGTATGAATGTTTCTTTCTTTGTTGAACTAGTTACCTTACTGCAAATTGGGGAAAATGAAGTGCCAGGACTTTCTTTTTAGGACACTGGGTGGACCCCTACCGTCAACATTTGTTTGCTGCAGTTACTGCGAATCCCTGAGAGACTTGTGCCCAACCAGCACAGGCCACAATAAAGGTCCTAAAGGAGGAATTGTTAATTGCCTCGAGGTAGGCAGGTGTTCTGGGGGCTTATCAGGTTACACCTTGGGCTGCTAATCACAAGGTCAGCTGTTTGAAACCACCAGCCACTCCATGGAAGAAGGATTAGGCTTTCCACTCCAGTAAACAGTTACAGCTTGGAAACTCACCAGACCCTGCCCTATAGCGTCATTATGAATCAGAGTCAGAATTGACTTGATGGCACTGAGTTTTTAAAAGTTTATACCGACAAAAGCTGAGTGCCAGAGTCAATGCTGACGCATGGTGCCTATGGGTTTCTGAGACGGACTGTTCACAGGGGTAAAATACCCACTCTTTCTCCCGAGGAGTGCGGGGGGGTTCTGAACTGCCAACATAAGCACCGCAGTCCAATGCATGGCCACTGGACCACCAGAACTCCCTGTTGAACTGCACAGACCTTATTAAAAGTTCCCAGCTTCTCTCCTTTCTTTCTAGAATCCTACATTTTATTTACCAGCTCCTTTATCTGATTTTTTCTCATGCTTGGATTAAAAGGATACATGTATAACAATATCACCAAAAATAGTTACCATATATGCTCATGTATAAGCTGTTTCCCAGCACATTTTAATGCAGTTTTTGTGATAAAATTAGGTGCCTCGGCTGATGTTCGGGTCGGCTTACACTCGAGTATATGTGGTATGTTAGGTACATAATCAGTGTATCATTAGTCTTCTTACTTGGGATATTAACCTTGGTCTAATAGGATATCCCCCACTGCACTTACTATTTGTGCCTTTGTAGTTGTAAGTATCTTGGAAGAGCTACTTTAAGACTATGATGAAATCTTTCTTCTCAAACATCCATCCACTAACGTTATTATCTACTGTGGCATCTTGCCTATAACGATGGCCGCAGTAATTGCTTAGTAGACGTTTTTCTATGTCCCTTCTCTTCTACATTTATTAATTAGAATTCTATTGCATAAGGAAGACTTGTCCCTTTCTTCATTTATACATTTGTTTACTTGATTATTTTCAACAGTATAGCCTCATGAATATATATTTACTGCATGGATTATTATCCAATAAATGTAATCCATACTGAAGACTATAGTCTCCAGTTAATTATCCATCCATCCATCCCAGTTGCTCCATGAAAGTCTGTTTCCTAAAACTATAGCCTTGGAAATCCTGCTCTACTCTGTCCTATAAAATAACTATGAGACAGAATCTAGTGTACAGCACACATCTATTTACATATCTAATAAAATGACTTCATACTGATACATTTGGTTTTTTTTTTTAACTGTAGTTTGAATGAAAGTTTACAGAGCAGGAGTGGGGAGGGAGGGAGAGAAGGGGGAAATGAGGAGCAGATACCAAGAGCTCAAGTAGAAAGCAAATGTTTTGAGAATTATGAGGGCAACAAATGTACTAATGTGCTTGACATACAATGGATGGATGTATGGATTGTGATTAAGAGTTGTACAAGCCCCCAATAAAATGATTTTTTTAAAAGAAAGTTTACAGAGCAAATTAGTTGTCTACCCTGTTTTGTTTGTTAACATTAGGTGCAAATCTCTAAATGTAAGCTCACTCTTCCCACTTCCTCCCTAGGCTCGCTGGGTCGTTTTTTTTTTTTTTTTTTTTTTGTCTTTCTTTGAGTTCTGAGCTACAGGGGCAAAGGCTCCCCTTTTGGTCTCAGATGGTTGACTGCTCTGAAGAGTGCATTCCTTGTGGATGTTATTGTTTACTTTATGCGCCTACATGTTGTTGGACTGAAGAGTGACCTGGGGGTGAGTTTGGGTCCAAGTTTGAGGAATGTGTTCAGGGCCAGTTTTGGAGGTTCTAACAGCCTCGATCAGACTAGTAAGTCTGGTCTAGTTTATGATTTTAAATTTTGGTCATTTTCCTCGCATTCTGGCTAGGACATTGTGTGGAACTGATCAGAATAATCGCTTTGATTTTAATTCAATACCATGGGGTTTGTGTTAGCCTCCACCTTCACTTACTCTGTAATCTTTTCCTCAAAAGTTTAGTTCTTTGTGCCCCCAACTTTACAGTATGGTTCCACCACACATTTACAGTCAAATCCAGCTGTTACAGTTTATGTAGATTGGGTTTAACTGTTTATTGGGGTGGGATGTGAGAGTCAGAACTACACGAAGATACACACAAGCACAGTGTGGAGGTGGGTATTGCTAGTCAGATTCCAGGCCTTTGCAATAAATCGAGTCGCACAATAAAGCACGTCACACAAATTGTTTTGGTGTCTCAGTGCATATACAAGTTAGGTTTACACTGTACTATATATAGCCTATTAAATGTACAACAGCACTATGGAAAAGTTTGGAATAGTGTGAGAATTACCAAAATGTGACACAGAGAGACATGAGCATGCACAGCTAGTAAAATGGCACTGGTGACTGTTCAGGGAAGGGTTGGCACACACCTTCGATTTGCAAAAGTTAAAAACAAAAATCCATCATATTCTGCTAAGCACAATAAAGCAAAGACCAATAAAATGAGGTATGCTGTACTTACATATCTAAGTGTCAACTCCTTCCATACCCCTGCTACACTGAATCCTATTCTTTCCTTCTTTATATCTATTTCCCACTCCTATCCTCGTTTCTAGTTTTTAGCCATAAGCATTGTGTATCTTTCCCTTCTTTACTTCCAGGTTTTACATTTTTGCTTAGAAAGATGACCCATTCCAAGATTTAAAATTGCCTTTTAAAGAAATGTGATATGTCCTCTTCCAATTATTTTTACTTAAAATTCTTGAAGCATGTGGAGCTTATTTTTTGTATAAGTGAGGTGAGCCTTATATTGATTTGTCTACCCAGCATATCTCTTCACATAGGAAAATCACCTTTTCCATCCTTTGTAGTTTTGGAAAAATCACATGCCTATCTGGATAGCCACACAGTATACAATGACTTGGCAAGAGGTAGGCATATGATGGAAGCAGGTCATGGGTCATCCCATTAGTTTCTGTATACAGGCTTGGACAGTGAAATGTGCTCTCTGTGTGCTCTGGGATCAAAAGTTTCAAGGGCCAAGCAAGTCTCTTAGCCACTATGTGAAATAATCCCTCTGAGAATAAAGTCAAGCACAGGAAGCAAACGTGAGAAAGTGGAAAAATAAACTTCCTTTGAAAATATTCTACCCACTGTAATTCTGAGGTAGACACATCTTTTCAATGCAGTTGGAGGGATGATAGACAAGGAGAGTTGAAAATATACCAGGGGAGGGTTCTGAGGCTACTTTCTAATTAAGGGACAACAGATATTAAGACAATCAAAATATAAGAAGAAAGACATAAAAATGACACGAACCATTCATGAATAAAGTTTAATGTATTTGCTCTTGATCAAATTTTATACACTAAATCCAAGTTCTGCTGATTTTTCAAGTGAGGAAATTCTTCTTTGGAATTTGTACAGGGACATGTAATACTACTAACTTCCTGGTAAAACTACGCATTTCTTCACCATGTTTCCATGGAAAGACATGTTTATATGTTGCAATGCTCTGATTTTTGGCCCACCCCATCTTCTCTGCCTCCCTCACTTTTTTGGGGTAGGAAGTACACCTAAAAAAACCCACCATGTTTCTGGTATATATGACTGTGGAATAGTCAGTAGGTAGAATAATGATGGTTAGCTAACAATAAGAATATTTATCCACCATATTTACCAGAATTAGGGGGACCATATTAATTAACCAAATTCTTATGGAACATTATTCTTCATTCAAAGTATCTTGAAAGCAAACATTTTCTTAGTTGTTGGATTATCACTGGGTCTTCAGTCAATGTTTGTGTAGATTGTGAAGCCAAATGATTTATGTATTCCTTACACCTTAGGTTTCCAAATTAGAGTCACGGTTAGTACAAAGTTACCTAAATACAAGCCTTTTCTCTTTATCCCCCTTACCTATCATAGGAAATTTAAACACACACACACACACACACGAGAATAGTATAATGAATCCCTGTAAGCCCATTTCCAGCACTCAACAATGAACATCCTTACAGTCTTATTTCATCTATCCCAAATGGCTGTAGGGTAGGAAAAGTAAACCAACTGATTTTAAAGTTTTTCAGAAAATACTTTAAAATAGACTATTTCTGAGTCTCAGATCCTGCAGTTAAGTTTGGTTCCGGTAAATTCAAGCACTTACACAAATGTTACAAAGCCTAAATTATTTTACAGTCTACAAGCACAAGCAAGTGTGGGGATCCTGCTTTAGACTATATTGTTGATAATTTAAACTATATTATTACGCTACTTATGCAAGTAATACATATCATCATTTATATTTTTACATTCTTTATTGGTACTCGTATCAAGCACAAACATGACTAGAAAATAAAATCTAAAAATATCAAGAGAGTTTAAAACAATACACCGACAGTCTTGCTAGCTGCCTCAACAGTTTCTCAACAGCCCAACTCTAAATAGATAAACCTAATATTGGCTACACAAGGGACTCTTTAGTACAGGAACACACACACACGATGCACATGTAACATGGAGAAAATCTGCTGACTAAATACTAGGTATGGAAAAATTAATGACCTTCTTAAATGACATTAGAATAGTCAATGTACCTGATCACCACATAAAGACTCAGTTTTAGAAATCTCAACAGAATACAGGCCATCTCTAAAACAAAGGCACTTAAATGATTTCTGGATTTTTGGATTGGCCTCAATATTCTATCATAAAATAAACTAAATCTGCTTGGTAGGCGCAGAATAACTTAACTCTTCCTTGAGCACTGATGAGACTATTGTACTTTTAACAGACTGTTTCTTAAAAGATTGTCTAAATTCTATTTAAAGATGGTCATATCCAGATTGAGACAGTGGTAGATTAAAAGGTTATATCAGTTTTAGAAAGAGCATAATGGGAAGTAGAAGCAGCAATTACACTTTTAAGCACAGGAGGGAGAAAGTAAAAGAAAGTTGGTTTAGTCAGCTATGAGAAGAGAATAACATGGGAAGAATTTTTTTTAAGCCTGAATATATTTTGAAGGTAAACAACACTCAGTGGAAGGACTAACAATATAAGAAAGGCAGATAATTTGTGATTTAATTGGACTGTAATTATATTAACATAATGCCATCTACCAAAATAAGGAAATTCCCTTAAAATATCTTATTTCTTATTTTATGTTTATATAGACATACATGGTGGGCTAAAAAGTTAAGGAAAAATTCTATTTTTCATGAACTTTTTGAAGTCCCCCTTGTATAAATGTTTACAAATTGCAAAAGCCTAACAAAAGAATGAGAAAAAAATATTCTAAGATATTCCATTCAAATCTCCAGGATTTTTACTATCAGAAAATTTGATGGAATGAAAATGTTAGCAATAACAATTTTAAATGATTATTATAACAAAATATGTGAAGAAACAGGTCTGACAGCACTTTCATCTTCAGAAACAATGCAAAAAGGAATGACAATGGAGCCACATCTTGGATGTATTTTGGGCCTAACGAGAAATCCCTACAGTAAAGAGAACTTTCCAAATCAAAGTGAAATAAAGATATTTTCACATATTAAAAAACTGAACAGCAGCAGCGGTAGCCAAACATGACAAAAATGTGAAAGGGAGTCATCCAGGCAAATGGAAAATGGTCCCAGGTGGAAACATGGCTCTACATTTAAACAACAGCACAAAGGTCAGGAAGGAAGGAGACGATTTTAAGATTTTTATACTATGCTGCAAGTAAGATAACATCACTTGAAAACAGGTTACAATAAGTTAAAGCTGTATACTATTTGCCCTAAAGCAACCACTGAAATAGCAAAATTAAAAGGCGAACTTCATCATTTAAAACCTTTTGTGCATCTAAGTGGCCAAGAAAGTGAAGAATGGGAGAAAATATTTGGAAATCATAGAACCGCCAAGTGTTAAACTTCTAGAATATATGACAAAGTCTGAGAATCTGCAGGTGGTCCAGACATGTAAGTGCTTGAGTACAAACCAAAAGGTTGGTGGTTTGACCCACTCAGGAGCCCCTCTGGAAGACAGGCCAGGCGGTGTACTTCTCAAAGGCCACAGCCATAGGAACTAGATGGAGCAGTTCTAGTCTGCACACACTTGAGTTGAAATCAACAACACCACTAGCAACACAATAAAGTCCTACAACCACAAAAAGATAATCTAACTTATACATGGGCAAATAACTTTAATAGACATTTCTCCAAAGACACCCAAAATGATTAAAAAGCACATGAAAAGGTGCACGGGATCATCAGTAATTTGGCAAATACAAAATTGAAACCACAATGATACCCATTTCAGATCCTCTAACAGGGTGCCATCATGGCAAGTCCAGAGCAAGCTGCTCTCGGCAGAGTTTAAGAGGGATGATGTTTACAAGATTGCCAGGCCTTTTCTGCAAAGTGCCTTCACTTACCACTCAGGGACTCCTACAAAACAACTGAAATTAACAAGTATTGGTGAAGTTGTGAAAAATTGGAAATCTCATGCTGGCAGGTTAGGAAGGTAAAATTCTGTAGCCACTGTGGAGAACACTCTGGTGGTTCTTCAACAGTTAAGCACAGAACTGTCATTATGACCCAGGCAATTACTCTATGGCCTGAAAGAATTTAAGAAGGAACTCGGACACTTACACAGCAATTGCTCATAGAAATGTTATTCATAAAAACCCAAAGGAAAAAAACAACACGTGTGCATTAACAGATGGATAAACAAATGGCAGTACGTACATACATAGAATGGAATATTATTTGCCCATAAGCAGTAATGAAGTTCTAATGCATGCCACAAAATGGGTGAACCTTGATAATGATCATCCTAAATAAAATAAGCCAAAAGCAAAGGCCAAATGTTACCTGATTCCATGCATATGAAATATTTAGAAGAGTCAAATTCTTAGCAATATGATCACAGGGAGGTTACGTAATGGGCTGAGGAGAGAAAGGCAACAAAGTACTGCCTAACAGATAGATACAGGCTTTCTGTTTTGGAGTGGTGAAAACTGTTTTTGGAAGTAGTACTGATAATTGTACAACATGATGAAAGTAACTACTGTCAAAATGAAAAATATGTTTAACTGATATATAATATGATCTCTTCTCCATAAAAAGCAACCTATTCATTTGTTTGCTAAAAATATAAAATCACAGGAGACTTAAATAAGGCCCATTTCAAAAGAACAGGCTTTAGGAATGAAGAGTTGAGGGAATGAAAGTATGGAATATATATTATAAGACTGCAAGCATGAGGTAAAGATTTTATTTTATAAACTAAGGATAGAAACACTTTAAGTACACTTTCAAGTTAAAGGCAGTTTGCCAACAAATTATACTATCAAGAATATAATTGTAATATTAGAATTATGCCCTCAGAGAAACACATTTGGACTGTTTAACTTCTTTGAGGTTTCCCAAGTTATCAATTGCATTTTTTGAATTTAAAAGCAATTTAGCATTAGAATAATTCTGATATATATATACCACCACCACCACCACCACCAACCACTACCAAAAACTATCAGAAGAAAAACAAGAAGCACAATTACATACTATTATCTTAAAATACACCTTGGCGGAGAGGTTAATTGCTACTTCCTTAACAATCAAACTCATTAGAAAGAATAAGCTGGTTAGGTTACCAAAGGCTAACAATTAGCATTTCTATTTATTCTAGCAAGGGCATTTCAAACTTACATGGTAGAATGTCCTTGTATCTATTCTTTTTAACATTTTCTTCTTTTTCTCCAGTGACTGTGGGATAAATCTTTTCTGTTCTATATTTGGTAGACAATCTTCTTAATCGCTTTAAAAAAAAAGAGGGAAGATGGGTTTAGAAAAACTCCGATACTTTCAAATTTTTGAAAAATCACTTTATTGGGGGCTCATACAACTCTTATCACAATCCATACATCCATCCATCATGTCAAGCACCTCTGTACATTTGTTACCATCATCATTCTCAAACCATCTGTTTTCTACTTGAGCCCTAGGTATCAGTTCCTCATTTTTCCCCTCCCTCCCTGCTACCCCCATCCCTCATCAACCCTTGATAATTTATAACTTTTTTTTTCATGTCACACACTGAGCAATGTCTCCCTTCACCCACTGTTCTGTCATCCATCTCCCAGGAAGGGGGTTATACATAGATCCTTGTAATCGATTCCCCCTTTCTATCCCACCTTCTCTCTACCCTCCTAGTATTGCCACTCTCACCACTGGTCCTGAAGGGATCATCTGTCCTGGATACCCTGTGTTTTCAGTTCCTATCTGTACTAGTGTACATCCTCTGATCTAGCCAGATCTGTAAGGGAGAATTGGGATCATGATAGTGGGGGAAGAGGAAGCATTTAAGGACTAGAGGAAAGTTGTATGTTTCATTGTTGCTACACTGCACCCTGACTGGCTCATTTCCTCCCTGTGACCCTCTTGTAAGGGGATGTCCAGTTGCCTACAAATGGGTCTTGGGTCCCAATCTGAAGTCCCCCTCATTCTCAATGATATGATTTTTTGTTCTGATGATGCCTGATACCTGATCCCATTGACACCTTGTGATCACACAGGCTGGTGTGCATCTTCCATATGAGCTTTGTTGCTTCTGAACTAGATGGCTGTTTGTTTGCCTTCAAGCCTTTAAGACCCCAAACGCTGTATCTTTTCATAGCCGGGCACCATCAGCTTTCTTCACCACATTTGTTTATTCACCCGCTTTGTCTTCAACGATCGCGTTGGGAAGGTGAGCATCATGGAATGCCAGTTTAATAGGACAAAATGTTCTTGCACTGAGGGAGTACTTGAGTGGAGGCCCAATGTCCATCTGCTACCTTAAAACTACACCTATAAGTATATGCACATAGATCTATTTCTCCATCATATATAAATATATTTACATATGTACATGCCTGTAATTAGACCTCTAAATGTCCTTTGCCTCCTAGTTCTTTCCTCTATTTCCTTTTACTTTCCTCTTGTTCCACTATCATGTTCAGCCTTCATTTGCGTTTCAATAATTTCTCGCGATTACATTGCCCTTGATCAAGCCCTACCAGGCCTCCTGGGATTGTTAACACCACTTCCTTTCCCCATCTCCACGTACCTCTCCCTGCCCCCCCTGGCTCCCCGCCCGGAACCATCCATCGGTCTGTCGTTTTCTCCTTCAGATTGTTTATACTATCTATCTTATCTAGATAGCATTGCAGTGATAATAATATGCACAGATACTTTAACATTTTTAATGATTTACAAATAATTTTATTTTTTTTCCTGAATTTTACTCACCCTAATTAATTCCAACTTATTTTCTATTTCTCTAAGCCCAATATTCTAAAAAATAATTTTCAGCATAAATTCTAACATAGATTAATGTTTTCCAAATGAAAACAAAGAGGACAACTAAAATAAAAGTAATTTGTTTTAAAATTCATTAATAAACTATTTCAGAACACGTCACTGTCTTTAACTTAGTCAAGTAATCAGTGTGTTTCAATTAAGGGTCCCAAGAAACATGTTTTAAAACCTTGCTCCCCTCTAGCCCCCCACCCGCAAATTATATATATACATATATGTTTACTTTAATCCCTCTATCAATAAACGTTAAGCACCTATGCTATTCCAGGCTCTTTATAAACCATAAGCTAATAATGACTTACATGGCACTATGAAGCATAATTCTTTCACATTAAATTGGAAATGCCCAGCAAAGACCAGTTCTGCTTATTCACGGCGTTACAGAAGTGGTTTGTGGGCTGGTGACAAACTCTTACCACATATGGCAGTAGGGATGTTCTTTGGACTGGAATATTTCTGTATGTCAGTAATACACTTCCTGCTTTCAGAAGCACTGAAAGTCAGCATTGTGAATTGTTTAAGTTCTACTTAGTGGCAGTGCTGGTTTAATTTCACAGGCGCCTACTTTCTCTCAGTTTTAAAAACATTGAAAGCACTCTGGTTTTACATTTTAAACAAATTATTACATGCAAATAAAATAAAAAGAAGTCTGATAACATGTTAACTTTTTCGTCATTCTATTGTTGGCTACTTAGGATGATGATATATCAACTAAGAATGTTTTTCATTTATTATTTTGAAAAATCTCATAACTTTAAGATTTTTATGACAAATATTAATATGTAGCGCTTGAAACAGTCGTACAAATAAGCACTTACATACAGAATGGTTAAGTCTTTGTAAAGCTACCAAATTTTATCATAACAATGTTAAGACAACTAAGACATGAAGACATTTGATTTAGTATTTGGGGATACGACAATTGGCAAAATGTCAAACAAAAATTTCCCCACATTTATGATACTATTTCTTAGGGTAACCAAGTTCTCAAAATACAGAAGAGTGTTAAGGGAAAAATTTACCCTCAAAAGTATACTGGCTGTCGGTATGGGTAAGGGAAAACAAGAATGTCCACATGATGTTAACGGCAAAGAACATTAGCACAACCCCCAAGGAGGGCAATATGACATTTACAAATACACAGAGCCCCTTAACCCAGGAATTATACTTTGATAAATTTGCCCTCCAGATAAAAATGGCATGAGTATGAAGTGATATACAGACAAGTTATTTGTTGCAGGTAATAATAGCAAATCAGAAGTCTATCAACAAGAAAGTTAAGAACTTAATAATAAATTAGCACTTTTTTCATTCATGTAATCAAATCCATATTGCTGAAAACAAATGAGGAACTTCTTATGCCGTGGTATGGCAATATTTCAAAATTACATCTGTAAAAATGTCTGCCTGGGGCTGTTGAATATTGGAAAGCAGTTTACCAAACTTTCAGTAGTAAGTGAGAGTAAACAAAATACCAGCTTCTAATAAATGGTTTCGAGATTAGATTCCAGATAAAACTATGTGAGTGCCACTGCAAACAGGAAAGTAAAATTTCCCCTTTTCTCCCCATATCTTAAAACATCAGAAAAACCTAACTATATGTAACTGGCAAAAAACAAAAAACACCCTAAGAGGTTATTTTCCAAGGTTGGTCTAGAAAAAAAACGCATTAAAATCATCCAATTATATCTACGTGTATGCAGGTTTTGTGGATGCTGCACTATTTTTTTGTGAGTTGCCATTCGTTCCAGTTTTTTTTTAACCAATCTTTTTAAAGGCCCAGCTCCTTTGATCAGTTTTTTTATTATTTTACTTAATTCTTATTTCTTTCAATTTTTTTAGACCTAAATTTTACCAGTCTTTTTAAAAGGCCTATCTTCTTTTAAGGCAGTGGCTCTCAACCTTCCTAATGCCGCGACCCTTTCAAACAATTCATGTTGTGGTGACCCCCCCCCACCCCAACCATAAAATTATTTTTGTTGCTACTTCATAACTGTTAATTTTGCTACTGTTATGAATTGAACGAACCCTGTAAAACGGTCATTTGACCCCCAAAGGGGTCGCAACCCACGGGTTGAGAACCACTGTTTTAAGGGTTTCTGATCCCTCTCACCCCAAACTCATTTATTTTCAGTTCTTTTTAGACTGTGCATGTAGTTCTTAGAACATTTAATATTTCCTTCTCTTTGTAATAAATACATAAGAGGATGCAACTTACTTTCCCAAGCAAACTGTAACCAAGTTTAACACCACTGCTGATTAATATTTATAATGCCCTGCATCCCTATATATTAGACATTAATATGCTGAATACATTTCAAAGTAAGATTTGAATACTGCCTAAGCAGGTGTTCTTTTAATTCCAAATCAGAATGCCCAAAAAGTCTCACTAACACTTAAGTTCATCTACCCATACAAAACAAAATGTCTGCACATAAATTTCTGGTTTTAATTTCCTGATTACCACATTCAGTTATCTCTAGTGAAGTCACTAGGATAATTAACAAAAAATAATAATGCATATTCTTGAGAAAAACTAGGAGATCCAGTGGTGCAGGGTTAAGTATTCGATTGCTAGCTGAAAGATACCTAAACCATCAGTTCTATGGGAGGTGGATATGGCAGTCTACTTCTGTAAAGATTACTGTCTTAGAAAGCGGACAGGGCAGTTCTCTATCCCAGAGGGTCACAATGAATCAGAATCAACTCAATAGAGACAGGTTTTAGGCTATACAGAAACAGGTCATAATATATGAAGGGGGTTCACACAAGTCTGTGGGAAAATGGAATTGAAAGAATATAGAATTTCCCACGAACTTTTTGAAGGCCCTCATTACTAAGGAGCCTCATTCATGAGCAGAATGCTACAAGACAGATTGTACGAGAACACAATAAGTACTGAACACTAAAAAAAAGTGGTTCCTTTATTAAGCTATATATAACTATTTCATTCTATTCTTAATCAAGAAAGAGCTTTAAATCATTTATTGTCTTAACTGGAAAAAATAAAATAAGAAGAATGGCCTAGTCGTTAAGTATTTGTGAATGCCTTCGATGCCTGGCTTTTATGGATTATAGCTGGAATCTCTTTAGTTCCTAAGTAAAAATACATCTAAATAGTATATATGTATAAGTTTATGGATACCCACCACACCCTTTGTCAAGTGTGGATTTTTTTTCCAATTTAGCAAATAAAGCCTTACGAAAGACTTATTCAGGCCTAATTTTGTAGTCTCGTTAGGTAAATTACTAGAGGTTGATGTGTCAGCCATGTAAAATTACTACCCCAATCACCAACAGCTACCTTACCCCTTCAAACACCCAAAGGCCAAACTCACTGCTGTCAAGTCAATTCCTACTCAGAGTGAACCTAAAGAATGGGGTAGAAGTGCCCTTTGGGGTTTCTGAGAACTAAGTTTTTACTGAAACAGACAGACACATCTTTCTCACATGGAGAAACTGGTGGGTTTGAACTGCTGACCTAGGGTCAGCAGCTCGGTGTTTGCCACCAAGACTACCCCCCTCCCCCTCAACACATTTTTACCTTTCTTGTTCTTCATTACAAGGGAGTTCATAGTAGGCCTCCGAGGCTAAAGTGTTATTTCCTTTGTGAATTCCTAGCGAACTCAACGTCAGCAGTGACAACACAATACATTGCTCTACTAACACTTATGAAAACTATTTTGAAAATGATAATGGCAACATATGTACATATGTGCTTGACAATGGATGGATGGAAGGATGGATTGTGATAAAAGCTGTGCGAGCCCCCATGTCTTGCAGAGAACCATCCAGTGCTCCAAACAAGTAACGATGGCTTTTTCTTTAAGGTTGCTCCTGGTCGTTGGTTCCAAATTTCTTCAAGCCATTTTTTTGTTCTGTCTTCATCCATCCAGCCTTTAACATGTGCATGCACAGTAATTCTTGGTGGGAAATTGATCTTTTTAGGCAAGGTCTTTCTTTTAAAAATAATGACAGGACGCAGCTTAGTTCCATTAGCCAAACATGATAGAACAACTGTAAAGTGTGTTTTTTCATTTCTTGTGGTTTTGAGAAAAATGTTTTTTTCTCCTAAACTTGCCACAGTTCTGTTGCTTGGAAGATCAAAAGTCATGGCAGTTTCAACCACATTCCCAATATCTGCCAGGTCATAATTATAAATCCTTCTTTGTTTTATAATAAATGACTGGAATGACATAATTTTTTCTTCAAGGTCTTGTGGCAATTTCTGGGAAATCTTTGTTCTTTGTCTCAAACATAGTAGGCCAAACCTATTCATGAAGTGGGTACACCATGCTGCTGATGCAGCAAATTTTTCAATGCCTGGTGCTTTATATTTGTCATCCTTAGCCATTTGTAGAGCACGTATGCAGATTCCCATGTGTGTTACGCAGTAACCATTTTGATGACACTCCATAACCCATTTATGCATTTCACTCTCTAGAGCCCCATAAAAAGACGTTAAACCACAACGTGTTTTTTTTTTTTTCGCTTTTGGAATCTGTTCCAAGTCAGCCTACATTTTCCACCACTCCCTCACTTGCTTTTCGTCAACACAGAATTCCCTACTTGCAATACTGTTATTGCTCTCTTCTGCTCCTGACACAACCTTCATTTTGAAACCAGCCTCATATGACAAGCGTTTTTGTCCTGGTTCAAGAGTATCCATTTCTAATAGCGAGATGTTACAGCTCCCTATTATAAGCCTTGTTTATAAGCCGAACTCCAGTTTTTCAGCACATTTTTTTGTGCTAAAAAACTCGGCTTATACACAAGTATATACGGTATTTAATAAAATATGCATAGCACTAGACATTGTTACAAGGGGCCCTAGTGGCACAATGGTTACATGTACAGCTCAAACTCACCCAACAATTCCATAGGACAAAGACCTAGCAATCTGCTTCCCAAAGATCATGGGTGGGCAGGGGCAGGGGGGATTGAGCACCACTAATAGTCTAATCCTAGTGTTATATAGATGAGTCAGAATCCCACTCCATAGCACATACCACTACCACAAAAAACCCACCAACAACAAACCTAATACCACAGAACTGACACATTGAGTCAATTCTGACTTTAAGCGACTCTATAAAGGGTTTTACGGGAACAGATAGCCTCATCTTTCTCCCGAGGAGCAGCTGGTGGATTTGTATGGTCTATCTTGTGGTTAGTATCCAAGACTTACCAGAGCACCAGCAGACTCCAGTAAAATTGCTCCAGGGAGTCCCCAAGGATGTAATCCTTATAGAAAGGGCAGAGGAAGGAGCCCTTGAGGCACAGTGGTGAAAAGCATGTGGCTGCAACAGAAAGCAGCCGTTCTGCAAAAGAAAGATGTGGCAGTATGCCTCCACAGAAGACAGACTGGACCCCTTCAGGGGCAGCTCTGCCCTGTTCTACAGACTCTTGGTTGGAACTGAATGGACTGCAATAGGGTTAGTTTTTGAAATCTTTGCAGAAAAGGTTGATCTTACTGCCAACCTTTCCATTAGCAGTCAAGAGCTTAACCACGCCACCACCATGGCCCCCGCAAGTAGCTGAAATGACTCAAACAAACAAACAAAAACACAAAGTCCACTGCCCTAAGTGAATTCCAACTCACAGAGACCCTACATTCAGTTTCTGAAACTAAATCTTTAGGGAGGCAGATAGCCTTATCTCATACCTTGTGATGAGTCTAACTCACACCACCACCGGGGTTCCTACAAGAACCAAAAGGGTCTTTCATTGGTAAAGTCTACCTGTAATTGGAAGAACATGTAACAACTACTAAAATTCATCTTTCTGCCTTTGCTCCTGCTCTGGGCATTTGCTGCATGACAGAAATGCATAACTAATGCCTCTAAGTTTAAGTCAGGATAGATAACAAAACCCTAAAGTACATGGAGGCCAATCCATGAACCTTTAGATGATGCATTCCCTTAGCCTGCTCAAAAACAATTCTTTGCTTTCTTTTAGCTCAGCACAGAAGTCTGGCTGAAACATTTCCTGTAACTAGTACTAGTTCCCACCCTAATCTTCCACTTCCTCCCAAATTATTTCCTCCTTTATCTAGACCACAGCCCTTTACAGGGGGGTCTTCCCTAGCACATACCGAGTGTATAATCATTACTTATATATGCACACGCACCATCCCTGCTAGAACATTAATTCCCTGAGAACTCAAATGAAATCTATTAATAGCAGCACTCAGTGGTTCTGTGGGACAAAGACCTGCTTTCATAAAGAGTATAGCCAGAAAACTCTATGAAGTAGTTCTACTTGTCATGTGGGGTTGCTATGAGTAAAAAATTGGCTCAATAGTACAAAACAACATTTTCAGTGTAATGACACTGGGTGGACTCAAATCAAGCAACCTTTTAGTTAGAAGATAGGTTCTCCCTTCCTCTAGTTCTTAAACGCTTCCTCCCCGCACTATCATGATCCTAATTCTACCTTGTAAACCTGGTTAGACCAGAGGATGCACAGTGATACCAGGAGGGAAGGGGGAAGGGGGAGGGGGAGGGGAGTAGAAAGAGGGAACCAATCACAAGGATCTACATATAACCTCCTCCCTGGGGGATGGGCAACAGAAAAGTGGGTAAAGGGAGAGCCGGGCAGTGTAAGGTAAAATAATAATTTATAAATTATCAAGGGTTCATGAGGGAGAGGGGAGTGGGGAGGGACCAGGGAGAGGGAAAAGGAAAATGAGGAGCTGATTCCAGGAACCCAAGCAGAAAGCGAGTTTTGAGAATGATGAGGGCAATGAATGTATAAGTGTGGATTGTGATAAGAGTTGTATGAGCCCCAATAAAATGATTTTTTTTAAAAGACAGGTTCGCAAACTTGGTCTACTGCACCCTTTCAGAGAAAAAATGTCAGTATCCCTTGGCAATTAAAAACTTTTTTATTATACCCATAATCCATAATAAAGTATTGGAATCTGCTTTTGCAGTCCCCCCAGGGGACAGTATTAGAAGTCTGGCACCCAACTGGCTTTGCTACCCAGTCTCTCATTGCACACAGGGGTAGCAAGTCAGAAGACTTCAGGAGGTGATGTCCTGAGAAAATGGGTGTAAATCAGAACTGACCAAAATACTGCAGAGAAAACTTTCTCCCTCTTACACTTTCCTTACTTCACAGAGGGCAGCTTTAAGTGAGGAACGCTGGGATCACTCCAGGTCCATAAACTACTAGCAAAGAAGGTCTCCCCAGCACAGTAGCTCTGTAATTCTACAGCCATTCGTAATTTTGAGAATTATTTAAAAATAAAGCTCTATTCATCAGACTTCATATTTAAAAAGACCAAGTATGGCAAAATATAAACTAAAAGGAAAAAAAGTCATTCAAAAAATACCACAACACATATATAATATTTTTTGCAGGCAAAAATTCTAAATTCTTAAAAGGAGGGTTCCTGTCCCCATGTTAGAAAACAAAATTCCCTGCTTGCTCAGGAAAAGTGTAATGCAAGCGTATCCTCTTATACAAAAATATAGATAGAATCTCATGCCAACAAACAGTGCCACGAAATTATTACGTTATCTATCTTAATTTTATTGTCCTGAAGGAATCTTGAAATACGTTCCCAACTTAAGTTTTATAAAAAATTTGTTTGTATTCCCAAGGTCTTCACCTCTAACACCATTCTCTCCATGCAGTAAAATGCATTCATTGATTCCACATTATCCAGATTAATCTTACTTTCAAATATTATATATCATTGTCCTCACAGAACACCACTGCAAAAATTCTGAAGTCTGAATATTCTGGCTGGTTCCTGGCTATGTTCTCCTAAATTGTGTGTCTGGATTTTGATGTAAGAAAACCTGATTACTATAGCGCCCCTGCTCCTCTCCCTCCCACCTCTTTAGTCTCATTAAAGAGCCTAGAGGCAGAAGCTGGGGACTATCAACCACTCCAAAGGGGGGAAAGACATGACGGTCAACTTCTGTACCGATTACAGCCTTGGAAACCTTATGGGGATAGTTCAATTCAGTCTTACAGGTTCACTTGCTGAGGCAGAATTGACTTAATGGCATGGGTTTTAGTTGTAAGGGAAATACACTGTTAAATCCAGACTCTCAATGTTTAGTAAAGCAAACAATGCTTTACTAATCTAATTTTCCCATAATATGTAATATAAACATATAGAACTGGAACATATCAAGTTCAAGGTTTAACACATTAAGTCACAATAGCATCAACTATAAAACCCAGAGTCATATAGGACTCCTCTACTTCATGGCAATTTTCTGAGACCTACACGAATACTTGTTTTTTGCTAACCCACATCAGAAATGAATCTTTGCTTTTACGGTAAGAGGCAAAATACAAAACCAGTCGGAGTTTGCTGGCAGCAACTGCTAGAGCTGCAATAGCAGTGTTCCCTCCAGGGAACTGCATGCGCATGCACATATTTATCTGTACTTTCTGCAGGCTGTGCCACTCCTGCTTTTAGATTGCATGGATTATTTATCTCATTTTTGTCATGTGAAGTTCATTTTTCTCATGTAAATTAATGGTAATTACATTTTCATGTTACACCGTATCAACTTATGAAAAATATAGGAAATGCTAAACTTTTGCCTGGTGCTGAATCTTTGTAAAACCCAATACAGCACAGTACTAGAGTCATTTTTCTGTAAGAGAGCCCAACATATAACTACCACTATGTGGAAACATGATTTTTTGCTAGGCCAAATTGCCACAACCTGTGGTCAACAAACAAAATGTTTCTTAAAGAGAAACCAGCACTTCCTGGTGAACCATTAACTCTTGGGTCTGCATAAATTTCAATTTTTGTTTCCTATTTCTACTGACTCCTTTTTTAGATTCCATGAAATGACTCCTCTTGCTTCTCCTCTTTTCTACTTGCCTGTGGATTCCTTCTTTGCCTCCCAGTTCCTAACTTATGTATCTCTGTCTACCCTTTTCATCCACTGAACTATGCCTCGTCCTGACTTTGCTCTCCAAGCAACCGTTCCGGATTCAAACTGTTTACTGATCACCCACAACAGAAGATCCTTCCTGCAATTGATAACTAGATACACAGAAAGTCCTTGGATTTGCCAAATGTTTCTATGCCTCTGTATTTCATAGCACCCCTGCCTTCCTGAGCTAATCAAGTTTCAAACCCAGTTGTTTTGGACTTTCCCCTTCTTAGCTCTCTTCTCTGTTCTACATCCAATCAGCTTCAAGTTCTGGGCCCAACTCTCTAATCCCACTTACCTACATTTTTTCCTTTTCTTTAATTACACTGTCTTTTCAATCAGGAAATGAAAATATTTAAGAAATGAATAAGGGGGAGTAAATTCAGTAGAAAAAGTAAATTCAATAATGCCAAGAAACCAAAACAAGAAGAAATGCATTAATTATCATTAAATCATGTAATGCCTTCCCCCTGAACCCAAATAATATCCAGAAGTAGTATGCTTTCAATTATATAAATGGTGAAATGAGGTACGTGGGATCTCTTAACAGGTTAGGAAAGAATTAGGGTAAATTTTAAATTAGCTGTCTCATATTAGCTGATTTGTTATTCAAACTAGTGAATACCAAAATGTCTTTCTTTGGATATAGATTCTGTCAAACTTGTTTTCTTTTTGCTGTTTAGCATCTTATTTTAATTTTTTATAAATCATTTTATTGGGGGCCTTATAACAGTCCATACATCCACTGTGTATCAAGCACATTTGTACATATGTTGCCATCATCATTTTCTTTGTCTCTTTAAATCATTTTATTGGGGGCTCTTACAGTTCTTATCACAATCCATCCATCCATCCATTGTGTCAAGCACATTTGTATATATGTTGCCATCATCATTTTCAAAACATTTTCTTTCTACTTTAGCTCTTGGTATTAGCTCATTTTTCCCCTCCCTCCCTGACAGACCCTTGATAATTTTTAAAAATTTTTTCATGTCTTACACTGACCCCTGTTTCCCTTCACCCATTTTTCTATTGTCCACCCCCCTGGGAGAAGGTTATATGTAGATCATTGTGATCAGTTCCCTCTTTCTCCCCCCACCTTCCCCTTCCCCTCCTGGTATTATTACTCTCATTACTGATCCTGAGGGGCTTATCTCTCCTGGATTCCCTGTGTTTCCAGCTCTTTTTTTTCTCCCCACAAAGACTTTGTAAATTAGATTTCAAGAGAATGCTTGGCCTTCTTGGGAACTAACGTTAGGGTTATGGATTGATACTCATTATTTTGGGGACAAAATGAACAAGACACAGTGGCACGGTGTGGACATGTGTACTTTCTGGTCCTGAGTTCCCACTCAGATGACAGAACGTCTTCATGTGTGGGTCATAAGGACCCAGGGCCTTCGAAGCAACCAGGAATTAAAAGTATGTGAGCTCCTCATGCTTGGCCTTGCTGGTCTGCTAGTTGGACAAGGTCAGAGGCTTGTTCTCGTGAGGGAGACTCAGAAATACTCTGAGGTGTATGAAGTTGCCATCGCCCCATGGATCTTGATGAAGTAGTTCATCCCAGCGACCAGCTGAGTCTAGTACTCGAGCCTTAAACTCCTGGAATGTCTTGTTTTCTTTCTCTTCCACTTGGGTCTTTACCTTGTCCGCGATCTCTTGATCTCTGCGGTGTCCAGATTGGTGGCCGAGGTTCCTCCGCATATCATCTTGGCAGCAAGAATGGGGTGGCTGGCACGGAGCAGAAAAAGCAAGTGGACACAGGGTGACCCAGAGGCGCGGCCATGTGACTGTGTTTCCAGTTCTTATCTGTACCTGTGTACATGCTCTGATCTAGCAGAATTTGTAAGGTAGAATTGGGGTCATCATAGTGGAGGTGGGGGGTGGGGGGGAGATTCGGGGGGGATAGTGGCATCAAAGAATTAGAGAAAAGTTGTGTTTCGTCAGTGGTATACTACACCCTGACTGGCTCGTCTCTTGTGTAAGAGAATGTCCAACTGTCTACAGATGGGCTTTGGTTCTCCATTCCGCGCCCTCCCTCATTCACATTGATATGATTTTTTGTTCTGGGTCTTTGATGCCTGATACCTGATCCCATCAACACCTCATGATCACATAGGCTGGTGAGCTTCTTCCTTGTGGGCTTTGTTATTTCTCAGCTTGATGACCACTAACTTGTTTTCTTTTTGAAGACATCTTAAACCCTTGGTCAGTGCCCTTAGACTTGGTGTCATACATGAATATTACATTTGACACAACACTTATTACCAGCTCCAGTCCTGTCTAAAAACTCAGGAAACTAGTTTAATTGTATATTACAACTCTGTGCTATGGGATTGTTATGAGTCAGAATCAACCCAATGGCAGTGGGTTTGGGAGCATTTAACTTTTTTCTGGGCTAAATTAAATTTCTGGGTAAAATAAATTCTCCTTAAGGCTCCTGGGTGGCACAAATTATTTGTCCGCAAATTGTCAGGCCTGACAATGTGCTTGCATAAAAATTACGGCCAAGGACAAATAATGTGAGTAGCAATACCAGGAGGGGAAGGGGAAGGTAGGGTAGAAAGGGGGAACTGATCAAAAGGATCTACATATAACCCCCTCTGTGAGGGACGGACAACAGAAAAGTGGTTGAAGGAAGACATCAGACAGTGTAAGACATGACAAGATAATAATAATTTATAAATTATCAAGGGTTATTGAGGGAGTAAGGAAGGGAAACATGAGCTGATACCAAGGGCTCAAGTAGAAAGAAAATGGTTTCAGAATGATGATGGCAGCAAATGTACAAATGTGCTTGACACAATGGACGTAAGTATGGATTGTGATAAGAGTTGTATGAGCCCCAATAAAATTATTTTTAAAAGAAAAACTAGTCATATTTCTCCATCTTTCCATTTAAACCACCACATCAAAATGGTTAAGAAAGTTTTGGCAAAACAAAGGCACTGTTATGGAAGCCTGAAGGAACCCTGGTGGTGCAAGAGTCCCGCATTAGGCTGCTAGCGGAAAGGTCAGTGGTTGAACCTCTCAACAGCTCCATGAGACAGACACTGTCTCTGCTTCCATAAAAATTTCAGCCAACAAATACCTGTGAGGCAGTCTGCTCTGTAATGAGTCATTTGCTGTGAGTCAGAATTGATGACAGTACCTACAGAAGAATGTACGCCATCTGTTGTCAATTGTTCCTATCAATGCAAAAACAACACAAAATATGTACCTTGTATATACCAAAAACCAAACTATTGCCATTAGTCAATTCTGACTCAAAGAGTCACTATGGGGCATTTAAGACAAATATTTTTTAATAAAGTGGCTACTGTATTTAAAATTATTATCATCATTAAAAAGAAGGGAGAGCAATCAAGATGACATGAAGTGAAGTTGGGTTGCTAAATTTTTGCTTATACAATTTAGTTTTAAATTCTTAATAGGAACAACAATTTGGGGGGTCCTCATTTCTAGTTTTATTCTCCAAAACCTTGTGCACAAATGTTCATAGCAGCATTATTCATAACAACCATAAAGTGGAACACTATTTACATTTCCATTCACACAAGGACATATTCATTCAGCAAAGTATTATTCAGCCATAAAAAGGAATCTCTATCTGATACATTCTCAATAGAGACAAACCTTAAAATATACTAAGATATTATGCACAAAGACTGAATATTGCATGAATCCATTTATATGATAATATCTAGAATAAGCAAATCCATCCTGACAAAACTTAGGTTCGTGTGGTTGTCAGGTAGTTGGAGATAGAAATGTGGTATGATGGCTAAAGGATACAAGGTTTCTTTCACAGGTGATAAATGTTCTGGAAATAGATAAACTCACTCACTGACATGGAGTCCATTCCAACTCACAGCAACTCTAAAAAACAGAGAAGAACTGAACTGCCCCTTTGAGTATCCAAGACTATTGCTTAATGGGATTAGACAGCCTCATCTTTTCTCCACTGAGCAGCTGGTAGTTTGGAACTGCTGACCTTGCAGTAAACAACCCAACATGTACTAGGGCTCCTCAGGAAATAGATAGTAGTAGTAAATACACAACATTTGGCATGGGAATTACATCTCTATAAAGCTGTTATGATTTTTTACATCTCTATAAAGCTAGTTAATGTTAAAATAGGTTAAGGGGGCAGTAATCATTGGGGTCAGACCAGGCAGACAGAGTAGAAACCCCACTACATTGTAAAGATTATCCATTCTCCTCAAATTGAGTATCATTCGATCTTTATTCTTTATCTCTGACTTTTTCATTAAGACATTAATCCTACAGGACTAAACACAACAAGACATATGAGTAACATGAGATTACAAATATAACAATTAATTCTATTAAAATTTGTGGACAATTAATTTTTAGAACATATCCTTCCTAGAAAAGGACAGATTTAGTATGAGTAGAACTAAAACTGTATAGTTTCTAAGCACAAGTTGATGTCCAAACCACAGTAATCAAGCTAGACAACTAATCTGGAAGACTAGACTGTTAAGAGGAAGACAAGCAGAAAATGGAGAGGTCAGGGTAAGCCAGGTAGGGCTATGGTAAAGCCTAAGCGCTATAATGCTACCCCCAGATCCATACGCAGACTAAAACCAAAGAATTAAACCCCACGTGGGCAGCCACAAAATAGGTATTCTTTCTTTTTTTTAACTAGATATTCTTAAAGCTTTCGTATATTTCTGAGAAAATGAATCGATGCATTCAGAATCCTTGCAAAAAGGATTTCACTTGGACATTTTCATAGTCTAGGTTATGAAAGGTCAGGCCATACTTCAATGAAATTACGTTACCAGAGGCAGGGTTTTTGTTATGAACTATTTCTTTATAATAATATGTAGCATCACTAACCGCGCGCGGGTCGCGCGCGACGGAGGCGGGAAACTATGATCGCGGGTTGGCGCGGAGCGCTGATCGTTCTGGAAGGTGTAGACCGCGCTGGCAAAAGCACGCAGAGCCGCAAGCTGGTGGCCGCCCTGGGCGCTGCCGGCCACAGGGCCGAGCTGCTCCGTTTCCCGGAAAGATCAACAGAAATTGGCAAGCTCCTGAGCTCGTACTTGGAGAAGAAAAGTGAGGTGGAGGACCACTCGGTGCACCTGCTCTTCTCTGCGAACCGCTGGGAGCAAGTGCCTTTAATCAAAGACAAGTTGGACCAGGGTATCACCCTCATCGTAGACCGGTACGCCTTCTCTGGGGTGGCCTTTACAGCAGCCAAAGAGAGCTTCTCCCTGGATTGGTGCAAGCAGCCGGACGTGGGCCTCCCCAGGCCGGACCTGGTGCTGTTTCTGCAGCTGCAACTGGCTGAGGCCATGCAGCGTGGTGGCTTTGGCCAGGAGCGATACGAGGACAGGGCCTTCCAGGAGCGAGCACTGGGCTGCTTCCAGCAGCTCATGCAGGACCCAAGCCTGGTCTGGAAGACTGTCGACGCCTCCCGGAGCATCGAGGATGTGCACGAGGAGATCCGCGCCCTGACCGAGGAGGCCATCTGTGCCGCTGCGCACCAGCCGCTGGGGGGGTTCTGGGTGTAGGTGCCTGGGCTGTGGGGCAGAGGGATGTGGAGGACGGGCACCTGCACACTGGCTCCCAGCCCCCCATTGCTCATGATGGTAAGAAACAAGTGTTAGAAGTCTCCTTAGATACCTGGTCACTGTCATACCCAACACTGTTTTCCTAAGGCCCCACAGCTTGAGTGCCAGGGCCTTGCCGCTGCTGCTTCATTGTCAACTGTCGGGGCAAACCCTCCTGCGTGGGTCCTGAAGACTTGGCTGCAGGCAGAGGGGAGTCAGTGTCCTGGCAGCAGACCCATTCACTGGGCCTGTGGAGTCAGACCTGCTGGCCCTTCTGGAAGTGGACCAGGAGGGGTCTGGGCCAACCAGACAGATATTGGCAGGCACCTTGAGCAGCACCTGGGCACTAGGGGTGAGTGGGTGACCTGGGAGCCTCAGGCCACACCCTGTGGGGGTGCCACTTGGGTCAGCATCACCTATCTTGGGACCAGGTGACTGCCTGGGGCGTGACCCTGGAAGCTGCCCCTCTCTGCTGGCACTCACAGGGTGCCCACATGGGCCTGGGCATTGCTGTAGGGTGATGTGCAGCTGCACCTGTGCCCACAATAAAGTCTGATCTGGTAAAAAAAAAAAAATGTAGCATCCCCCACTTTTGACCAAAATAAATAAACCCGTCATGATAAAACTCACCCCCCTGCCTCACATTAACCCTATGACTGGGTGAAACTGTTCCTTTAGGTTTCCAACTGCTGAGATTGTGGTTGGAGGCTAGTTCATAACCCACTATGCCACTAGGACTCCTTCATAATCAAACTAGGACCTATTAATAGAAGAAGGTGTTTTAAAAAGTTCAAGGAAAATGGAATGAAGAGATAATGGAATTTTTCCATGAACTTTTTGAAGCCCCCTCATGCAATTACCAAGATCTACATGCTAACTTTACTAAAAACACAAATGTTTATATAAAGAAAATATATAACTAAAAACAGCTTATAATACAACTAAGGATTGATTTTTTAAATAAAAATAAGCAAAAGAAACAAGATATACATCAAAGTCCCTCAATCAAAAGAGCCAAGCTTTAACATAAAAAGAGTGTGACATTTGGACAACTTTCAAAACCGCAATCAATGTCACAGAAGAAATTTTTATATTATTACCTCCAGCTGAAACTTTATGCAGACAAGAAAAAGATAACCATCTGGTATACTGATCTTTGACAGAAAATGACAGATGCCTAAAACTTCAGTTGACTCTAGCTTTTATAAACTGGCACTATTGACCAATCAGTTGCCTTAGAGTCAATTCTGATTCATAGTAACCTGATGGCATGTATCAGAGTAGAACTAGGTGTGATAGATACCTCCAGGCCTTTCTCTCTATGTGCTCCTCGCTGGATTTGACCCTCCAACTTTTAGGTTACCAGCAGAGCACATTAACCATAGAGGACAAGCTGGCACTCCCTGGGCTAAAGGTGAATGAATATAAACACTCTAGTTGTTATAGGGTACCTAGGTAATGCAAAATGGTTAATGCAATTGGCTACTAACCAAAAAGTTGGAGGTTTGAATAAATTCATGAGTTAACCACTATAATCCTCCCAACATCCCCAAAATCTGCTTATTTACTTTCTTACGTATTTGGATTCTGACATTTATAATAAAAGGAGAAAGTATAAGTCCAATTCAATTATCAACTCAATGGGGATAACTAGTTTCACATCCGTGCCAAGTATTGTTCTTTATAGGTTACATGTAACAAAAATCTCAGTCCCCGTGTAGAATACATTACAAAAGTATTCCCTCAAACTCAACTGAACTTGTTGCCACCAGGTCAATTCCTGGGTAGAACTGCCTGGGTGGGTTTCCAAGACTGTAACTCTGCTTTTCTTTCTCCTGTGGAGCAGCCGGTGGTTTCAAACTGCTCACCTTTTGGGTAGCAGTCTAAAGAACAACCACTACAACATCAGTCTCTAGTATTTATCATATCCTGCCTTTTACAGCTTAGATATTTTATCCCATCACTATGACAAAGTTGACATCCAAAACTGTAATTCTCGACCTTCTAGGGACAATCTCAAATATATTTCTAGTCTATCATAGTGTCCAGAGTCTTACACACCACACAGTCAATAAAACAAGACATATTTTGATTAGCATAATAAATAATGATAATAATATTCAAAGCATCGCAGCCAGTGAATTGGAGATATTACTTAAGATAACTAAGTTGATATAATTTATATAACTGGAAAGTACAGTTAAAAATGCCTCTTAAAATTTATTTCTCTGCTTTACTATATATTGATACTTGAAACTGATCAAAAAGGTGAAATATAACTTGACAAAGTCAATTTACCTTTAAGTGATATCTCTTTATCCTAAATAACATACTCAAAGATACTTAATTTTTATTCATTTATTTTATTACTTAGAATGTCACTAAAATAGGCTTTCACTCTTTTACCACGATGTAAAAATTGTGAAATGTAATGTAATGTAAATGGGGTCTGATTGATTTTAAAAATGGGTCTGATAATATATGTATATAATTTATACATATAGACAAAGTTTTAAAAAATCAATTTATATAATGTAAGACATTCAACCCCAGGTCTCACTATTTACTGAGATGACCCTGCATAGTATTAGCTATGATTTATTATATGATTTATTATAACAAAAGGATACGGAGCAAAATAAGCAAAAGGGAAAATGCATGGAAGTCCAGAAAAAACCAATCACAGCTTTTAAGAGCCCTCTCCCAACGAAGTCACACAGAAGCAAACTAATATCTCAGCAAGTAGTTGAGACAACACGTGTGAAATGTTGTTTATTAGGGAAGCTTACTAGAAGTTATGTGCTCAGGACTTTTATTGGGAGCTGATCACACAGGCACCCTCTCTCTTGCACATAACAAACATTCCAGACTCCAGACTCTCCAAAGGAAAGCAGGTGTTCAGCACAAACCATAATGTTTGTACAAACAGTTTAGGCACAGTGAGCCAACCCTTATCACTTCTGGGAATTGTGAAAACCCTCCAAAAATTTAAGTTCCCAGACACCAACCAAAGACCACCTTGCAAGCAAGCCTTTCTAGGGAGAGGAGCAGCAGATCTGTTACTTAACTATTTTCTGCACACATGTATAATATGAAAAAGTAAAACTCCCTCCACCAAATTCCTCTCCCTTCAGGTAGCCAGCTACGGTAAGCCTCCATACTGATGGATCGTGAAGCTTCCTTATGAATGGACCTTATTGGCTGTTTCACAAAAACGACTGCAACTAATATACTCCGACACAGTGCTTTAGGTCTGATATTTGCAAACAAAGGTTTCTAGAACTTAACATGCAAAGTCAGAGAGCACAGAAAAAATATATGAAGATACTTCAAACAGCTCATGAAAGAATCCCATTATCTTTTAATTCCATTTTCCTTGAGCTTTTTAAAGGCCCACATGTAAATAAAATTTGATATGAATTATAATAAATATAAATTCTATGGAAACAAAGAAAGGGAAAAGGAAGGATGTACTAACAGCTTTGCTCAAATCTAATTTCTTTCATCCAGTTTTCTGCCATCAACCACCACTCCACTCGAAGCATTACACCCTTAAAATTTTCTGAATTATTTTACCTAATGTTCAGGTTCTAATGCTTTCAATTCCCCACCAAGCTGAATGATAACTGGCTTCTGCTTCCTAATCTGTAGAATAGATATACTATTCTTACTCATAGGATTATCATGAGAAAAAATAAACCATAAAGGACCTAACACATAAATAGATGCCAATTCAACATTTGAAGGATTTTTTAATCAACTCCTTAAATCCATAATCTCTGGTTGCATTGGCTGACCATCTTGCTTTAAAAGTGGGCTACCAGGCAAACAGTGGCGAAGGGTGGGGCCAGAAAGAAATAGAACTGGAATGCTCCTAAGAAGTCGGGATGGCGTGATTTCGTCTCACATATTTTGGACATGTTGTCAGGAGAGACCAGTCGCTGGAGAAGGACATCATGCTTGGTAAAGTGAAGGGACAGAAAAAAAGAGGAAAGCCTTCAGCAAGATGGACTGACACAGTGGCTGCAACAGTGGACTCAAACCTAAAAGCAAGTGTGAAGATGGCGCAGTACCAGGCAGTGTTTCATTCTCGTGTACACAGGGTTGTACACACGAGCTGGAACCAATTCACAGCCCCTAGCAACAGCTTCTCTCCAATTAAAGTACAAAATCCCTGAAGGCAAAAATATGAAAAGTGTTTCTCTCTACATTCTCCCCCAGTGCCAAGCCCACAGCAGGCAGCAAATAAACATCGGTTGACTCTATATAAGACGAAAAGTAGGAAAAATTTAAGAAATGAGGATGCGATATAAAATGACATCAGAAAGCCTGTCGTCCTCAACCAGACACTGTTTAATGTTCTTGTGTTTTGTGATCCTCTGTGATTCTCAATACATGGTCACCCTCCTTTTCCATGATTTCAACAGTCACTCATACACAAAAATTCTGACTCTACAGGGCCAAGAGTGGCCTGAGGTCTAAAGTAATTAGTAGTGACCTGCATAACTGGACTCTCAGACAAGCCAAACTCAGCACATCTGAACTGGAACTGAGTCTCTCGTATCTCATCTTCCCCACACCCCTGTATTCTCTAGCGCTTCACTATCTCGTACGCGTCCAAGCTAGTGTGAAATCAGCTATTTCTCGCCATCTCATCACATTTTAATGCCCCCTCAGCCTTCAAAACCCACACCTTCCCTTCATATCTTTAGCTCTCCTGTTGGATCTCTCAGAATAACTTTTCCTAAGTGGCCTTTGGTTCTGTCCTTATTCTGCAGTCTAGTCTACTGTGCATAGAGCAGCTAAGGCAAATCTGCCCCCTCAAGTGATAGTTTGCTGGGAAAACCCCACTGTGTGTGTGCAGCTTATTTCCATGGGCACTTTATACGCAAAAGAACTACAACTACTGTTCACAAGTGGATGAGATAACTCACTAAGAAAATGTTTAAGTAAAGAGCGCTAATAATAGTGAGTACAAGAAAAAAGAAAATGGTCTAAAACTGACCGTGGTGGTGATTGCACAATTCTTAATATATTTAAACTATTGAGCTGTGATAGATGATTTACATGTCAATACTCACTGTCACCGAGTTGATGCTGACTGATGGTGACCCTACAGAACAGGGTACAGCTGCCCCGGTGTGTTCCCCAGCCTATAACTGTTTGTTTGAGTAGAAATCCCCATCTTTCTCATGCAGAGCAGCTGGTGGTTTAAAACTGCAGACCGTGCAGATTGCAGCCCCTCAAGTAACCACTAGGACAAGGGCTCGTTTACATGTCAATAAAACGGTTACTTTTTTTTTTTCTAAAGGCAGGCACAAAACAATGCATATTAGAATTTCTTTCAAAACAAGAGCCAGTAGTACAAGGGGGTTTTGAAAGTTCATTAAAAATGGAATTAAAAGAGAAGGCATTAAAATATATATAGTTAGGTAAGAGAACCTCATACCTTAGAGCAGGGGTGCTCAATAGTCAATCGTGATCTAATAGTTGATTGCAAATGTAGTGTAGGTAGATCGCATGGCATTAAAAAAACAGAGGTAAGCCTATCATCAATCCCATCAATTTAACATACAGCACAGCCAATCAGATGCAATCTTAGGCGTCAACTGCATGCGCAAACAACTTCCATTAAAGTGAAGCAAAACTGACAAGCTAAGTTACCGCCAATTTTTAGAACTCTTTTCCTCTTAAACGTAAGAAAGGGTATTAAAATGAGTTGGGGAGCTGGACCAAGTAGAAGACAAAAACATGTCACTTTCCTACGGTTTGGGAGTTTTGACACTAGAAGCCGACATTCAGCTGAAGTCCAGAACGCAGGAACAGTTCTGGAACTTACAGAAGGAAAGTACTTAAACATGAGAAAATGTGCTACATCCTTGACTGCATGATTCGGCTCTACTTATTCATGTGAGTCAGCCTTTTCCCACGTAAAGATCATTAAGTCCAAGTACTGTTCCACCCTGACTGATGATCATTTGGAAGTGTGCTTGAGGCTGGCTGTCAGCACCTACTGTCCGTGCATCTCTGGCTCATTCCATTCAGGGCAAGTCATCAGAGTAAACTCAGGTAATGACAAAAAATGTACATAGTTAATTGTGTTGTTGTGAAATATGGACTCATGCGGTTATGCAAAGTACATAAACATGCATTGTACATATAAAGAATTCTCAGTGCATTTATGAATAAATGTAATAAATAAAAATATATGTTTTGCATTTTTGCAGTTGGTAGATCATTTTGACTTGATTATTTTATAAGTAGCTCCCATGCTGAAAGAGTGTGAGCACCCCTGCCTTCGAGGAAAGTGCAAAGCAGACTAATCTCACTTAAAAGTCAACGCTCAACCCCATTTCAAATGTCTTACCCTTTCTCTTCTTGGAGTATTCTATTCAAGGGACTGGAGCTTCTATGGTGTTCCTTAAACACATTCTTCCTTCAGTTCCTCCCGTGCTTATTGTTCTAGGTGTCAAATGCTCTTCCCATAGAGGTCTGCTTCCTTATTTCAAATCTGTTCAATATCCTGACTACACTCTGTAATGAAACCCCCTGTTCTCTGTACTATGGGTTAAGTATTGGGCTGCTACCCACAAGGTTGGCAGTTCAAACCTGTTCAGCTGGAGAGGGATGAAATGCTCTGCTCCTGTGAAGATCTGCAGTCTTAGGGAGCGGTTCTACTCTACTTCACGGTTGCTATGAGTAAAGAAGTGACTCTGTAACAGTAACTTTGATATTTGGTTTGGTACACCTGCCATACAGTGAATTGGTTATATTGACCTCTTATACTTATACCTTGTAGTGTATATGACATTTGACTTTGTAGTTTTTTCTGACTTTAAGATGGTAAGTTAAAAAAATGCTGCAAAATCATAGAAACGTTTAACCAAAACTATGAAAACATCAAACTATTATTTTGAAATATGCTCCACCTAGGCCTATAAACTTCTGAAGGCAAGTGTTTCCATCTCTCTATTCTATACTCTTTAATTTAGTGTTAAACTGGCTATTTTGGCCAATTTTGGCCAGTTTTGAAGGTGCCTTTTATCATATCAGGTACCCTTCAAATATTGAGTTTGGAGAACAACAAAGTCTGAAGGAGCTACAGCAGAGCTGTCGGGTAGATGTGGTAAGGTTTCCCAAGTAAAACTCTCACAGAACCACACTTGATGCCCTCAAAGAATAAGTACTTGTATTGTTAAAATGGAAAAACATTCCTCAAGGCAACTTTCCTAGCCTTTTTTTTCACCACTTTAGTTTTCAGTTTTCTTAAAACGTCATAATAAGCCCCATGATCACCTTCTATCCCTCAAGAAAAATCTATCAATATTATTCCTTGGGTATCCCAAAACGTAGTTAAATGTATCTTTTTGAGCGGACCGCTGTCTTGAATTTGAACTGGCCCAGCAGATCCCCTGAGCAGCCACTGTTCTAATTGGACCTTTATTGGTAAGCAATACTAAGACAATGTATTACTGAGAACTTGTCTGCAGTCATCCTCTGAGGGCCGAAGCATGTTTAAACATAATTGTTTTGAATAAACCTCTGTGTACTTGACCTAGAACCATAGTAGCAATACATCCTTCACATTTCTCAGCCCCTTAAAGTAGTGGTGGCATTGTGATTTGCTTTGAGCAAAAAAAAAAAAAAAAAAGGACAAGTGTGTCAGTTTGGCCTTAAGTATCCCCTCCTCATTTGCTTTTATTCATTTGCATTTGCTCATCTGCTGACTAACAGAAACTTCTACAGCAGTGGTTCTCAACCTGAGAGTCGTGACCCCTTTGGGGGTTGCATGACCCTTTCACAAGAGTCACCCGATTCATAACAGTAGCAAAATTACAATTATGAAGTAGCTAAGAAAATAATTTTATGGTTGGGGGTTCACCACAACATGAGGAACTGAATTAAAGGGTCGTGGCATTAGAAAGGCTGGGAACCACGGTTCTACAGTGAGGAAGAAAAGCTTCCCAATAAAAATGAAAGGAAAAAACAAACCAAAATACAGAAAGGTAATCTTTGAGGTACAGCTGAATTAAACAGATCAACAAAGAAAACAAATTGCTACACCTTACATGTAAAACCAAAAGGTTTTGCTTCCACAGACAGTACTATTGAAATGTATTACATTACACCTGTGTTTCTAATAATATGGCATATATTATTTTTTTAAATCCACTTAACCTGTCATGCTTTCTAAAAAAGGGGGACACATTTATTTTGTATGCTTTCTTAATCAGTCCCTCTTTATTCTATGAAAAAGCTCCAGCAAAATATAAGTGTTATTAGGTTTACTTTTTCTGGGTCTACAGAACAGGAAACTATGGTAGGTGTTTATGAGGAAGCACTTTTAGGAAATGTTAGTGTGGTTTTGTGAGTTGGCAGAAGTATTATCAAGATTCCCTTTCCACCTGAGGCCCTGCTAATTAGAAGCATAGTTCATTTATAATAACTTCCAATGAGTTACTTTCCTTGACAGTGGAGTCCTGATAATAGTCAATAGAAAGAGCAAGAAATCTTGGAGAGAAGGGAGAAAAAAAACAAAAAAGTGTATTTCAGATGACGAAGGTAGAAAGCTTCTTATTGTGACTTGACCACTCTCTAAAGGGCAGAAGGTATAAAGGTGTTTCTCAAAGTTAAGATTTTTCTAAGCTCTAATCTTTACAGAATCAGTTAGCCAGATCTTCTCTTTGTGGAGCCCCTGGGTGCGTGTGAACCACCAACCCTTAGGTTAGCAAAACTGATTGCAAACCACTTACATGTCCCAGGATCCATTATATATATGATTTGAAATCTACCAATAAAAAGACCTAGAAGCATTAAACTACAACAATTTACTGTGAGTCAACAGCTACAATAACAAAACACCAACCCCACTGCCATCATGTACAGTCTAACTAAGAGTGACCCCAAAAAGGGTTCCCATGGCTGCGAATCTTTATAGGAGCCACTCGTCTCATCTTTCTCCCATGGAGAAACCATAAATCCAGGAATGAGTTTTGGGCTCACTCTAAATCCAAATTTAATTTAGGAATAGTTCTTATATCATGGCCCTGCTCAATACTTGCCCACAGATGATACAGGTGCTATAGCAAAATGTGGTGAAGACACTTGATGGTGTCCAACTATCAGATAAAATAGTGTCTGGAATCTTAAAAGATTGTCTCAAAACAAGCAGCGATCTAAGTGAAAATGTCAACTAAGTCCACAAGAAAGCAGCACACCATCATCAGTAACCTAAGGATTGTAAATCATATAATCCAAAGTCAAAGGAGAGATTAGTATCAGAGCCTAAATTGTGAGAAACCGGTTTGCAGAAGGCTATGGATGACAGTGGGAGCCCAAGATACTTCTGTGGGAACTACAAAGGAAATAAGACTCTGGTGATCACCCGCTCTCCACAATTGAGGAGTGGGAGGGCAATGGTTACTAAACAGAGTACACTGGAGAGATGACTATAGCAGATCAAACAGATAAACTTGACTTCAGCGGTTGAAACCTTGTCAATTGATCCCCCTTCTGATGCACCCTGGACATGATCTGGTTTTTCAACATTTTCTGTATCTGTTTTATTTTTTGATTGTTTGTTCATATAAAGCTTTGTCTCAGATGTGTTGTCATTGGGAGTCACCCTCTTGAAGTTGTTACACGTCTTGCTGCTGTTCAGTAAGGGTTGGGACAGGGGGAGGGGTAAAAGTGAGACGACGTCAAGGAGTCCAGGAGGGAAAAGAATGTTTGGACACTGACTGTGGTAGCAATTGCACATTGTTTGACGTGATTGAATTATGGAATGATATTATGTATTAACTCTCAATTTTTTAAAAAAAGAGCAGTCACTGGATAGGACTTTGGTGGTTCCTTGTAAATTACTGGATTATTTTGTTTCTTTAATAAACTTTTAATTTTAAAAAAGTTAATTTACTGTATTGTCAAGATAAAGGACAGCAATCTGTATATTTCTAGATATTTGAAAAATAATGACAAATTATAATAAATATCTGACCTGTTTATTGAAGATAAATGTTTGAGCTTTGAAATGTTTGTTTTACATAAGAAAAAACAGATAATAACTGTTTCAAGGTGTCTGAAATAATATCCTGCAGAATAGGATGGAGGAGTGATCTATGAACCATAGATTCTTACATCTTTATGTTAATGGAAGATTCAATGAAATTTCCCAAATACTCAAATGATACATATTTGTTATAGAAAAATAACAGAGTGGTTTAAATAATCAACTCAAAGTTACACAGCGATGAAGTAATGGCAGGGTCTCATCTAGTTTTATTTGTTTCATCACTACAGTGACTACTCTAGACACTCAAATTGCTAAAATTAAGCTTATCAAAAAGATGCGTTATTTTTCTTGCCTGCCTTTGTACACTATCCTTCCTTAATTCCCAATAAATTGGGATAGTAAATTCAATTCATATCTTATTTTGAAATAAAAATTTCAAAATATTTTAATATAAAAATAAATTTTGAGTTCATTTTTAAGCAAATCAAAATATTAAACATATGGTTAAGAGCTTGAAAACAATATAAAAGAGCATAAAATAAAGCAATAATAGAGAATTAAATCTACTATTTACATATTCACCCTGTGTCTCTAGCTTCTGCAGGGGTACCCCTAACTCCCCCACCAAAAAAAAAAAAAAGGAAAAGCTATGCTGGGTGGAACTTTCGTAGTATGCATTTTGCAACATGCTCTGAGTTACTGCACAGGGGCTAGGAAGGTTCTCTGGTCTCAGGGAGTTTTTTCATAAAAGCAGTTTTGCTCAAACCTCGTTTTTGTGATACTCAATTTAAGAAAAGAGTGTGTAACTATGAAGTTTTGTTTCCTGCTCAGGGGAAAAATGCCGCAGAAACTGTTGTGATATTGAGCACAGCTTACAAGAACAGCGCTATGGGAAAAACTCAAATGTACGAGTGGCTTTCTCTTTTCAAAAAAGGTGAAATGTTGATTGAAGATAAACCTCATTTTGGACTTCTGTCAACGTCCCAAAGGGACAAAAATGTTGACTAGTGCTGCATTTGGAGTTTGTTCCACCAGGTCAGACTGTTCAACAAGTTTTCTACTGAGAGGTTCTGAAAAGATTGCTTAACTGTGTGCAACAAAAAAGGCCTGATTTGTCAAAGATGGGAGGACTGGTTTTGCCACCACGACTATGCACCTGCTCATGCAGGTATCTCAGCATGCCAATGTTTGGCCAAAAGCCACATTCTCCTCTTGCCCCACACACCTTACTCACCTGACCTCACTCCATGCAACTTCTATTTGTTTCCACGAATGAAGAGAGACATGAAAGGACAGTGATTTGATAACAGGGGATGTGGAAGAAAAAACCGAGGGAAGTGCTGTCAGCCAACCAAAAAGCTGTCTGAAAAAATGTTTCCAAGAATGGAATCAAAGATTTGACAAATGTATTGAGTATAATGGAGAATACTATGAAGGTGATACGGTGGTTTTGTAAACAAACAAATAAATACATAGCTTTGAAAAACTGGTGTTTTTTTGGTGTACCACCCCCCACCCATGTACTAAATTGTACTTTCTGAAAATACTTTTAAAATAATCCATCACAAGAATGCAGAAAAAAAGGCTGAATGAGAAAATATCACTATATTATTATGCCAAAATCCTTTGTAGCATTATTAGGTTGATGGTGTCATTTTAAGCAGTTTTACAGGATTTATACAGTTGGTCAATATTTCCAAATAATCAGGTTTTTGATTATATTTCCTTTAAGATCTCAAAACAAGAAAAATATGAACATATACTCCATATGAGCTCCTTATCAACTTCCTCAAAAACGCAGTAATTAAATCTTGTGTTAGTTTTTGAATGAGTATTTAAGTAAAGCAAACAAAGAGACTACACAAGATTAAGTAGGAAGGAAGGCAGGCAAATTAGTTTTAAGACAAATCATTACTATTGTAATTTTCAAAGATCAAAGACAGTAACCATGTAGACTAGGATAAAATGTTTCCCAATGAAAACAATCCTCTCTAACAGTGAAAATATCACAACACAGCTTACACGTCATTTTAAAAAGCATTTACAGTCTAAACAACATTCTTACAAAGTGGAAAGGTAAAAGCACAACATTTTCTCATTACTGGGCTCAAGACTTTAATAAAATATCTTAGTACATCCTTTATTTTCAGAACCAGAATGCAAATTATGAGTTCAAAACCACTGTATTTCCATCAAAAGACACATGGAAACAATCATTCCAATAGATTAATGGTCCATAAAACACAGGTCTCCCCAACCTAGAGGCCAGCAGAACTCGGTGGTGCTCTTAACCACTGCAACAGCTCTGAGAAAGAGTCTATCAGAAGGTCCTGGGCATAAATGAGAAAAATGTGGAACAGACTCACAGTTATCACAGAGACCAGCCTGACTGCTCCCGTGGAGACTAGTGGAAGCCCCAAGACAATGGCCCTTGCCCTTCGGGTCTGGAACTGAACTCATCTCAACATTAACATAATCAAAAGGGCAGATTTACCCAAGGACAAAGGGAATAGAAAGCTCGGGAAAGGAGTTGGGTGGTGATGATACACTGAAAGGACCACAATGAATTAATTGAATCAGATTGTGAATGAAATATTGAGTATAAAACTATTTTATGATCAGTAAACCCTAACCTAATATCCAATAACAAGGGCTTTTTAAAATTATTCATGTCTAGCATATAACATGCCCACATAAACAGCATGTACACATGCATAACATGCATAGGGAAATATCATTTAAGGGGGTTATGCTGTTTGCAAAACACCTTATAAAACTATACATTAATTTATGTAAAATTACCGTCATCATTACTGGCCTAAAAGGAAGTATGCCCATTAAAGCGCATTTGGATACCATTCCCTAAAATACCAACTCTAGTATATGGAAGAACTTACAAAGTAAGAAAACATTCCTATTTATCTCATTGAAGTTACATTTCCATTTGCTCTACCACAGTTAACTATATACAGAGATAGTACAAAGGAATGACACGCTGCAATGTCTACCTAATGTGAAGAAACATAGTATTTGGACATGTGGATAAAGTCTGCAGACACATATCAACTTCTTTAAAACTTCTACAGAACATAAATGAATTTACCCCCAAATAAGTGATATTGCCAGTTAAAATACAAAGTGACACACACAACCCAGGCCCAAGAGGTATGGCTGAGAAGGACTTTGGGGATCCTGCATTGTGTTTTCACTTCTTGATCTCTGTCAGTGCTGATTACCCACTTGTATTCACTTCATGAAAATTTATTAAGTTGTTCATTTTCAATTTCTATGCTCTTCTATATTTATGTTGTATGTCAATAAAACAGTTACTTTATTCTCTGAAAAACTTTTCCTTCAATACTTCACTTACTAGCCAACAATCTTAAAATCCTATACTTTTGTCTAGATACTTTTAGGTCCCTAGGCTGCCCACTTTGATTCTAAAGAAAAATAAAATTGATTTAAGGAACTATTCCTATTAGAAACTCTGAGACAGATGGGTTTTCTCTGAGGAAGTATTACCTAATTGCATCATACATTCTTCTATGGGTCCACGTTCTTCTTATCCAAGAACATGTTCTCAAAGTCTTGGGGAAGCCCTACCCCCATAAAGTCTGTTACTAGTATTGCTCCTAAATTAACCTTTCCCCTAAAAGTACAAATTGATGAACCAATTACCTATATAAAGCCCTCAACCATTCTGAACTCTATTTTTTGCATAAATTACGCCACCAAAATCTGCTCAATCTTGTTGATTATTTAACAAGGGCCAGTGATACTTGCATTGATTTCCCCTACCTCAGCCTTTTAAATCCAGTATCAACTCATAAAAGCTACATTTGAATTTAATAACATATGAACAACTCAACTCTGAACAGAGTTCTGATCCAACCATTAGATTATTTGTTCTTTGGTAACAAAGTTATATATGTTAACCCCAACTAGGAATGCTATTGCCCAAAACATCTGATTTGAAATGTTAGTGGTGCATGGTACCACAGTGAATTCATTTAATCATTTCTACCTTGAATCAAATCATATTATACTTCATTTAAAAGGACTTAGCAATCAAGAAGACCCTTTGACTTGATAATTCAACCCAAAAAATGCAGTGGGAACTAAGTCTCACTGGCTTGGTCACATACCTATGCCTGAAGACAGAACAGAGGGGGTCTGGATCCCACACAAATCCTCCCCCACTCCAGGTGGTCAAAGACAGGTGTCACATTCAACCACTTCCTAGGATTTCAGTTTTGTTATATATTATCTCATCAGTCTTAACCCCTCTAACTCAAAACCAAAAACCTCGCTGCCATTGAGTCAATGTCAATTCATAAAAACCTTAGAGGGCAGGGTAGGACTGGCCCCTCTGGGTTTCTGAGATGAACTCTTTAAAGCAGTAGAAAGGTCAGAGCCGCTGGTGGTTTCCAACTACTGACCTTTAAGTTAGCAGTCCAATTCGTAAACCACTCAGTCACCAAGGTTCCTTAAATATCCCCTAAGCACATTTCCCCCAAGATTTAGTGTGCACATGCTCAAGGACACGGGCTTAGGAAAGGAGGAGGAATGAGAACAGAAAACACAGGAAGTGAGATGAGAGGTGATACAGGGGGTTGAAATGGATGAGCTGAAACGAAATGTATGTAAATCATTGAATGCAAAACTCATGACCTACTCTGTAAACCTTCACTTAAATCACAAAGTTTTGGGGTTTTTAAAAAATAATTTTATTGGGGACTCGTACAACTCTTATCACAATACATACATACATCATTTTGTCAAGCACATTTGTACATTTGTGGTCCTTATCATTCTTAAAACATTTGCTTTCTGCTTCAGCCCCTGGTATCAGCTCCTCATTTTCCCTCCTTTGCTGGTCCCCCCTCCCTCATGAACCCTTGATAATTTAATAATAATTATTATTTTGTCATATCTTACTACTGTCTGATGTCTCCCTTCACCCACTTTTCTGTTGTCCATCCCCTAGAGAGGAGGTTATACATAGATCCTTGTAATTGGTTCCCTCTTACTACCCAACCTTCCCTCCACCCTCTCAGTAACACTACTCTCAGCACTGGTCCTGAAGGGATCATCTGTCCTGGAAAATCACAAAGTTTAATAAGTGAGAAATTCAATGTACCAAAACAAAAACCTTTAGGAGCACACAGCATCAAAACAAAAAGGGGGAAGGGTTAAAGTAGACAAAAAGAATGTGGTGAATGAGGGGTAAGAATAAGTTTTCTATTTCAATTCAGAATACAGCCATTTCATGTTATTTTCTCTGTACCTTTTCTCAGTTTCCTTGCACCTTCTTTAGGTAATACAGATACTTCACACTATAAAAGAATGTGTAATCTGAAATTTTAAGAAAAGTACTCTCAATATTTTTTTAAATAAAAAAATCAACCTCACATCCTTCTGATACGAATTTCTGCAGGATCTACTATAATCTTAAGCATAGGTTCCCAACTTATTTGGTCTTCTGCCTCCCATTATAAAAAAAATTACTCAGCACCCCAACATTTAAAAAATTTTGTATTCAGGGAATCCAGGATAGATGATCCTTTCAGGACCATTGCTGAGAGTAGCCATACCGGGAGGGTAGAGGGTGGGTGGGGTGGAAAGGGGGAACGGATTACAAGGACCTACATATAACCTCCTCCCTGGGGGATGGACAAAAGAAAAATGGGTGAAGGGAGACGTTGGACAATGTAAGACATGACAAAATAATAATTAATAAATTATCAAGGGTTCATGAGGGAGGGGGAGCGGGGAAGGAGGGGAAAAATGAGAGCTGATACCAGGGGCTTAAGTAGAAAGCAAATGTTTTGAAAATGATGATGGCAACAAATGTACAAATGTGCTTGACACAATGGATGTATGGATGGTGATGAGTTGCATGAGCCCAATAAAATGATTAAATTAAAAAAAATAAAAACGCTTATATTATATAGTCCATAATCCAGGATAAAGCATAGGCTATCTACTCTTACCGTCCACCCCAGGGAGATTACTGCCCACATTAGGAAACACTAATCTAAAACAGCTGTAATGTCTTCCTAGTTTCCTCTTCTTGTAACACAGCACTCCTGGCATTTTCTGAAGGAAAGGTGTTCTCACATTCTAGTATCAACATCTCCAACCTGGAATCACGGCTACAGCATTAGACAGGCCTGCTTTCATTTAAGTTATTTTTAAATTTTTGCCACTCAGCATCTATTCATTTCCCTCTTTTCTTGGGAGCGCTATCCATTTTTCTTCATTGCCTAAATTTTGGTGGGACTGTCCTCACCTAGACATGGTCAGGATATGTCACTATAAGTAAGGCAAAGTCACTCTCCCAGGAACTGCAATCTGAAGTGGAGCGACTGAAAGACAGACCCAAAGACAAATGCTGAAGTCAATTCACTTTGAGGACAAAGTCTGATGACAAAGATCAATGGTTCCTGACGTTTCAAACCAGGGGCCTAAAATCTGGGGCACAGCCTGTTTATGTTTCGCCTATGAACTACGAAAGGATTCTACAGTTTTAAACTCACTCACTGCCACAGAGTCAATGCTGAGTCATAGCGACCCCCTCATGTAACTATGTACGTGAGCAGAAAGCCCAGACTTTCTCCTGAGGGTTGCTAATGATTTCAAACTGCCGACCATACGGAGTGCATCCCAACACATAACAACTACACCACAAGGGCTCCTGTTAAAATGAAAAAGGGTATTATGCTACATAAATCATTTGTAGCCTGTGAAGCCTAAAATACTAACTACCCAGGGCTCGTAGTGGGTCATGTGTTGGGCTGCTACATGCAAGGCCAGCAGTATGATACACCAAGCAGCAACGCCGGGGGGGGGTAAAGATGAGGCATTCTATTCCCTAAGGAGTTTCTGTCTGAGAAACCCACAGGGACAGTTCCACCCTGTTGCTATGAGTCTGAATCCATTTGATTGCAGTAAGTTTCGGGCCAACACAGAAAATGTTTGTCTCTCTACCACATTGTTCAAGACTACTCTGATTCTATGAATTTTATTACTTGTTTTGTGAAAATCTAATCTATCCTACACCCTTTCAATTTCATTTTTGCTTATATTATTTAGAGTTGGACACCATCACTTATAATCAAGAAATGTATTATTCTATCACCTAGTGAAAGCTGACTTATAGTATCACTTTAAGTACATCAAATACTTCTGAAAAATAACAACAGTCCATTATGTAGAACAGGCTACATAGCTATGGAAAAATAAAGGTCAATGTAATTTCTGAGAATGTAGAATTATACTACATTAAATCTTGTAGTAATGTAATTAAACCAAGAATTCTGACCAGAATTTATAACCAGTATTTCATTTAAAGGATTAAACTCTTCTTTCTTTAAAAATAGAAGTCACTTATATTGGACTGCTAACTGTCAAGGTCAGAAGCTCGATACCACCAGCCACTCTTCAGGAGAAAGATGAGGTGCTCTACTCCCATAACGAAGTACAGTCTCAAAAACCCACTGGGGCAATTCTACCCTTCTAGTCACTATGAGTTGGAATCAACTTGATGGGAGTGAGTTTGAGTTTTGTTGCAGTTTTACTTCACAACTCTGACTTACGTTAATCACATTACAACACATGCTATAAAGCCATGACAATTATCTATCCATTATCTAAGAGGTGTATACACCAAGCATTTATGCTTGTAGAAGGGAATGGTGTAGAAATAATTAATACAGTAGAACAATACGATGAGGATATGCACATGAGCACATTTGTGGAGACATTCCAAGAATCAGAGATTAAAGAAAATGAATTGCATTGAAATTTGGAGCTTGAGGGAAAATGGGGTGGGTGGCGGTGGTGGTGGTGGGGGACCTGTCCAGGCAGAATAAGGGGAATACAGGAAGCACAGAGGCAAAGCAGAATGAGTACTTGGAGTGCTGGAGCAGGCTTACATGCCTTGTTAAAAACTGGGGTACATTTCAAGCTGCAATGTAACACCATTAAATTTTTATTTTGGGTTGTTAAAAAGTAAGGCGCCCTGGTGGCATCGTAGTTACTCGTTGGGCTGTGATTCACAAGACCTGCAGTTCAAAACCACCAGTCACTCCTTGGAAGAAAGATGGGGCTTTCTACTCCCATAAACATTTACAGTTATGGAAACCCACAGGGGCAGGTCTACCCTGTCCTACAGGGCCACAATAAGTCAGTATCAACTTGATGGCAGTGAGCCTGGTTGTTTGTTGTTGTTTGCCCAAGAGTACTTATATCTTTCCTTAAAAAAAGAAAGAAAAATTATATGTGCATGTATGTATATCGATATAGCAGTACCTCCACAGGAATGGATAGAAATTTAACTAGGAGTCAGAGAAGGACATGGAACTAGAGATATGGCTGATGACAAATGGATCTTGGCTAAAAGCAGAAATTGCACAAAGATACCTATATTTTACTGACTATGCAAAGGTACTCCACTATGGATCCTAACAAATTATCAACAACACTGCAAATGATGGGAATTACTGAGCACTCAATTGTGCTCTTATGTAAACTGCACATAGGCCCAAAGGCAGTAACTCAAAAAGAACAAAAGGATACTGTGTGGTTTAAAAACAGAAAAGGTTTATGGCAGGGTTATATGCTTCCATCTTAATTTATTCAATCTGTATGCTGATCAAATAATCTGAGAAGGTAGACTAAAACTTATTAATCTGCCATATGGGAAGAGGATCTGAAGCACTTATGATGAAAATCAACTGAAAGCCTTTAGTATGATTACACCTCAACATAAAAATTTTTTTAAAAACCCTCACAAATGGACCATTAAGCAAACATCATGATAAACAAAGATTGGACCAGTCAAGAATTTCATTTTACTTTGATCCAATTAAGGCCCATGGAAGCAACAGTTAAGAGAGCAGATGAAATATTCTAATGGGTAAATATCTAATGGGTAAATCTGCTGAAAAGTATTCATAAAAAAAAAATGCCACCACCCCCGCCCCCAATCAATCATGCTCCACTACTCTTATGGTGAACCAGGAGAAGGTTTAGAGAACAAATCCATTTTCTATTCAATTATTCATTCACATTTTCTTTCATGCCACACAATAAAATGTCACTTACCACCCCCTTCCTCCCAGTCTATTTTCATTCCTCCTGCTTTCCTAAAACTGCTGAAATATGTCCTTGGGTAAAAGCTGCCATTTGGTCTCAAACAGTCGATTATTCTAAGGTGTGCACACTTCCCTAAGGTTACTGTTTACTTTATGGACCGGTTGTTTGGCTGCAGGTAGACAGACAGCAATGGCTGCACCTCAGATGGCTGCTCACGAGCTTTTATAAGCCCGGTAGCTATTCATCAAAATGTATAACATTGTCTTTGTGGACTATGTTATGTCCACTGACCTCAGTGTTTCTGAGACTACTAGTGATCCTAGAATCGTTCTCTCGAGGTATTGGTTTCATCTAAGAACTTTTTATAACTTTGCCCTCTGTATCTCCACCACATTGACGGATGTACTTGCAAAAAAGGTACATAAATACACATGCATACATACTTTCTGTTACGCATTTAGATATACACATATATTAGTATGTATACTCTCACCTCACATCTGTGACTATCCACGCATCTACTCATAGATCATTGTTATTGCAGAACTATTAAGAAACAGTATTTATTTGCCCCCCCTAACTCTTACATTCCTCGTGTCTTCCCCTGACCCTACCACTTTTTACTGGCCACCTTCTCACTGTATATTGCCATAACACCTCTCATCCAAGTGAATAATATGTTCACACTTTAGCCAAAGCCTCATCTTTCTCCCATGGAACAACCACCAGGGAAGCTTCCTCCCTCCCCAACTCTGAGAACCAACAAAAAATGATTCTTTTATTGTGAAGACCTTGTCTTGGCTTCCTATAATACTGGTCTCATACATCATTTGTCCTCTGGCAATTGACCTATTTCATTAAGTACAATGTCCCCTAGGTTCAACCATGTTATGAGGGATTTCTTAAATCATTAGTTTATAATGTTACATAGTATTTCATTGTATTTGTACCATAATTTATTATTCTTTCATTAATGGGCATTTAGGCTGCATCTTTTTGTTATCATAAAGAGCACTGGTGAAGGAAAGGGTCAGCAAAAAAGTTAAGACCCTCAACAAGGTAAGATTGACACAGTGGTTACAACAAAGGGCTCAAATGATTATGAGCAATGATTGTGAGGATGTTGCAGGATCAGACTGTGCTTTATTCCATTGTTCATAGGACTATTAAGAGTTGGAACCAATTTAATGGTACCTGTGGTAATTGCACAATTTAATGTCAACTTGATAATTAAGTATAGGCGTGGAGTCTAGCCTGTGAATCAGGTCACAACCTAATGTTGTCTTGTGGGCATGGTCTTCTCATGAGTATTCTGGGAACTTCCTCTCTCACTCTGCTTCACCTTCCTGTTGAAGAGTCAAACTTAATGGGCTGGAGAAACAGCTTGGAGACCCGCACCAGCGCTGAGGTGCTTCCACTACTGCTGGATCCACAACCGCCCTCCATCTTCCTGCACTTTTCATCACTGCATGTGACTGCATGAGTCTGAAGAAAGATTTTTAGACTAGTATTGGACTTACGGACTAATATCAGACTTATGGACTTGATCTGGACTGAACTGTTTTCTTTCTTTTTTTTTTTTTACATTTTATTAGGGGCTCATACAACTCTTATCACAATCCACACATATACATACATCAATTATATAAAGCACTTCCGTACATTCTTTGCCCTAATCACTCTCAAAGCATTTGCTCTCCACTTAAGCCCTCTGCATCAGTTGCTCTCCACTTAAGCCCTCTGCATCAGGTCCTCTTTTTCCCCCCTCCCTCCCCGCACCCCCCTCCCTCATGAGCCCTTGATAATCCAGATTGTTGAACTGTTTTCTTAATATACAATTATTCCTTGATATAAAGCTCCCTTAAACATGAGTGTACCTGGATTTGTTTCTGTAGTCTACACAGTCTAACACAGTACCCAACAACATGTATAAAAGGGGGTACCCCCAAAAAACTGGAGTATTTTTTTCAAAGCTATGTATTTAAAATTTTTTTTAACAAAACAATCGTATCAGCTTCAAAGTACTCCCCTTACACTTAATACATTTGTCAAATCTGTGATTCCATTCTTGGAAACATTTTTCAAACTCAAGTCGTTTGGATGGCTGACAGCACCTCCCTCATTTTTTTCTTCACTTCTTCTACGTCATGAAATCACTGTCCTTTCAGTCCTTCTGCATTCATGGAGACAAAAAGAAGTTGCAGGAAGTGAGGTCAGGTGATTACGGTGCATGAGGCAAGAGAAGCATGCAGTTTTGGGCCAAAAACTGGTGCACTGAGATGGCTGCATGAGCAGGTGCATTGTTGTGGTGGCAAAACCAGTTCCCCCGTCTGCCACAAATCAGACCTTTTTTGTCACATACAGTTAGGTAATCTTTTCAGAACCTCTAAATAGAAAGCTTGATGAACAGTCTGACCTGGTTGAACTAAATACATTATGAGTCAAAATTGTTTCATCCTTTTGGGAAGTTGAGGGAAGTCCAGAATAAAGTCTGTCATCAATCAGCATTTCACCTTTTTAGAAACAAACAAAAACAGAAGACACCACTTGAGTCTTTTTCCATAGTGTTACTCTGTGTTCAACATCATAACAGTTTCTGAGGCACTGCCCTGCCCTCCACCGCAGGAAACAAGCTCTCACAGCTGCACACTGTTCTCTTAAATTGGCCATCACAAACGACTGCTTTAATGTTACCAGATAGAACCTTCCCAGGTGACGCCAGTGCATGCACTAAGAGTGAGCTGCTGGATGCTCCCTTAGTAGGGAAAAAGGCAAACTGTGAAAGCTCTGCCCAACAGAACTTTTTTCAGCTTTCTTGGGGGGTACCCCCTCATAAATACTGTAAATGTGAAATAATGCTCTGGCAGAACCAACAGAATGTTCGCTTAAAGTCACAAGCATTTTTCCTTTTCTGAGAAAAGGTGGGTGACACTTGAGGCTGAAACTTTAAAAAAACACAACACACACACACACACATACCCCGCCCCCCTCAATTTTACAGAAGATTCCTTTTGCTGTCTAAGGAGTCTGAGAACTATCAGTCCCCTTCTCAGAAATATGTGTTCCATATATATATGTCTATACTCCTCACCTTGGCCCATCCTACATATTTATACTTCACAACATCCAACTCACTGGCAAGCTGATTGACTCAGGAATTTGCAAGTGAGATACAGTGATTCTGAGTCATTCTGAGCTCTCACCTCAACTGAGGTCACATGAGTGAAACAAGTTACATCACCACATGGGATGTCTTTATTCAGCACCTCATATGGTGCTGCCCCAAACAGGAAAGCCAGGATGCAGAGAGAAATGAGTAAAGCAGGAGAGCAGAGAAGCAAATACAAGTATCCAACACATCCAAGCATTGCTAAATGTGCGGAACATAGACACAGAGGCTGACATAACAGGGTTCAAATGGCTCCCACTTTCTTGGTCCCTGTCAGCTAAGCAGCTCAGGGGCAGCACTCTGTTGTAATAAATTCTTTTTTCATTTAAGGTACTTTGGAAGTAGACAACAACCCAAAATTTATACACAGATTTTTTCCCTATAATTTTCATGATATTTATGTGCCCCCACCCTCTTTTTAAACCAACAGGACTGAAAATGTTGGCCTAAGGCTGATGACCACGTGATTGGAAAACAACTACAAAAACCCGCCACAACATCTGTTCTGTAACTTGGGCCTTGGGTCAAGGGCAGCTCTGCCATCTTCTAACAGCAAGATGGTGCCCTGGTGGCATAATGGGCTACCTGTCAGGCTAAGAACCACAAGGCTGGCAATGGGAAACCACCAGGTGCTCCTCAGGAGAAAGTCGGCTTCCTACTCCCGTAATGAGTCACACACATCCTGGAAACTCACAGGGTCCCTGCCACTGTCCTACCGGGTTACTATTCGTCAGGATCAACTCGATGGCTTGAGTCTCCAAGTAGCATTAGATGCTCTAAGACTTCACATATAAAACCTTTACACAGACGGTGTCAAGTGTCCAGGAGAAAGATTCTCCAGGTTCTGATAGCATGGGATGCAGAACTCTTTTCTGTTACACGTGGGTTCTGATCCAAATGTGCAGTTCCAAAACTCTTCGTGGTCATCTCGGGAAAACACAGATTCACTGAGGAATTCAAACCAAGCCTCAGAGCTACTGTTTTATTTGTGTAATAAGTTCTAAAGTATCTTGTTATTGTTGTTTTTCATGTGTATGTGTATATGCAAGGGGCTTCAAAATGTTCATGAAAATTTTAAACTAAGAGAGGGTTTTTTCCATGAACTTTTTGAGGATTCCTTCATACATATGGATGTAAACACGAGTGTGTGTCTTCCTTCCTTCCTTCCTTCCTTCCTTCCTTTCATCCATCCTCCCTTCCACAGATCTCACAGAAGCCAATGGAAAACACTGTATAGCACTAAACACAAAGGTAGAAATGGAAGACTAAGCACCTCTGCCATAATAATCGGAATTCAAAAACACTCCTGGTCCAGTAACCCAGAGGCCAATTTCACAGTCAGCTGAAATTCAACATTGAATTTGACCTTCATTTGGATTCCTAGTTAGCAGCTGTGTGGTTACACGTTGAGCTGCCAACCACTAGATTAGCAGTTCAAACACACCAGAATGATGAGGCAGGCTTTCTACTCCCAAAATGTCTTACAGCGCTGGAGACTCCAGGGAACAGAGTTCTACATTGTCCTAAAGGGCTAATATGTGCCAGAATAAACTCGAAGGCAGTGGGTTTGGTGTCTGTTTTGGTGATGCAGTGGGGTAAGCACTGGGCTGCTAACTGCTGCAGGCTAGTGGTTCACACCCAGCAGACATTCCGAGGGAAAAAACCTGCAGTCTGCTCCTGGAAGCATTACAGCCTTGGACACCCTAAGGAACAGTTCTACTCTGTCCTACAGGGTCACAATGAGGAGGAATCAACTAAATGGCAGTGAATTTGGTCTTTGTTTTCTACTATTTAGGTATCTAGATTTTGCTTATTTTATATACTACCCCCGTTTCTCTTATCTAAAACCTATCATAAATCACTGTGTCTTTGAAAGTGTTGTTTGTTTCCTATTTCTAAAATGCCTTTTATCGAACTCGGACACTTTCAGACTCAGCTCATATGAGGCTGCCGTACTGAAACACTCCATGATCTATTCAGGCAGATTTAGGCTCTCTATCCTTTACAGCTTAAGTAAACTTAAACACACTTCCATTATAGGATTATGATTTCTTGAATTAGATTCAGGATTCTACTTACTGCTATATTTACATACATATTACCTTGGTTTGGGTCCTTCTGAGAGGTATTATATTTCTTAAATTACTTGCTCAAAATCATAAAAGAACCAAGATAGAAATCAATGCCTGTGTGTCTCCAAAGCATACAGTCTCTCTACTAGTTTAGACAGTCGATGGCATTTTGGAAGCCAACCCCCACTGACAATCTAATAGGATAAGACATATACACTCCACACTGAAAACATAGGTATATTTTCATTATCAAAAAAGGTTTGTTTTAAAGTTTATTATTCCCTTCCTCTGAAAACCTTTAAAATTATTAGAAATTCTAAACACCTATGTTAACTCAAGGCATTGGATCTAAGTTCTGCTTTTCCCCCTCACCCCCAACATGTAATTATCAATCTGGATAACCAGTCTCAGAAACCAACAGGGGCAGTTCTACTCTGTCCCATACATACGGTTGCTAAGAATAGGTCAGAATTGACTTGATGGCAGTGAGTTTGATTTGGGCACTCAGGTGAGAATCACAGAGGCGCTGATACCAAGGGCTCAAGTACAAAGAAACTGTTTTGAAAATGTTGATGGCAACATATGTACAAGGGTGCCTAATACTATTGAGTAGATTGTTGTAAGATTTGTCAGAGCCCTCTAATAAAATAATTATTTTTTAAAAGAATCATATAAATGAAGTACATAATCTTCTGTGGGGGGAAAAAGTATCCCCGATGAACTTGCTCAATGAATGACTGCAGCCATTGTTCCTCACTGCCATCAAGTCACAGGCATTTCTGCCCTGGTGGGTTTCCAAGGCTGTAAATCTTTCTCCTATGGCACAGCTGGTGGTTTCAAACTGCTGATCTTATTGTTAACAGCCCAATGCGCAACCCACTACGCCACCAAGGCCCTTGCAGTATTGTCACAAGTCTTCAATTTGTAAAAAACTAGATGTATCTGTGAAGCACAATTAAATAAGGTATGTCCATGTATATTACTGTGTACATCTATACTAATGTGTGCACACATATACTAGTGCAATTTTTCAAATTTGTTAAGGGTGTTACAATTAATAAAACATGTACTCAGAGACAATACTGAATTTCATCTAATTCTTTATACCTTTTCAATGGATACTGAAATACAGCTATAGCTGTGTGAGCACACTTGTGTAGGGGTGTGGGGAGAAGGCATTTCTCTTGGACCATTTCAATAATTCACGGGAAGAATAGACCTGTCCTACAATGTTACAGCATCTTCATATGGGCTGGAGACAGCTCCATGGCACCTAATACTAGCAACACAGTATTAAGCTTGCCTACAATTTCTATGCACATAATAGACATTATTGTAGGTAGAGGGACTCCTCTCCAGGATACATGCTCAAAATATGTGAGATGAAGTCTTGCCATCCTTTCTCCTAAGGAGTATTCTGGCTGTACCTCTCCCAAGACAGATTTGTTTATTCTTTTGGCAGTCCAAAGTACTTTCAGTATTCTTTACCAGCACCTAAATTCAAATGCACTGGTTCTCCTTTGGTATTCCTTATTCAATGTCCAATGGACATTAGTTCCTATTAAATGCTAAGCTTAATCTTACACTTTGCTGCCTGGCTATTTCAAGCCCAAACTATCCCATGTAGTTTGTTCCTATAAAGACCCATATTGCTTTCAGGCCTACAAACTATAAACACTAACATAAGTGTAAACACAAGTTAACTCTGGACCAGTCAGCAATGTTTGGGCACAAAAAACACCGAGTGTACTCATGACAGGTCAGCACTGTATTAAGTAATGAGGATGCAGAGATAATTAGGTCTCAGTTTCCAGCTTTAGAGGGGTTTTTTTGGGGGGTGGGGTTGGTAGGAGTGTAAATGTTTATGAACCTAATGAACTGAAAAATATAGGAACACAAATACTTAACCTATAAACAAAAATAATAAATTTTTCTAAAGGTTCATATCTAATTTTCAGTTTTGACCTTGGAAAATTATTTTCCAATCTAAACATCAAATAGTGAGCAGGGAAAAGGGGAAGCTAATGAGATTCTAAAAGTAAATAAAACAATCTTGAGACTTAACACTTGAGTGTTAAACTGTTAAGTGTGTTGTGTCAGTGAGCCGGTCTGAAGAGTTACTTAAAAAGTTTATTCCCACTTTTGAGGTTAAAATATAAATGTTTGGCTGAACAACCATCAAAGAAGGGGTAGGAAATTTTTAACTAAGCCACTGGCACTAGGAAAGCACCAAGATGAGCTCACACACAATGACAAGAAAATGCACCCTAGCACTTTCAATTGGAAAGACAAGGTAGACAGCACCCTTCAGTCTAAACTTACTGATGTACTTCTTCAAAACCTACAAGCCAACCATAAAAAGACATTACTTCACATCCAGGGGGATAGTGATAATTAAGGCAGACAGCAACACGTATTGGCAGGAATGGTCAGTTACTGGGCCACTCATGCATTGCTGGAAAGAAGGTAGAAAGTGCAACAGCTTTATCTAAGAATTGGCAGCCCTTAAAATGTTAAACATAGAGTTCCCATATGACCAATCCATTTTACTTTTAGGTATATATTCTTTAGTGTAAAAAAATATGGACGCCCACACAAAACCTTGTACACATGTTCACAGCAGCAATATTCACAATTGCCAACAAGTGGAAAAAATGCTGGCTACTGGGGGAAAAGGGAAAAGCTACTTACGGATAAAACTACTTTGGGGGGGTTATGAAAATATTCTAAAATTAGTTGTAGTGAGAATTATACAAATATAAAATATACTAAAAACTATTGAACAATATACTAAAAACTATTGAACAGTTCAAATATGTGAACTATACAGCATGTGGATTATATCTGAATAAAGAAATAATTAAATTAGCCACAATATCCAACAATTTTACAAACAATAAAGATGATTTTACTTAATCTAGAATCTGCAGCATAAGATTTTCCAGGCTTTTAACCTTTCCAGCCCTCCTGGTTCCTAACACTTCAAATCTATACTTTAAATCAATAACTTTAGCAGTCTTTTGGAGTTATACTTAAGAATTTCACAAGCATATATGCATAGATAAGAAATATGTGAAAATATTCTATTTCATTTTTTTTTTAATTTTTAAAAAGAAAGGAAGGAGAAAAAAACCCCAGCAGTGCTATGGGAAGGAAGTCTACCCTTTATTTAATCTGGTGGCACTGTTGGGGTAAAGCGGGCTGCTAATCTCAAGGTTCACAATTCAAACCCACTAACAGCTCTGTGGGAGAGCGATATGCCTGTCTGTTCCAGTAAAGATCTAGAGCCTTGTGGCCCTGTGGGGAGTTCTACTGTCTCTATATGGTCCTTATGAGTCTGAATCAACTTGATGGCCGAAGGTTTTCCTTTTTCTCTGACGTCAGCCATTTTCTGTTAGAATGTTAAAGTGAAAGGAAGAAATCTACATGAATTTTCACCCATTTTCTCCTTTGGCCCCATTAAACTGCCTTCTTCCCATAATACCCCACACTTCAACAATTTTATCAATTCTAGACAACATATCAATTCTACTCACCAAAAACAATGGGCACTTTCTCAACTGTGCCTTAATCAGCCCTCCCAGCATTACAAAAAAAGAAAAAAAAAACAACTCAGTGCTATGGAGTTGATCCTAGCTCACAGTGACCCTACAGAAATGACTAGAACAGCCTCGTTGGGTTTCTAAGGCTGGAAGTCTTTACAGGAACAGAAAGCCTCATCTTTCTCCTGAGGAACAGCTGGTAGGTTCAAACTGCTAACCCTGCAATTAGCAGGCCAACATGTAACTCACTAAGCAACCTGGGTTCAATCCCAGTTATTACAAGACGGCTACAAAAAGTCTGTAGAAAAATTGAATCCAAAGGCAACAGGATTTTCTCGTGATTGTTTCTGAAGGCCTCTCAAATGTGTTAGACTTTGTTAGCTTTCTTGCAACTCTTGGAAGTTTCCCTAGACATTCATCTCTGACCACGCCTTCTCAGAAACAAACACTGCACTTCCTACTACACTTCAACCTATCTGCGGACTCTGTACTCATTCACTCCGGGATTTCAACTACCTCCTCTAAGCTTATAGGATGGCTCCCGCATCTGTGACTCCATCCAGTCAATTCTCTCGAGCCTCCTATTTCTCCTAAATATCTCAAAGTTACCGCAATTGTAACATGCCCATAACAAAACTCATTCTCTTCCCTCTCGCAACTTCTTCCCACAGTTGTCTGTCTAGTTGGTCTCCTCGATTTGTTTCTCCTTGCCCTACACAAAATGGTACCTTTTAGGTCAAGGAGCAGTCTATAAGAAACTACAATCCTTGCAATTATCCTCTACCTCCCATAATATCAACATCGAGTAAATCATTGAAACTGCCTGTATTAATCCTTATCAGATCCATCGTACTCTAGTTCTGAAAGGTAGCAAGATTGGAGGTAGAGAGAATTGTCTCCCTCAAATGCCTACGCTTCAGGAAAATTAGCTGTTCAGGCCACAATAAAGAGGATGCAAAGAAATCAGGCACATATGGGGACGATCCAAAGCTGGACACACTCAGACTCAGGTCACAAGCCACCGAGGCCCAGGTGAAGGGCAACCTGGACTTGCATATTAGGCACCAGCGACATCACATCACAGGAGCACCGAACTCAGCCCCTAAGATGGGCCAATACCCTCAACCACGACACACATACACACAGCCAGTGGGGACAGGAGGGGTAAAGAGCAGACTGAGGCAGGCCTGTCGCTTACTTGCCGGTTGAGGGTGGGCTCTCTCCCTCGTGAGCTGCGCACGTGCCTCTGCACTCACTCACTCTCGCTTCTTTTCGGTTCTGGGACTCCTCTTTTGGCTCTGTGGACTCACTTTCTGGCCACTTTCCACAGGGTTTTTCATGCTTCCCTGAAGTGGCCATTCAGTCATGAACTTTCCCACGGCCCCACCAAGCGGTCTTGCACACTTTCCAGGGATGGTGTGTGCTATCTGAGACTGTAATACCTGGAATTTCCCTTTCCCTCATAAAAGTTACTTGGATTTACACAAGTGCTTCGGCCACACGAATTCTTTCAGTGTTGAGAAGCACGAAAAGAGGTAAATCATCCAGAAACCGAACAGTCCTCATTAACTTAGTTCATATCTCACTCTTATACTTCTTATAAATCTCACTTAATTGTTGTAAAAATTACATTATTTTTCAGCAAACTTCTTGAAGCCCCAAGTTTCCAAAATGTTTCCTCTAGCTCGAATCCACCCTGCAGACTGCCACTAGAATCAACTTTCTGAAATGCAAATGTGTCAAAGGATGTATTTACCTTTCTCAAACCAGTTAATGGCTCTCCTGAGACCCACAGTAGTGATTCACCGTTTTTTTCTCCCAGAGCCAATCTGAATGATGTAACGGAATACATAATACATCTCAAAGAACAGACAGGGCAGGAGAGGGGAGGCTGCCGCAGCACTGGGCTAACGTCATTTTCATCACACAGCCTTCACTTGCCCCATGCTCAGAAGTGCAGGGCAGGACTGCCCAGAATTAGAACTACTGGTCTGTAGAATGAAGCCTGAAAATAGCACAGATAAAGCTCCTTCACAAACTGAACCCCCTGGGAGATCAGGGCGACATACCAGCATGAAACATTGAACCAATAGAGAGGTCTGTGGGGCTGGCCCCAATCCCAACTACATTGACCCCCTCCCCAGAAGATTGTACTGGCAAGGACAGCACTCAAGATACAGCCCGGGGAGAGTGGCTGGTAGGCCAGGACCACACAGGAGCAAACTAAGAGGGAGAGAAAAAGGAGACCACATCCTGGCCCACCAAACCCCAAGGATGACACTCCTGCTGGGAGCAGCCAAGGCACAAAGAGGATCATAGGGCTGGCCCTACCATGAGACATACTCTCACTGACTAACACTGCTGCAAGGGGCAGCACTGGAGACACAGTGGGGGATTGTGCACAGTGTGATCACGCCGGGGCAAAACACGAAGGGAGTGGAGGGTAACAGAGCAGCAAGGGGGAGCAAAGCAACGAAGTCCCCAAGGAATCCTCAAAATAGACTTCGGACTTGGAGAGCAAGGCTTGGCACCTCATCAGACTCAATCAGAAAACATTTATAAGGGTCAGCAGACAGACCTGAAACTATTTATAGCCCCTCCCCCCTTTTTTCTTCTACTTCTTAAGTAAATGTGTTTAAGAAAGCTGATGATACCCGGCTATTACAAGATATAGCATCTGGGGTCTTAAAAGCTTTAAGATAAACAAGCAGCCATCTAGCTGGGAAGCAACAAAGCCCACATGGAAGAAGCACACCAGCCTGTATGATCGCAAGGTGTCGACAGGAGCAGGTATCAGGCATAAGAAGATCCAAAACAGACAATCATATCGAAAAGAACAAGGGGGGATTGAACTGGCGATCCAAAGCCCATCTGTAGACAATTGAACATCCCCTCACAGAAGGGTCACAGGAAGGAACGAGTCAGTCAGAGTGCAGTATAGCACCGACGAAACATACAACATTCCTCTCCCCCACTATCATCACCTCAGTTCTACCCTACAAACCTGGCTAAACTGGAGCATGTACACTGGTACAGATAAGAGCTCGCAATACGCAGAATCCAGGACAGACAAACCCCCAGGAAGAGTAAGGGGAGTAGCAATACCATGAGGGTAGGAGTAAGATGGGGGGAAAGGGAGTAACTGTTGACAAGACTCGTTATAAACTCCCCAGCGGGCAAACAACAGAAACATGGGCCAAGAGACAGCGGTTGGTTTAAGATATGAAAATAATAGTAATTTATAATTTATCAAGGGTCACAAGGGTGGAGGAGGGAGGGAAAGAGGAGCTGATATCAAGGGTTCAAGTAGAAAGAAAATGTTTGGAAAAAGATGTTAACACATGTACCAGTATGCTTGATTCAATTTAAGTATGGATTTGTTATAAGAGCTGTTAGAGCCCCCAATAAGATGATTTTAAAAAAATGAAACCCTACCCATCTTTCCCTTAATTAGCTCACAGGTTCTCAAATTGTGGTCCAGAGAATCCCCTCCCCCACTGCTTTACAGGAAGTCACACTCTTCTAATGATTCCTAAATGGGTGTCCACATCTGTGAGAATGTACAGACCTTACGGCAATCATGTCTTCACCTTTATCTCCCACTTTCATCTTTGAGTAGTATACAGTTTTCCCAAAAGCTACAAGAAAATGTTTTTAAAAAAATTTTCAAGTTCATGGAAAAATTCTTTTATCTATTTCATTTTTTCATGAACCTTTAAAAGCCCCCTTGTACATGAATGATACCATGTGACACTGCAACAGACTGAATACAATGGATATGGAAATCCAATTGTGTCTTCAATTAAGCTAGATTTTTTTTCTAATTTGCAAAAATATAAAATACAATGTTCCCTCTTCAGACAACTGCTTGTTCTGAATAATAGCTACCAGTCACATATACATTTTAAAATTAGGGATCCTGGTGGCATAGTGGGCTACACATTGGACTGCTAGTAGTTCAAACCCACCGACTGCTCCACCAAAGATGAGGCTCTCTACTCCTGTGAAGATTGACAGTCTAGGAAATCCACGGGGGGGGGGGTGGGTTCTACAAGAGCCTATACGGTTGCTCTGAATCAGGATCAACTCCATGGCAGTGAGGATTGAGGGAGACATAAAATTTATTATTATGTTAATATGTATTTATTATTAGGATAACATACATTAAATGGTATTTTTTGTTGTTTAATGTGATCAAATAAAACAAAGGCCCCTTGAGTTCTTCAATAAATTGTAAGCGTGTAAAGCATTCCTGAGATTCAAAAGTTTATATTGCTACAGTATTAACTAAAGAAAATTAGCTGGTGTTCCCGGAACAAATTTAAAATTTCCATTCGTTTGCAGGGTGATGTATTTCCACCACTAATGTAGTCCCACTCACAAAAAAAAAAAAAAAAAAAACAAGGAAAAAAAACCACCCCAAAACAAAACAAATACATCCTAAAGAAAGAACATGATAGTAAAAAGAACAAAGTATTTGAAATCAGTCAAGATTCTAAACTCAGAGTATGTATCTGTAAAACAGAGGCTATAACTGCTTCGTGAATTTTGAGAGATTACATGAGACAGAGTGTAAAAAAAATGGCAGTAGGATGTTAATTTCTTTCCTATTTTAAATATCTTAAGAAGTCAGTAAAATTACTGTAGTAAGTTAAAAGCAATATAATAATTATTTAATAACAAAGCATGCAAACTGTCCATTGTGAGTTCTGTCAGGATTATTGTAGAGTAATGACAGTGCTTTCATAATAAATTTCATAAATGCTTAAGTTCTATGGCAGCTCAATGGTTCCCTTTAATAAACTTAAGTTTGGGTTAATTTGAAAATAATAGCTATTTTATATATTCTACCTGTTTGGCCTAAGGGACATGTTTACAAAACTTCACCACCAAAATTTCACAAAAACTCATAGTATTGCAATTTACACCTCTTACACAACCTTTGTCTTAATTACTCCAGAGAGTCAATGCATTTCATACTTGTTCTCCAAATTATGAATGCAGAGAGGACTGGTTATTATAGTTGAAACTGTCATATTTACTTATAGTTTAAGTGTTACCTTTTTTCATTTGTTATATACAAATTAGATAGCCTTTAGCCTGATCAGTATAACTCTTGCTTTCATTAAATTCCTTGTTTCAATTAAACATGATGGAAGTTTTTAAGAGACAAAACAAGGACTGAAAATGAAAGCCCACACACAAATTTCCTTCATGCTTGGTTAATTGCTTATATAAATCAGGTATATGAAAATATACAGACTTTGCCACAGTAATTTGTTAGTGACTTTAAGTATAGTCCTATACTTCAATCCTGTGAACTAGGTAGTATTTTTCTTCTAAATGAGAGAACTCAACCTCATTTTTGTTAAATGCATTGCCCAGGTCAGACAGCTAGCCAAAGGCAGAGATAGAAGCAAAACTCAGCCATTAATGTACACCTTTCCCTGGACAAGCAAGTACTTATCACACTATCTTGTTAAGTAGACCAAAAGTGGAGATAATTGAGATCAAGTTCTGGGTCGGCTACAAACTAGCTGCTGAACCTTCAACATGCCACTAACAATCACAATCGCAGCACCACAGTCTACACACCCCTCTGCCTTGGTTTTCCCTTCTTTATGAAGCCTAAGGAAAAGGTCCAGGCCAAGTATAGACAACTTACAGAATAAAATGATGGGTGGAAAAGTTCGTAAGAAATACAGATATTGAAATTAAAACAAGATATGTCTCTTCAACAATCAAGTAATCAAAGATTAAGAACATTAGAATGAATGCTCATACAGTATAAACTATTGTATAAACCTGCACCATTGTTTTCACCATTTATTTTGTAACATGGATTCAATGTTGGCATCCATTCCTCTGGCACTTCGCCTTGGAAAGTAACTTTATGTAACAGTCCAAAATATTGAAGTTCTATACCTTTTTCGTCACAGAAAATGGAATGGCTTAAGTATTCCACCACAAAGGACTGGTTACACCATAAAAGTCACCAGAGAAAATATACAGTAATACAGTATTTTTAAAATTTTTTTACAAAGTAGTTATAATTAAAACAGGTATCCAAACGTTAAATTACAAAAACTTGTATATATAAAAATGGTAGTATGGTTACATAGAAGCATTAAACACATTAACAGGGAATTCCTCAGTAGACGGCCCTAAAGTTAGGTTGAAAAGAATGGCAGGTCCCCTGGAGTCAGACTCAAGTCTGAATGCCCACCTTCCTCCTTTCCTAAGCATAAGACATTATTAAATATCATTCAGTAATTTCCAAGTTTGAAATGAGCACCATCACTTTATAATGGAATTTGATTATAATAATTAGAATACCTCAAAGGCCTCTTTCAGTTCTAAAATACCAAAACTCCTAACTGCATTTTGAATCCACATCAAGCCTTAAGGATAACAGCAGAACAGTTGGAACTGAAACTCTTTATCAACGGATCCTCTATTTTTACCCCATGACTTAGGGACACAGTTTTGGACATTTCCACAGCCTTCAGGAAACAACTACCAGCAACATTAATTACAGCTGCTGCTTATCAAGTCAGGGAATTAAAGAAAGCAGCGCTGTAAAAGAACAGCCTTAGTCATCAAACCTGGAATGTACAATCACCTAGCTCTCCCTAGGTATTCTGCAAGAAAAAGGAAACTCACTTGGTCCTTGAGAAATGATATCTCCAATAGGAATCCCTGACTCATCCCCAAAGCATGAACCCTACAGCAATTTCCCTGGTACAGGAGTTCACAGACTGGGCACCTGTCCTGATGGCCTGCATCACCAAACAATGCTCTTTCCTGACAGGATATGCCTAGGGAGAACTACTAGCATGCATGTAAGCTTCCGCACACCAGCCACCTCTTCCACAGTCAGATTTTAATAGACTGATTTCGGATATTTTAAGCATTCGGAATACATACTGTCTTCTGTCTTTGCTAGAGAGTAGTAAAAAGGGGACTACATTCAATTATTGCAAAATGACTCCATTCAAAAAATACTACCACAACCAAAATTCTCATACAAAGGAAAAGATGCCCTTCTTTTCTTTACCCCTTTCAAATCAAAAAGTAATTCCCCAAAGGTACATGTTAAATATCCAGAGAACGTTTAAAATAAGACACAATCCAATGATTGAATAATATACATTTTCCACAGGCTTCAAAGCTACAAAGACTTCACTTCCAGCGTCAATTATAGGCCGGTGGATGCGGAGTCACAAAGCTCACAGACACTATCACAATATTGTACAAGGTGACGGATCAATTGGATAAGCTTGAGAACGCTTTTCTGGGCAAAGTCTCTTTGAAATGTGAAAAAGCACCTCAGTACGCAAGCCCCTTCCCTGAATCTTGAAAACAACTGCTGCTAATGTGAAACACAAACTAGCCAGTGTTTGCTGCCCATTCATCTTTAGGAACGTGGGCTCTGAAGTATCCTTTTTATAATCGAATTTCGGAGCTAACTGATTATTATTGGAAGAGCACCTTGCCCAGGAACCAAATTTTTTTCCGAGATTGCTTCCCATTCCCTACCCTCGCCAAGGCCAAAGAGCAACCACTTCCCAAAGTCCCACTTCCTTTTCCATTCCCCAGACCTCCAGGGTTTCCAACGCCCCAGTCTTGCGCAATATCCGTAGGAGCAGTAGCCGCAACCACCGCCTCCGAAGCCGGGAAACAACCCTAGAGGGAACATTGTCCAGCTGAAAAATGGGGCGGGCGCGGGGGGGGGCGGGGATGTAGGAAGTCGACTTCTGGTCCCACGCCTTAGGATCTGACCCCCTCATAGTGATGTATCTAGAGCCTTTTCACGAACAAGATTTTAAACCGTGACCTCCTACCAAGCCCCGCTGTAGAAGCGGTGGGCGGAAAGGGGAGGGGGGGCATGGGGTGACTGGGAAGGTTATCTCCCAGTTCAGGGCTTCGGCCTGGACAGTCGCCTCCGCCCCACCAGGACTATTGTTCCCAAGTTCCCCACCCCCACCCCGGATAGGAAGTGATAGTCACATCCCCTCCGCCTTCAGCAATATCCCCTTGAGAGTCCCAAGTCGGCTCCCAGCAGGATAGCTACACGCACACACTTCCCCCTCGACCTGAAGTCACCCAGACCATAAGCCCACCTTCAAACCTGGGTCGCAGGAGACAAGAGCCGGGACGGGTAAATGGAGCTAAGACAAACCACGCGCTTCCTTACGGACCCTTTCCCAAGCACAGGAGACAATATCACTGGGACCCAGCAACGACACCAGCCCTACCTTGCCCACTTCCGAGACCAGCTTGGGCACAAGGCAGCCCGCGAGTAAATGCCAGTCCCAACACCCCAGGTCCTCTGTCAGGCGCGATCCGCTCGCCACCCCGGTCCCAGCCCATAGCTGGCCTCGACCCTCCCGGGAGGGGCAGCAGAGCTGGCCAGAGGTGGGAAAGCGCGGCATCCCCGGTGCCCCGCCGGCGGCGCGTTCGCCTCCAGCTCCAGGCCCAGAAACAATAGGTGGTCGCAGACGGCGGTGCCGGGTGCGGGCTCGGCCCAGCGGCCGCTCCCTCGGCGCCCCGGTGCCCACGGCCGCGGAGGAGGAGGAGAGCGGGGCCGAGGGGCGGGGACCCGCTCGCCTCGCGCCGGCCTCCGCGCCCCGGGCCGGGGCGCGCCCCCACCACCCCTCGGCTCGCAGCCGCACACAAAGCGCAGGCTGCCCGGGCCGGCCGGCAGAGGCGGCGGCGGGCTCGCGCGCCGGCAGGAGCAGGCGACAGCGCGGGGAGGGACTCACCATGAAGTCCCGGGCGAAGTTGTCCTCCCCATTGTGGTCCGGGCTCTTCATGGCCTGGACCCTCTGGATGAATTTCTTCAGGATCTCCACTTGCTCCATCCTCCCGCGTCCCCCCGGCTGCGGTCGCTGGCCCCCCCGCCGCTGCCCGCCCGCCCGGCGCAGAGCCCGCTCCGTCTTCCCCAGCTCGCCTCCCCGGGCTCGTCTCCACCCTCCGACCCCCGCCGTTCCCTCCTCTTTTCTCCTCCTCCTCCCCACCGCCCAGGGGGCGGCAGCGGCAGAGGCAGCGGCCCGACTCCCGACACCCAACTTCCAGGAGCAGCCGCCGCTCTCCCACTGTAAGAGGCGAGCCGCTGCGGCTAGCGCCAGTCCCAACCCCCAGCTTGCTCCATCCTCTTTCCCCGCCCTCGTCCTCGGCAGGAGACGCCACCACCGCCTCAGGAACACGGCCCTGCGCTCGCCCGGCCGCCCTGCCCCCCGCCCGCCCCGTCCCGGGTTCCTCCGCCCCCCTCCCCTCCCCACCCCCCGCCGGCAGCGGCAGCGGCAGCGGCAGCAGCCTCTCCCCACGGGCGCGCCCCCGCCGCCAACCAGACGCTCGACCCCGCGCCGCGTCCCCGCCCCAAACGCTCCGACGCGCCGATCCGTCTCCACCCACCTCGTCTCCAAGCCCCCCCGCCCCTGAGTCCGCCCGCCCGCCCGCTGCAGCCCGGCTAGAAGTGGTTGGGAGGCGCTCTGGCGTCTGGTGGGTCCGACTCCACTTCCGGAGCGGAATCCCGCCCCCGCCGCCCCCTCAAAGCAGGTTTGAGGAGAACTGGGAGTAAAGTGGGTTCCTCTGGAGAAGCGGATTCGGTTCTGAGGGGGGCGGACCCTGGTCGATGGGAGTAGGCGTCTAGTCGGAACTCGCGGTCTCAGCCCTAGTTTGTAGGAAGAGAGCAAAATTCTAGAGTGGCTTCAGCGCCGTCGCCAGCCGTGGCCTGGGACTACAAATCCCGCCTGCGGGAGCCGGGAGCCGGTGCGGAGGGCGGCGGTGGGAAGAGAGGCACGCTGGGAATTGTAGTCATGCCTTCTTGACGGTCAAAGCTGGTTATGGCTAAGGGAAGAGAAACGTTTCTTAGGTGCAAATCTTCATCGGTTTTGCTGCATTACACCAGGCACGACCCCACAGTCCAGTCACAAAAAGACTTTTTGCAAATCCATCTAGACCCTGTCAAGTGAGGACTTGAGATGCAGCGCCTGCAATTCCTAGTGCACCATAATTCATTCCACGCAAACAGTAGGGGCTCTCTGTGGCGATGAGGGGAACTTGTTTCTTTGCTTTGAGTTGCACAGAATTTCATAATTGAATGGCTGTGCCCCCAAAGAGTAGACCTTTAAGTCTTCTAGTAATCAGACTCTTGTTCTGGTTTAATTCACCATTTTACAAATAAAATTATTTTCCCAAGGTCTCCTGGCGGTTTTTAAGCAAAGCCATCACACAAATCATTTTGCTTTTACTATGATAGCTGAAGAAGGTAAACTGGCGTAAGTCACGGACCTGATCTGTAGACACATGTAGCCGACATACACTCTTTGCTAAGCAAAGTGATGAGAGCATGTGATGAAAACAGGAAATATCACCTCCCCTGATGATTGTTTAAGAAGAAAGTTGTGAGTAACCAGATAACCGTGTTCTTCTTTTAATAAAATAAAAATCCTTAATCTGTAAAATGGAGTTTCCCTCAACGCCCTTGCCTACCCTCTACAGAAATAATGCACTCCCAAAGATGCATGTGTTGTTCGAGGCCATCGAGTTGGTTGCTGCTCATGGCAACCCCCTGCACAACGGAACCAAACACTGCCTGGTCCTGCACCATCCTCACAAACGTTACGTTTGAGCCTATTGGAGTCATTGCGTCAATCCATCTCCTTGTTTTCAATGACTTACTTTAAGTGCATGCTCTTGGTCAGTGTTTTAAATTTTCACTTAGTCATTGGATCTCTAAGGTAAACTTTATTTTCAGTAGGAGTCTAGAACATTTTACTTTTACCATATACAGACACTCAGTTTTGCTGTTGTGTAGGGAAAAGGATCTGGCTTGATCATCTCCCCGGATGACTCATTGAGTGTAGCCACCCCTGGCCCCCAACACGGGAGAGAAGTGACACACACTATAGGCAAAGCGCTGGATGTGTGATTAGGAGTGCCTCCACTTTGGATGTTTAAAAAGTATGGACAGTGGATGGTGATTGGTAAAGAATTCTATGTGCTGGGCAAGTTTTGGTACTCTCCTGGGAAATGTTACTTGCCAGAGGCATTGAGAACCATTTCCGCTGGTGTCTTCACTCCGGTGTTCCCTGTTCCACGCATTGGCAATCTCTTTCTTTCTTGTAACACTCGACTGTTTCTTGAGTTCTCGGCAGCCACTTTTGTAGGTTAGAGAAAAGAAATGTAAAGTACCTCCACAGATTTGTTTCCTTATTAATATTTAAAAAATGCTTTCTTTGGTACCTAGTTTTTTTTCCTTATTGTTGCTGTTTTTAATATAGTTAACTCTTGTTTCGACATCCCCTTACAGAAGGGTCAGTCACAAGGAAGAGAGGAACCAGTCAGGGTGCAGTATAGCACTGATGAAACATACAACTTTCCTCTAGTTCTTTAATACTTCCTCACCCCACCCCACTGTCATGACCCCAATTCTACCTTACAAAGCCAGTTAGACCAGAGCATGTACACTAGTACAGATAAGAGCTGGAAACACAGGGAATCCAGGATAGATAAGCCCCTCGACCAATAATGAGAGTAGCGATAGCAGGAAGGTAAGAGGAAGTCATGGGGGAGAAGAAAGGGGAACCAATCACAAAGATGTACATCAGGGGTGTCAAACTGGCGGCCCACGGGCCGCATGCAGCCCCCAAGGTAAATTTTTGTGGCCCACGGTGCTCTGAAATAAAATGAAAATAGAAAAAATTTTTATGAAGAAAACAGTGCTTAGGGGAGATCGAGGCAATACTGTATACACGATTCCCTCATTAACCTTTTAACTACTGAAGACGAGTGTACACATGCCCAGTGCCTTTCCTGGGGGCCTGTGGGCATGTATGAATGCACTCAGTTCTGGTGACATTTGGAAGTGGTATGTCTGCCACTCTCAGTGTCACATAATGTAAACAGATCCCAATAGCAGAAAGGTTAAAAAGAGTACTCTGGGTTTTGCTGTTATGAATCACACCGAGTGGCCGCGCTAGTTAACATTTTTAGAGGGAAACCATTATGGTTGTGCATCGTTTGTCAGCTGTCCAACATTTTGTGTTTTTTACTAGTTAATTTGTTATATTTTCGAGTCACAATGTAAGAAGTAAGGGGAAACTAATAAGAGGAAAGCACTGGCAAGTTCTGGGTAAAAAATAATTTTAGTTTTATAAATACATTAAATAAATGTTTAAATAAAAGCAATTATATAGTGTTTTAATTATTCTATCCATATTCCTGAATCCTCACTTCAAAATATAAATTTAACAAAATTTGTAAATGTGATGTGGACCCATAAATCTTGGCTGTTGCACCAAATGGCCCACATTTTAATTGAGTTTGACACCACTGATCTACATGTAAACCCCTCCCCAGGGGACAGACAATAGAAAAGTGGGTGAAGGGAGACATCAGTCAGTGTAAGACATGAAAAAATAGTAATAATTTATAAACTGTCAAGGGTTTGTGGGGGAGGGAGGGCGGGGATGGGAGAGAAAGAAAAGATCTGATACCAAGGGCTCAAGTAGAAAGAAAATGTTTTGGAAATGATGATGATGGCAACATATGTACAAATGTGCTTGACACAAAGGGTGGATGTATGGATTGTGATAAGAGCTATGTGATAAAAAAACAAACTCTTGTTTCAACCATCAGATATTATATCTACTTGCTCACAAGCTACGTTGTGAGCACCTCAAAATATGAGATGGAACATGCAAAAATGTTGTAAGGGAGAGCATAAGTTATGCAAATGGTGAGGCTCTGAACTATCTAACATGGGTGTTCCCCCTAGCCCCCTAAGTTCCTCAAGAGCAAAGTCTGTTGCCCTGCTTCCCAGAGGTCACAGCCTGGAAAACCCCACGGAGCAGCTTGTGCACACAAGAGATTGGCAGCAGACAAGAGCCTTGATAATAGAGGCCCCGGGTGGAACAAATGTCCTCAGCTGCTAACCAAAAGGTTGGAAGTTTGAGTCTGCCCAGGGCCCCACTAAAGAGAAACCTGATTATCTATTTCTGAAACACTTAAAGATGTTTAGGGATAGCTCTGTCTTCTAAAGAGTTTATAGTTTGATTCATGAAACAAAAAGGGTAGGGAGGATGAAAAACTTTTAGTTACCTTACATTAGTAAATGCCAAATGAGTGATACAGACAGTGGGTGTTACAACAATTATGGGAAGAGAAAATTGTGATTAAACTGGTCAGAGCATGATGTACCTCAAATGTGATCCTTAAAGTGGTAGCGAAATTACGTTTGAACAGAAAATGAAGTGGCTTAAGGAAGTAACAAGTCAAAAAGCATGAAAAGACTGGTTACAGAGGGTGGAGGCTCAGGGTGGATGGGACTGGACCCCATCAAGAAGACCGGGTGCCTGGTTAAAGTAGGTGTTGATATGGTACGGAGTGGGTGCCACCAAATTTTTCTGCACATAAAGGTAAAATTATGAAAGTTAGGAAAATAATAATCTGTCAACATTTTGTGATAAACCAGATATTAAGGGAGAAACAGAACTAATACATGAAGCAATAGATACATTATAATTGAAAATACAATTAAAGTAATCTAATTACATTAATTTAATTTAATATAGTTAAAAATACACATTTTAAACCCAAATGAGAATCTACCCTTAGATACCCAGACTCAGTGATATCAAGTAGATTCTGACTCATAGCAACCCTGCAGCTCAGAATAGAACTGACCTTTAGGGTATCCTGCTAAGCTACTGGTGAATTTGAACTGCCAACCTTATGGTTAGCAGTCAAACTCTTCTTATCTGACAGGACCACCATGACTCCATTCAGACACATAGAGACCCAGTATAGAGTTTTCCAGACTTTGTCAATCTTCACCAGAGCAGAGGGAGCCGTGGTGGCACTGGCCTGTAAGGATTTTTCTGCTAACCACAAGGTCCGCAATTCAAAACCACTCTGCTCCGTGGGAGAAAAGTGAAGTGAGGCTGTCTGGTCCCTTAAAGATTTACTGTCTCCGAAACCCTACAGAGGGTCATGATGAATCATAATCAATCCAATGGCGGTGAGTTTGGGGTCTTGAACGTAGCCAGCTACTTGTAATCTATAAATGATGGGGAAGCCGACAATATCTTGGATTAATTGTAATAAGCACCCACCTAATTTACAATTTTTTAAAAGGCAGAAACCTGGACTTACTCTATTTGTGAACTCAAATTTTTATTTTTAAATTAATTCCTAAAAAAATACACATCATCCCTCTTTATGACACAGAGGATTATTTTGTGAAGAAAAATACAAGTTCAGTTATTTTGGGGGAGGGAGGTAGAGAAGTGATTCACAAGAATTGGACTGAAAGTGAAGAAGTTTTAAAATATATATATTGGGTTTTTCCCTTCTATTTTTGTTTAGGAATGATAATGTTTAAACTTTTTCCATACAAATAAAAATTCTCAATGAAAAAAAATATATGTATACACACACAAAGAAAAGTAAGCACAGAAAGGGAAAAGAGGCAGATTCTTCTTTGGGAGATTTTTAAAAATATAACATGTGACAAACCAAGCTTTAGAATGTCCAATTACCTACACCACAGACCTCTTCTCCGAGGAATGGACTGCCTTGCCCATCTGCACCACAGGTGAGGGTCGGAGCATAGGACTCACGCTAACCATTCTTATAGAGTGGCTGGGGATGTCAGCCTGCTGTCGGATGGTCTGAGCCAATCATTACTCACTGTTGGAAGCTGAACTTAGGAGCTTAGAATTATCATTAAGTAGCAATGGCACAAGTTAAATGTACAGCATGAGGTAGAATTATAGCTCTGCCTGAGTCTTAAGAGAGTTGAAATAATGAACAGAAAGTATGAAGAATCTAGTTAGTGAAAAGATTAAGTAGGCATGCATAGAGATGCAGGGAGAATCACTGGAGCATCATGGCTTCTTTTCATAATAAAAATGTGTTTAATGTATAGAACACTGGCATTAGATATAACTAGATAATAAACTGAATAGTTAACTAATATATTCCAAAACATACTGCTTCATTGAATTTTCATCATTAAACAAAGCATAAGTGAAAACATTGGAAACAATTATCCCTTAAAACAAGTAGCAAAATGGAACAAACAACACCATCTAGAATGATGTGTTCTTATGCAATGGACTATTTTTCTGCTTCCCAAAAGAAGAAACAGATTTCTCTTATTTAATTACAAATACAAGAAAACAAGATATATTCTAAGTAAAAATAATAATAAAAAGTCAGAAGAATATTCAATGAATATAGACAAACAAAAAAATCCTCCAAATTCATTTTTAAAAATCCTCCCAATTGGAAGATTAAATCAATTCCAGTTTATAATTCACAATAACACAATTATGCATAAAATTGTACAATGATATAATAAATTGATCATTTTTACATGGAACAATATTTCAAACAATAAGACAGCTGATAAAAGAGAGAACCACGAATAAGAATAAAATGGATTTGCAAATTTATGCTCAGTAAATAGCTTTATTGTTCTGAACTTAACCAAAATAAATTTTGGAAAATTGAAATTCCCTAGACCAGCATCATGGCTTCTTGATAGCTTTTCAACACAGATTCTGTTGGTATTTATTCCATAAGTCTTTCTTTCCCTGAAACAGAATAAATCAGAACCAAATCCAATGTGATCAAGGTGATTCTGACTCAAAGTGACCTTAAGGGACAGAGTAGAATTGTTCTAAGGGTTTCCAAGGCTAGGCCTCTTTACAGGGAGCAGAAAGCCTGAATTGCCTTCATTAATACTCTCTACACTTCTATACTTCAACCACTTGTCTGTCAGTTTGTTGCACTGCTGTGGCTTGTATGTTGCTGTGGTGCTGGAAGCTATATCACTAGTATTCCAAATACCAGCAGGGTCGCCCAAAGTGAACAGGTTTCAGCAGAGCTTCCAGACTAAGAACAGATGATGAAGGAGTACTTGGTTTCCCATTTTGAAGGAAAGAGTTGCTGAAACCTTATGCATAGCTTCAGAACCCTTGTCAGATACTGAAGGCCCCCCAAATGGAAGCAGAACACTGTTGGAGGTAGTGCCCTCAGGTCACAAGGGACTTGAATTATGACTGAGGATGAGCTTATTTCACAGAATGGTTGTGGCAATGGTGACATGAGTTAGGTAAAGTCGGTAGGAGTGGAGCCTTCTGGGTTTTCATTTGCTGATACCATAAGGAGAAATGACTGGGGGGAAAGAGTGCTATTGATTGGGATTTGGAATGTGCGAAGTATGACTCTAAGAAAACTGGAAGGGGTCAAAAATGAAATGGAATGCATGAGAATCATTATCGTAAGCATTACTGAGCTGAGCTATCCATATATATTACTGATATAGATAGATACATACAGCATGAAGTAAAATAACAGCTACTGTATATATTCATGTAAAAGCCAAGTTTTTGTGTGTGTTTTTTTACGCCAAGTTTTTCAGCACATTTTTTAATGCAGTTTTTGTGGTAAAATTAGGTGCCTCGGCTGATATTCAGGTCAGCTTATATTCAAGTATATATAGTAAATTAGTCCACACAGCAGTACAGAGGGGTCTGTTCAACTCACTTCCATGGAACAGTTAATATACTGCAAGTCCTTCAACTCACGAGAGCTGCTGGGTCCAAGATCAAGGAAACAGACAGCTGAGTCTTCCCTGAGACAATGCAGGCAGTCTGGTCACAGGCAGCAAACAGCAGGTGGGTCACCAACAGTCATCAACTCAGGTACTTAGTGAAGCAGGCCTGGATGCGATATCAAATTCAAGCAACGCAAGCCAACAGGATCTGACAGCCTCAAACTCAAGCGATATATACAACCAACAGCATGGTGAAGCAGGTCTTAAAGGAACTTCAAGCTCTGGCCACACAATCCATAGGTTGGCTGTCCCACAGTTCGTGTAGCTCAAAAGTTGAGGCAGAGAACTAGTTAAAGCAGCCTCATGCTGGTCTGATCACCAGAGAGCAGGAGAGAAAGGGGCAGGGCTTGTCTAGCCATTTATGTCTTTGTCCTCCAATCAAAATTAGACCTTATTAATCCCACATGTTTCTATTGGCACAATAAACCTACCTATCACAATTTACTATGCTGGCAATAACACAATCAAGAGGAAGAGTGTGGCATTCAATGTCAGAAAGGATCTTGCTAAATCAACATGAAGTACCATGCTACCTGTATTTGGATTGTATCTATTCACCTTAAAAGGAAATCCAGTCAATATAACTATTATTCAACTTTATGCATCAACCAAAAAAGCTAGTGATGAAGAAATTGAAGGACTTCAGTCAGAAATTGATCAAACATGCAATCAAGATGCATTGATAATTATTGGCAATTCTAATGCAAAAGTTGGAAACAAAAAGGAAAAAACAGTAGTTGGATATGGTCTTGGTGATAGAAATGAAGCTGGAGATCACATGATAGAATTTTATAAAACCAATGACTTGTTCATAGCAAATACCTTTTTCAACAACACAAAAGGTGACAATGTACATAGACTTCCCCAGAGAGAATACACAGAAATCAAATTGAGACTACATTTGTGGGAAGACGGGATGGAAAAGTACAATATCAGCAGCTAAAATCAGACCAGGGACAGACTGTGGCATAGACCTTCAATTGCTCATATGTAAGCTCAGGATAAAGGTGAAGAAAATTGAAAGAAGTCCACATGAGCTAAAATGCGACCTTGCATCTATCTCCCTGGGATTCAAGAGCATCTCAAAAGCAGATTTGACACATTCGACACTAATGAGAGAAGACCTGCTGAGGACATTGAGACCTTCATTCATGAAAGCAGAAAGTCATTAAAAAGACAAGAAAGAAAAATAATTGATAAATTATCAAAGGTTCATGGGGGAAAGGGGAGCAGGGAAGGAGGGGGAAATGAGCTGATACCAAGGGCTCAAGTAGAAAGCAAATGTTTGGAGAATAATGAGGGAAACAAATATACAAAAGTGCTTGACACAATAGATGTATGTATGGATTGTGATGAGTTGTACGAGCCCCCAATAAAATTATTTTAAAAATAAATAAAAGGGAGGAAAAAAAACAAGAAAGAAAGCATCAAAGTGGATGTCAGAAGAGATTCTGGAACTCTCTTAGAGAGTCAAGGGGGCCCAGCGCCAGAGAGTCTTGCTGTTGTGTGAGTTGCCAGCGACACTTCATGATGGGGGACATTCTGACTCGTGAATCAGAGTTACTTGGACTAGTAAGAGAGTATTTAGATTTTGCACTTTGAAAACATTTTCAAAAGAGTGCAAGCCAAAAGGAAAACCGTTATCCAAGCCCACTGGGGCATCTTTGAGAGACTCCACGTCACTCATTATCCAGAAGGAGCTCCTCGTCGCCTTCGACCAGAACGCCTTCTTCCGCCAGTGGGAGCAGCATGTCCCCAGTGCCCTCCGAGATGGGGACTCGCTGGCCCAGAAGCTGGAGTTCTATCTTCACATCCACTTCGCCATCTACCTTCTGAAGCACTCCCAAGGGAGGCCTGACAAAGAGGAACTGGAGGAGAGGGTTTCTTACTTCAAAACCTACCTGGAGAGGAAAGGCGCGTCGCTGCGCATGACCACGGAGTTCCTTACTACGCCCTCCCTTTTGTTCCCAACCCCGCGGTGCACCCCTTCAAAGAGCTCTTCCAGGACTCCTGGAGGCCAGAGTTGAAGGTGAAGTTGGGAACGTTCCTGGCTTTAATTTTTAGAGCCAGTAGAACGCCAAGGCTGCTAACACTGCAAGGAGGACGGACCCAGTAACAAAGACTTGCAGCAGCAGGTCCACCAGCAGCTGGTCCAAGCGGAACAGCGGCGGATGACGTACCTGAAGCGCTGTAATAAGATCCAGGCGGACTACCACAACCTCACCGGGGTCACGGCGGAGCTGGTGGATGCTCCGGAGGCCACAGTCAGTGGCAAGATGATCACGCCGGAGTACCTGCAGAGCGTCTCTTCAGTAACCAGATGCGGCAGAGCCTGGCGCACAGTGTGGACTTCACCAGACCCGGCACGGCGGCGACCATGTCGAGAGCCTCCCTGGTTCCTGTGAAATTGAAGGATGTCCCCTTGCTGCCCTCCCTGGACTACGAGAAACTGAAGAAGGATCTGATTTGGGGCAGCGACCGCCTGAAAGCCTTTTTGCTGCAGGCTCTACGCTGGCGCTTGACCACGTCCCATCCTGGAGAGCAGAGAGAGACCGTCCTCTTGGACTGTCACAGCGGCAGCTAGTGGAGCATGCTCCAGCTGCTGCACTCACGGAGCAAGGCAGTGCGCCAGTACATGGCCGGGCTCATCAGCGCGTTCGCCTCCCTCGCCAGAGGTCGCCTCTACCTCAGCCAGAACACGAAGGTGCTGCAGATGCTGGAGGAGCGGCTGAAAGCGGAGCATAAGGACGTCATCACCCGGGAGAACGTCCTGGGACCTTGCAGAAGTTCCGTCTCAGGCGTCCACTGCAGACGGCGATGATTGGAGACGGCCTGGTCCTCAGGCTGGTGGACATGCTCAAGGACCCTGACTGCCTGTCTGACTACACGCTGGAGTACTGGGGGCCCTGCTCACGAACCTCTGCCTGTGCAGCGCAGGGAAGAATATGTGCGCCAGAATGGCGGCCTCGCGCTGAAAGTTTTCTCAGATCTGCTCGGCCATGAGAACCATGAGATACAGCCGTACGTGAATGGAGCTCTGTACAGCATCCTTTCGATCCCCTCCATCCGGGAGGAGGCCAAGGCCATGGGGATGGAAGACATGCTGCGCTGCTTCACCAAAGAAGGCAACGCGGAAACGATTCGCCAGATGGAATTCATCATCAGGCAGCTCAACACTGAAGAGCTACTAGATGGCGGCACTGAATCTGCCGGTGACGAAGATGAAGATGATGTAGAGGACCACGACACCATGGAGGCCAATCTGGAAAAGGACGAGCTGATCCAGCCCCAGCTTAGGGACCTCTCGGGGGAGAAGCTCCTGACTACAGAGTACCTGGGGATCATGACTAACACTGGCAGGACTGAGGCCGAGCTGTGGAAGGACCCGGCCGCCAGGGTGCAGTGGAGCATGGATGAACCCTTGCGTGGGTGGGTCACCCCAAGCAGTCACCGGATGGGGCCCCCAGTGTAAGTCCGGGGAGAGGAGGTGGGGTTGGCATTTCTGGTGCTTCGTCTTGACGAACAGCGGCTTGAGATGTATGCCATAGACATGTGAAAATAAAACATGCGTGTTGAGAAAAAAAAGGAGAGAGTCAAAAAGCTGAATACAACTTTTCTAATGGTAGCCTATGAAGACAAAGCCAAATATTAAAATGCAGTGCGTGAAGATCCAAAATTTGAAAATCAAAAGGGAAGGACAACCTCAACATACCTTAAACTGAAAACACAAGGAAAAATTCAAGCCTCAAATTGCAATCTTGAAAGAGTCTTTGGGCAAAAAAGTGAATGATGTGGGACGCATAAAAAGAAGATGGAAGAACACACAGAGTCACTGTAAAAAACTAATCAATAACCCATCATTTCAGGAGGTAGCATATGAGCAAGAACTAATGATGCTGAAAGAAGTTCAAGCTGCAATGAAGCATTAGCCAAAAACAAGGCTCCAGGAATTGATGCAATACCGATGGGAACATTTCAGCAAGCTGATGAAGCACTGGGAGCATTCACTTGTCTATGCCAAGAAATTTGGAAGACTGCTGCTTGACCAGCTGGCTGAAGGAAACCATATTTGGACCCACTCCAAAGAAAGCTGATCCAATATAATGTTTGAACTATAGAACAGTATCAATGATATTGCATGCAAGTAAAATTCTGAAGATCATCCAACAAAGATTTCAGTAGTACATTGACAAGGAACTGCCAGAAGTTCATGTCAGATTCAGAAGAGGAATGGAACAGGAGATATCATTGCTGATGATAGGCAGAGAATGCCAGAAAGATATTTACTTATATTTTAGTGATGATGCATAATAAACTATGGATAACCTTGAGAAGAATGGGAATTACAGAACACTTCACTGTGCTCATGAGGAACTTGTACATGGACCAAGAGGCAATTGTGCGAACAGAACAAGGCTTAAACTCAGGAAAGGTACGTGTCAGGGTTGTATCCTCTCACCATACTTGTTCAATCGACAGGCTAACCAAATAATGAGATCGCTTATAGTAAGAAAAATGTGGCATCAAGATTGGAGTAAGGCTTTATTAACAACCTGAGATATGCAGATGACACAACTTTGCTTGCTACCAATGGACTTGAAGCACTTGCGGATGAAGATTAAAGATTGCAACCTTCATTATGGATGGACTCAATATAGAAAAGGGCCCAAATCCTTACAACTGGACCAATAGTAACATCATAATAAATAAAGAAGAGGTTGAAGTTGTCAAGGATTTCATCTTGCTTGGAACCACAATCAATACTCATGGAAGCAGCAGTCAAGAGATCAATCAACACATTTCATTTTGTAAATCTGTGCACATGACCTCTTTAAAGTGTTGAAGAGCAAGAGAGTTACTTTGAGGACTAAGGTGCACATTACTCAAGCCATAGTATTCCCCATTGCCTCAGATGCATTTGAAAGTTGGACACTGAATAAGAAGGACTGAAGAACAGGTGCATTTGAATTGTGGTGCTGGAGATGAATACTGAATACCTTAGACTCCTAAAAAGACAAACTAATCTGTATTGGAAGAAGTATGACCTGAGTGCCTCTTAGAGGTAAGGATCGCAAGGCTTCGTCTTGTGTACTTTTGGCATGTCAGGAAAGACCAGTCCCTGGGGCAGGACAACATGTTTGGTAAATGGCGGGGAAGTGAAAAAGAGGAAGGCCCTCCACAAGCTGGATTGACATAGTGGAGGCATCAATGGTCTCAAGCACAGAAACAATTGTGAGGATGGTGCAGGACCATACAGTGTTTTGTTCTGTTGTGCAGAGGGTCCCTACAGGTCGCAGCCGACTCTTTGGCACCTAACAACAGCAATACCTCTACTTCTGGTATTCTCTAGTTTCTGATATTGATTGTGAAGGCTACACAGAACTCACAAACAAAATTCAGGTATGTTGAGGATGCTAACAAGTTGTAATGTCAGGGAGACATGCCCAGAGGAGTAATTTACCTGGACGTGTCACTAAATTCCAGGTAGGCTCAATAAATACAACCCCACTCTACTGTAAAGCATTAACCCGAAAGCATACAGTTCAAGATCCCAGAGTCAGCAAACCCAGCTCCCTAAATTAAGTGCTCAGAGGCATCCCCCTCTAGTAAGCCTTAGCTCAAAGGCACTCAACTCTTCCCCGCGGGTCAGCAAGTCCAACTTGCCCAATTAAGGCCCAGAGGCCCCCACTCTGCAAGCCAGCCTCCTGCACAAAAGCATTTAACTTGCTCTTGAGGTTGGGAAATCCATCACATTGTTCCATGCATTTTCTCCTGGTTCTGCTGTTGCTCCTCTGATAAGTATAGCTATAATCTGGACCCAAGAGGTCTCCACTGCACAGGGATCTCAGGTCCAGTGGATAAGCTCCATTCCTGGCTCTTGCTGATAATGAAATCACTCCTCCTGCTTCTCAGAGCAGGATATAACACAACATTTTATACACATCAGGATAGGACTCAGTGAATCTTATTTGCAATTACTCATAGGTGAATCCTATCAGTGTCTTTCCCAACATTCCTACTAGACCTATGAAGGGAAAAGTCGTTTGGAGGTTGAGATAGTTAAGGTTTATTGTGCCAACCTGGCCAATAAACACATATAGGGTTAATTGAAGGGTGAGCCTCGCCTTTCTAGTTTCCGGGTCTCTTGTTTTCTGATGGTCGGACCAGGGTGCAGCTGCCTTAGCCAGTTCCCTGCTTCAGCTGGCCAGGCTTACTTCCTGCAAGACATCCCTGAGGAGAAGCCACATGGACCTACCCCGATGCAGCCCTGGGTGCTGGAGCAGCTGCGAGGAGACCCCTGCGAGTGCTGAGATGCTTACACAGTCACTGATTCAGCTTTCCTCCTGCAGTCAGTGTCATTGCGTGTGTTTTGTGAGATAGAAGAGGACTTTGTGTCGGACATATGGGCTAATGTTGGAATTATGGGCTTGGACAGCACTGGGTTGGGATGCTTTCTTAATGTACACTTACACTTCATATAAAACTCTCTCCTATATACATATGAGTTTCTGTGGATTTGTTTCTCTAGTCTCCCAGACTAACACAGAGGGAGTTAGAGACTTTGTCAGAAAGAGCAACATTAAATAATTCATGGTCCCTGCAAAGCTTCGTCTTTTGCCAGAGGAGTAGCTGGCGGGTCCAAGCTACTGACCATGCAGTTAGCAGTCCAATGTCTGACCCACTATGCCATCAGGACTCCTTTACAACAGAAGATGAGGGTCATCAGACAGAACATGGGTTCTGAAGTCAAAGAGATGAAGTTCAAAATTTGCTCCATCTCTGGCTCAGGGCAAATTACCACAACTCTCAAAGCCTCAGAATCTTCTTTTATGAAAACTTCCTGGTGCCATCTTCTCAATCTCATTGCTATCAAGTTGATGCCAACTCATAGTGACTATATAATGAGGTAGAACTCCCCTTGTGAGTTTCAGAGACTAGCTGTTCGTGGGAATAGCCCTGTATTTCTCCTGCAGAATGGTTGCTGGTTTCAAACTTCTGACTTTTAGGGTTGCAGCCCAATGCGTAACCACTATGCCACTAGGGCTCTCTGGGAGCACATTAGTAGGTGTTTTAAGAATAGGGTTCATTTGATGATAGGATAGGAACAAAGAAATGATTTCATGACCTGTAACTTTTCTACCTCCTGCCTCTTTAAGCTCTTTTCTATTCACTGGCTACGTTCACTCTTAGGTAAATGCTTGAGAAATAAGGGGAGGAAAACCCCTAAATAGCATGGTTTGAATAAATTCTCTTCTTAATCATTTTATGAAGGTTTGGGTGAGGAGAGTTTTAAAATATTCAAAAAAGTTCCAGAATAATTTACCTGTTTCATGTGAACCGCATTGCTTTTTCCCACTAGCGTAGTAAATGTGAGGCTTCCTTCTCAGTGCCAGCGAGTGGATTCTGACGCACGGCGTCCCTATAGGACAAAGTAGAACTGCCCCTTTGGGTTTCTAGAGCTACCGAAAAATTTTAATTTTCTGAGTATTTTTATAGTATTCTCTCATAAAATGAACCATTGTTATGACCTTCACAGTATTATAGTCCATGGTGAATGCTATTACATTGTCCTGACAACACTGGGAAATGATTTGGTATCATTTCCTCATTATTAGATGTAGAAACTAAAAACTCAGGGAATGAACATGACTAGCCCTCTCGTAGAAATCAAATGTCAGAAGCATGACCCAAACCACAGGTCCAGTGTTTGCAACTTGTTGCATACACCACTCATCATAGCAGTTTTCCACCTGGAGTAAGGGAACTGGAACTTCAGCTGAAGTTCCAGACCATCCTGAGATGCTCCCAAAGGAGCATTTCTCGTGTAGATTTGCCATATCATTCCATGTTCCTCAGGCCTTTCTATACTCTCAGACTAAAGGACCAGAGTTGGCACACTATAGAAATGTAAAGAAGAAGGGAGGGGACATTCCTCAAATTTTTTTATGAGTATCCTTTGATTCCTAGTCCTAGTCTCAGCAAGGAGCCCAGCTGATGCTGTGGGAGATGCATTGGGCTGCTAATTGTAGGATCACTGGTTCAAGGCTGTCTGCTCCCATGAAGATCTACAACAGTGGTTCTCAACCTGTGGGTCATGACTCCTTTGGGGCAGTCGAATGACCCTTTCACAGGGGTCGCCTGATTCATGACAGTAGCAAAATTACAGTTATGAAGTAGCAATGAAAATAATTTTGGGGGTTGGGGGGACACCACAACATGAGGAACTGTATTAAAGGGTCTTGGCATTAGGAAGGTTGAGAACCACTGATCTACAGTCTCGGAAACTTGATATAGGGCCACTGTGAATCACAGTGAACTAGGTAGCAGTGAGTTTGGGGTAGTCACAGCAAAAATAACTGTTTTCCCTTTATTGATGGGAGGTTTTTTTCTTTTTTTGTGAAATATATAATCCAATTAATAGAGAAAGGGGGAGCATAACTTCCTAATCTCCTAGGGTAGCATTAGATTTTCAAAAGAAGGGCACATAAAAGTAGAGACAGAGATAGGAAGAATACAATGTAGTACTTCATACGTCTTTCATAAGCTTTAATGTTTCAGAATTTCCCCCTAACAACTTCCTGTTTATTTTTGCAACTCCACTATACAGCAGGTAGGCCTGGTATTATGACCTCCATCTTCAGACCTACACGACTGGCTCAGCTTAGAGAAGGGAACTAATTTGCCCAAAGTGACACAGAGGACAGACCTGGAACCCAAACCCAGGTGACTCTCCCGTCATTGAAAATGTCAGACTGTAATGCAACAACAGTTAACTACCGCAATCAATACTAACTGCAGAGGAATATTTAAATCCACTCTCCCAAATTTTCTACCTCACGTTTCTTAGGCTGTTTTGTTTAAGTCAACATAAAATACTACTGAGCATCTAATTAGAATCTCTTCAACATGCTTACACTTCTGGTTTTATTTTGAAATGACATTTGGTTTCTGTACTCAAAAAATAGATCATTAACCAGGATCATTAACAAGGTCTGGTAAATGTGCTTGTGCTTTAATAAAAGCAATCCATTATATAGATTGGCTCAGGCCAAACTATTGATCAGAGAAACTAGATTAAACGAAAAAGAGTATGGCATCAGGATTGGAGGACGTCCTATGAACAACCTGCAGTATACAGATGGCACAACCTTGCTTGCTGAGAGTGAGGAATTGAAACACTTACCGATGAAGATGAAGGATTGTAGTCTTCAGCGTGGTTTGCAACTCAATGTAAGGAAGACTCAAATCCTCAGAACTGGATGTTATCAAGGATTTCATCTTGCTTGGATCCACAATCAAAGCTCATGGAAGCAAGTCAAGAGATCAAAAGATGTACTGCGTTGGGTAAATCTGTGGCACAAGCCTTCTTTAGAGTATTGGAGGACTAAAGTGCACCTGACCCAAGCCATGGCGTTCTCCATTGCACCATATGTATGTGAAAGTTGGACATTGGATAAGAAAGACTAAAGAAAAGACGCATTTGAATTGTGGTTCTGGCAATTACATAGTCTGTCAACTTGCAAAGGGGTGGGCTCTCACCTGTCAATCAGGTCACAGCTTGATGATCTCATTTGGAAGCACAAAGGATATAAATAGCTCACTGGAGGCTAGATATACACACACTCACTGCTTCATATTCCTGATAAGAAACATGGAGCTATGCTAGAGCCCTAGAGCTGGAGGAGCCATGTAGAGATCCACATCAGCACTGAGATGCCCATACCACAACTGGAGCCACAAGACTTTCCACCCACTGGCCTCTGATTTTCATGCATTCAGCCTCATTGCATGGCTGTGTGAGTCTAAGGAAGAATTTATGGACTAGTATCGACATTTGGGCTAATATCAGACTTAAGGACTTGATCTGAACTGGGCTGGGATGTTTTCTTAAAATACAATTGTTCTTTGAGATAATGTTCTGTCTTGTACACATGTGAGTATCTATAAATTTGGTTCTATAGTCAACCCAGACTAACAGAGTGGTGCTGGAGAAGAATACTGAAAGTATCATGGACTGCTAAAAGGACAAACCAATCTACATTGAAAGAAGTAAAGCCTGAATGCTCTTTAGAGGCAAGGATAGCATGACTTCATCTTACGTGCTTTGGACATATTGTCAGGAGATACCAGTCCTTGGAGAAGGACATCATGTTTGGAAAGTAGAGGTACAATGAAAAACAGGAAAGCCCCCAATGAGATGGAATGACACAGTGGATGGGCTCAGGCATAGGAACGATTTGTGAGGATGGCTAAGGACGAGGCAGTGTTTTCTTCTGTTGTGCATAGGGTTGCTATGGGTTAGAGCCCGCTCAATGGTGCACAACAACAACAACAACAACAAACTATTGACAAAATAAAACAAAACCTGTTGCCACCAAATCAGTTTCCACTCATGACAACACTGTATTACAGAGTAGATGATTCCAAAAATTTGGGGGGCCGTAATCATTTTTTAATCATTTTATTGGGGCTCATACAATTCTCATCACAATCCATACATCCATCCATTGTGTCGAGCACATTTGTACATTTGTTGCCATCATTCTCAAAGCATTTGCTTTCTACTTGAGCCCTTAATGTCAACTCCTCATTTTCCCCCCTCCCTCCTCACTCTCCCCTTCCTCATGAACCCTTCATAATTCATAAATTATTATTTTGTCATATCTCCCTTCACCCATGTCTCCCTTCACCCACTTTTATGTTGGCCATCCCCTGGGGAGGAGGTTATATGTAGATCCTTCTAATTGGTTCCCCCTTTCTACCCCTCCTTCCGTTCACCCTCCGGGTATCGCCACTCTCACCACTGGTCCTGAAGGGTTTATCTGTCCTGGATTCCCTGTGTTTCCAGTTCCTATCTATTCCAGTGTCCATTCTCTGGTCTAGCTAGATTTGTAAGGTAGAATTGGGGTCATGATAGTGCGGGGAGGAAACATTTAAGAACTATAGGAAAGTTGTATGTTTCATCGTTGCTACCCTGCACCCTGACTGGCTCATCTCCTCCCCGGGGTTGTAATCTTTACGTAACCATGATCATGAGACCTTTCTTCTGCTATGCCAAAAGGTGGGCTTCACTTATCAGCAAAGATCACCAAAATGAAACATATAAAAACTTTCTTTAATTTAGTGACCACTAATACTTCAGTTTGAAAATAACATAACTATTGTTCCAATATGATTTTAACATTTTTATCACATTAACTGTTCTGGGAGGCCTTGATAAGGCTGAGATTTTTATAACCTCTTACTTATTCAGCCTATATTCAAACATAAATAATTAATGTTGTTAGGGAGCTATGCTGACTAAATTAAAACCTATAGATGGAAGTTTCATTTCCAAGATTACCATCTCACTATGGAAAAAAGAGTAATATCTACAGAATTCAATCAGTCATGTTATGTGCTTCAGTAAAATTCAGATTATCTTTTCTCATCAGTATCACTTTACAAAATACCTATTATATAGTTATAGTGAAGTTCATCCCGTAGTTGAAAATATGCTTACTTTTAATAGCAAGTTACTATTTTTCTTAGCTTTAAATTATTAAGCATTTTGAACCATAAATGGTATTAAAATTTCCATTTAATATACTCTGTAGTGTTACTTTTTAAAAATAGCTTTAAGAAACTTTCAGGTGTATATTTACTTTTTTTTCAATAAAGGGAGCTTTATGGTTTCCTAAGGCAATTATTATTTGCCTCAAAAGATCAAATTTTAAATAGTTGCATTTGGGTGGTGGTGTCGGGCAGGGGGAACTTCTGGTTAAATGCATGCTATGTCTAGTATTTTCCACTTCTTTGTTTGGTTCAATGTTTGTGTTTGAATGTGTTTGTTGTGAATGTGTGGTGGTTGCTGTTCCTTCAGTAGATTCCAATTTACCTTCTTTACCTAATCCTCACTGCCTGTTCTTTCTGTTAGATGACATCAAGATGATTTTAAGTATATTCATAATATATCACAAACCCCAAATCGTCTGTCATACAGATGCGACTATCCAGTGTTTCCCTCCCTCAATCCTCAGCCCCAGAATAAGGAGAAATTTTGAGTACATAATCTTAGTTAGGCAACACTTCTAACAATAAAAATTCTTTTAAAATTTTTATGTGTGTGCAGAGGAAATTGTTACAATTTTTAAAAAGCTCTCAAAGCTACTCAAGCAATCCTCGATGCATTCCTGGTCAACTCTGATGCCTTTACTATTTTCCTAAGGTCTCTGCGCTGGCTCCCTCCTCCCTAGAGAAAATAGGGATTAGCAAGTTTCAACAAATTCACTTTCTCTCCTTTCTGAGAAATGATTAGAAGTCACAAATATATTCCCAGGCTGCTTTTTTCTTTCTTTCTGATATCAGAATCCTTGATCCTTTTTGAGGCTAAATGCTCAATTTGTCAGTGCTCTCTAGTCTCTTCCTTTTGTAGACACACAGTACAGACACCTCCTCTCCACTGATTTCCCCACTCCCTCCCCCCTTACCTACAAAATGCTCCAGTCTCAAGCAGGTTCCTTCACAGGCCCACCTCTTGTGACCCACAACGGCCACTGACTGACTTCTGAGAGGATGTCCTATTTGCCAGCTCTGGTGGTTTACTTCCTTCCTCTTTGACCCTTTTATAGCAGCTGACCTCGTTTAATAAATACCCTTCTTCCTTGAAAGTCTCTCCCGCATTAGGTTTTAGAACACGGCTCAAATGGTTTTCCTCCTGTCTTCCCAGCAGCAGATTCAGTCGAGAGAGAGCGCTGAACACCTGCCACACTGCCAGCCACTGTTTCAGTATTGGCAGTACGAATACAAACATTTGGATTTTTTTGTCTGATACCTTTCTATTGTTTTCATTTTCTTCTCTATTTCGTGTAATCTGGTAATAGCATCATTTTCCTTAGCTTTGTTGCCCTCTCTTGTGTAGTCCTCTTTTTGAAGGACTTCTGTCCTTTATTTATTTATTTTTTTGGTCCCAGAAAAAAGTCAATTTAACCTTTAGAACGTAAGCTGAGTATCACCTCCTCTGTGAGGCTTCTGTGATTTCACCAGACAGGATCATTGCTCTTGTCCAAACCTCCTCTCTCATCCCTCCCTTGCATCCCAAGATGGCCTTCTAATCTGTCTGTCTGCATCAACTCTTCCCTGCCTCAGTCCCAGGTGGTCAGCAGGATCCTGTCAAGCCACATCACTCCTCTGCTCAGGACCCTTGAGCGGCTTCCTGTCTCCCCCAGTATTCTCAGTGGGAGTGGTATTGCTCACTAGGATGTGTTTTGGAAATCTGTGGGAGCATATTTTACTTCCCTACAATGGAGTGGTACTGAATGGGTGGGGGTCTGGGGTGCTACACCATTCCCTCACTGTAACAAATTATAAATAATTATTTCTCTTCCTGATTGACTTTTTCTTAATTTTGTTTTGACTTTTCTTTTTAAATTAGGTTTGAGGAGGTATATTTTTTCCCCCAGTCTCCAAAGACTTTATTTTACTGGTCAATGTGCTTTGGAAGGAGACAGGACATCAATTTAACCCCAGAAGAAGAGCTGTACACAGGACAGGCACAGTGCCAACGGGCCCATGGGGAAGGGACTGCTCTGTCTGCCTCTTACTCCTAGATCCAGTCACAGACTTGTAGTCCACCAGTTCTGACTCTTAAGGCACTTTTGACCGGTCACTTCCCTGAATGATGTTCCTGCCAACATGAACACAGAAGTCCCCTCAGAGGGTGCCGGACTCAGAATCCGCCGGGTTGGTCTCTCCCAGCATCACCCAGCCCGTCTTCACCACATTCAGCCCCTCCCAGACCATGGCCACAATGGGTCCTGAGTTCATGTACTTCACCAACCCTGGGTAGGAGGGGCTGTCTTTCAGGTCAATGGAGTGCTGCTTCAGGTGTTCCTCGGAGTCCTGAACGAGCTTCATGGCCACCAGATGGAACCCCTTCTGCTCAAAGCGCTTGATGATGTCGCCTACCAGGCCGCTCTGCACACCTCCGACTTGGTGGAGATGAAGGTGCGCTCATTGTTGACCATAGTGTGAGTCAGGTGGCAGGGGAGCAGGCAGCTGGATCTGTGGAGCTAGAGCAGAGACCGAGAAGGTCGAATTTTTTATTTAATGAAACACACCCATTTTAAATATACAATTTGATGAGTTTTGACAGGTGTGTAAGCCCAGGTAGCTCTGACAATCAAGGTAGAGAGTATTCCCATAACCACAAAAAATTCTCTCATGCACCTTCTGCATGAGTTCTAAATATCCCTTGGAACACTCATAAAATTGGGGGAGGGGAGAAATGATTGATAATGATCTGAGCTGTTTAATTACTGTTTTGACATTATTGTTGAGAATAACAAACATAACAAAGTATTTTGCATGGTCTTAATGTACCTTTGATTTTCCAGAAATATAGCTACCCTATATGTTGGGAGAAGATGCTACTTTATTTTGAATTTTACCAAAATTTGCCATTTTGGAAAATCATGTCAGAGACAGCATCAGCCTCACCATTCCTGACATTTGTGTTTCTAAGACCACATTCCCCTGTCTGTCTGAGTTTCAATCTGTCACTTTATGGTGCTTTGACATATAACTCCCTGCCATCATTTCTGACTTATAGAGATCCTAAAGGGCCTTAGAGAATAGAACTGCCTCAGTGGGTTTCTGAGCCTGTAAATCTGCATGGGAGTAGAAAGCCTCATCTTTCTCCTTTAGAGTGGATGGCGGTTTCTAACTGTTGAACTTCTAGTGAGCAGTTCAGTGCACAACCCACTGTGCCATCAGGGAGCCTTGCTTTGGTATAAAGGTGGCATTATTATGTCATTAAGGGTGTTCAACTATGCTCATTTACATATTGAAATATATGGTATTTTATTATAAATTAATCCCCCTCTTTTTTACATTACAGATCTTGGACATGATACTGGTTATTTTGAAGTTAGAGATGTAGATATGTTATATTATCTGTGGAATCCATTTCAGGACAGTAAGGGGAGAGCATGAATATGTCACATTTGGTTATAAAAAGGGGGCATTGAGCTTGTTAGATTGGGAAAACTGCTGTCCAGATTCTGATCCAGCCCACCCCTTCCCTCGAGCGCCTCTCTGATCGAATCTGCTCCTTACTGTGCATTCTTCTCTTCATCAGCCCTGCTCCAGCCACCCTGTCTCCCTTCCATCCCATGAAAGCTCCTGAGACATGACTGTCTCAGACCTCTACACTTGCTCTTTTTCCCTTTCCTCTGCAGTGGGCATGCGTTGGGCTGCAATCTGCATCGTTGGCAGTTCAAAAACCACTAGCAGCTCCATAGGAGAAAAACTGGATTTCTACTCCCATAAACAGTTACAGTCTTGGAAACCCATGGGGGTCGCTATGAGTCAGTATTGACTCAAAGGCAGTGAGTTAGGTTTTTTGAAACGGGTTCTCTCTTGGGGGAAAGCCAGGCACAATGCTGTGGTAAGACTCAAAGACCCCAGGGTAAGGAACTGATGACGACTGGCAAGAGCCAGTCACCTTGTCAGGGATCTGAGTGAGCCATCATTGAAGGGGCTCTTCAAGCCCCAATCTAGTCTTCAGATGACTGCAGCCCACCTGAAAATTGGACTATCGGACCACAGAAGACTGCATCAGCATCACCCAATTCCTAAATTCCTTACTCACAGCAGCTATGAGATAATAAATGCTCTTATTTTAACCCCTTAACCTTGGAGATAATGTGTCACACTGCGATAACTGTATCGTGTGTGTGTGTGTGTGTGTGTGTGTAATGGTTCCTTCAGCTCTAAATGCTGTCTTTTCTCCGATGTCACCCCAGGGGCACAGGGATTCCACTCTTTCTTGAGGCACTTAGAGTACGGGAATCCTGTGAGGTTAGGTTGGGTTGGTTTGTCCTGCCACGCCATCCCTCCTTGGTTGAGCTTGTAACTATCCTGGTCTTGCTGCTCAGGAAGCAAGGCTCACCTTTTCCCTTTTCCTTGAGCCTCTTTATAGAGCTCCCACCCTTCCTCCCCAGCCTGGAAAGATTGTTTCTATCCTGGAAAATCTCTCTCCATACTTACTGCATGATACTTTGTACTTCAATCTTGTCTCCCTCTCTAGCACTTCTGGAACTACAAGTCAGAGAACTTGCAATCGTCTATGCTTGCTACATTGTTGCATCCCTCCCCCAAGACGGTGAAGGCATTGCTGCCTCCTTGAGCAGTGAAAAGGGAAAGGGAAAAATCCGGAGAGGGAAACTCAAGAGGCGTTGCTCTCAAAATACCACCCAACTGCAATTATGGGTAAGTGGTGAGTGCTAACTGGGTGGTAGACACCCTACTGAGCACTTTTTACCTGGTTGACTCCTTGAAACAGCCTGCCTGGGAGGCAAATGCTGTTATTATGTTCATTTTACAAATGAAGCTTGGATTGAGAGAGATGAAGTAGCTTGCTGGAGGTCTCACCATTTGAAGGGGGCACAACTGGGACCGCCTCCAGGGATCAGTCTGACTTCCAAAGCTTTTCTTATCATGCAGCTGGGGAGGGGGAAAGGTAGATCTGAAGATGTTCTCTTTTGGCCTCATTTATTCACATACGTGATTTTAGCCGACTATCAGCCTAAGGAACACTTTCGTTCATTAGAAATATTTCCAGCTGAAGCTGGAAGTACTTTGTAGGTAGGCAGAATGACTCCGAGCACTTGTGAGTTGAAAAGATGATGTTCTAAAATATGCCCTCTCTAAATTGGATATTTCATCTGGTGAAGCAGGCCATTGGGTCATCCAGCAAATGTTTCCCAGGTGTCCATGCTGTAGGCACTGTGTATGGTTCTGGGACCACCAAGAGGAATGCACTACATACCGTGAGCTGTGTGTGTGTTTGGGTGATACATAAAAACCGGTTATTACAGCAGTGAGATAAGCTCTGTTTCTAAATAGGGTGTGAACTAAGTGTTCTGGAATGCAGTGGAGAAATACTAATCTCCGCTTAGGTATATCAGGGAAAGAAAGCTTCCCCCGGGTGACATTTAAGCCTTAAAAGATGATTAGAAATTCACTAGTAGGACATTCTGAACAGAGGAGTTCTCATGGGCAAAGGTGCTTGTTAATTTTGGAGATCGGCACATGGTTGAGAAAAATTGAGGAGACAGATGCAGACTCACAGGGACCGGATAGCAAAGAGGCCTCTTAAATCATGTGAACAAATAGAAAGGATTAAGCGCCTCTCCTTACAATCAATAATTTTTCTAATATATAATAATTATAACAAATACAAGGAGGGGGTCAAAAAGTTCATGGAAAAATCTCCTGAGCTGTTGAGGTTAAGACATTTGGCCTATACTAACTTGACTGAGGTTTTCAGTAGGATGCTAACTGAACCAGTTTCTTGAACAGAAAAAAAATCTAAGTAGATTTGCCGTGTGCCAGGTGAAGGCCTTGGTTGGTGCAGACAGTTAATGTGCTTGGGCTGCTAACAGAGAGGCTGGTATTTCGAGTCCACCCGGAAGTGGCAGAGGAAAAAGGTTCGGCAAGCTACTGCAACACCAGCCATTGACACTTTAGAGAGCACTGTTCTACTCTGACACACGTCAGGGGGCATGAATCAGAAGTGACTCAAGAGCACATGGTGGAGCCCAGGGACTGTGTTGCCTGTTTTGATTTTATACCTCATTTCAGCCTCACAACACTTTCTATGAAGTAGGTACTGTATTTTATTTCCATTTTACAGATGAGGAAAAGCTTAGATAACATATGCAAGGCATACGACCAGGTCTGGCTGACAGTTCTGTCTATGCTCACCGTAATATAGAAGCTTTGCCTATATATTCATGGTTACAGTTCAGTGCAGCACAAGATTTTGCTTTTTTTTTTTTTTTTAAAGAAAGCTTTAGGTTAAGTCAACCTTTACTGGTCTGTTGTTTGGTATTGTAGATATTTTCAACTGCCCCTGCTACTGTGGCACTTAACCCCACATTCAGGGCTGGTCCCGAACCCATCTTTGTGATCAGCTTCCAGCCAAACACTGCTGCCACTGTTGGTTGGGTCTGTTCAGTGGATCGGACTCACAGCAACCAGGTTTATAGCAGAATGACACGCTGCCCGGTCCTCTGCCATCCCCACCATTATTATTACACTTGAGCCCATTGTTGCAGCCACTGTATTAGCTCATCTTGTCGAGGGTCTTCCTGCTTCTCACTGGCCCTCCACTTCATCAAGTACAGAGTCCTATAAGGTGGATAGCATTAGGGGGGGAACATGCTCCTCAGAACAGTGAACCAGACCAGGCCCAAAGGGCAGCAGTTGCCAAAAACAAAACTGAAGGCAGGAAGGGCAGGAAGAGTGCGGAGTACTGTTACCTTAGGGGATTGCCACCTTTTTTCCCTTTCTTAAAAAGAAATCATTTTATTGGGGACTCAAACAACTCTTATCGCAATCCATACATCCATCCATTGTGTTGAGCACATTTGTACATTTATTGCCAGCATCATTCTCAAAACATTTGCTTTCTGGGGATTGCCACTTTTGCTGCAAACTGAAATGTAGATTAATTGTTAAATGGAAAACGAATTTGCTCTAAATTTTCACCCGAACCATAATAAAATGTTTTCAGAAAACAGTACTACCAAGCTAAGTATAAATGATTTTAATGTTATCTGCAATTTGGGATGATGGACACTGCTGCTCTCAGATCATAGAAATGGAGAGCCGGCGTTGGATGCCGTCCAGTGGGCATGACGCATGACCCCTCTATGGACAGCTGACTGAAAAGGTGCCTGGTCCTGTGCTTGTTCCCTGGTCTTTGATACGTTTGAGCTGATTGTTGAGATTCTTGGGTCAATCCATCTCATTGAGGATTGCCTGGATCTTTGCTGAATCTTCACTTTCCCAACCACGGGGTGCTTTTCTAGCGATTGGGCTTTCATGATGACATGGCCACAGTAAGCAAGACAAAGCCCTCTTTGCTTCCAAAGAGCATTCGGTCGTATTTCTATTTAAAACTGGCTTGGTCATTCTTCTGGCAGAGTCCATGGTATACAGACATACTCGGTTACCAATGTCCAACTACATACCTCTGGTTGTGAGCCAACCCCACCCACCCCAAAGCCTATATTATATTACATTTTCTAGGTGCATACATACTTTGTGAAATGCATCAAAACATTTTTGTTACTACTGTATTACTATGTTAAAGATGTTTCAGTATATCCAGAAGTGTTTCTTTAATGTTTTTCTATGGTTAGATACATTACATATCCAGACAAACATTTGACTCACTGACGCTAGATACTAACTTCCAATGTTTGTCAAACATGACGTAAAGACAGATGGAGGAGTGGAACCTGCTCATCATGGGTCACCTGAACTCAGGGTCCTCAGCATCAGATTAAATTGCAGCAGTCCTGCTGTCTGCTTTTTCACTGTCCAACTTTTACATGCATGTAAGGTGATTTAAAAGAACATTGGTTGGGCCAGATACACCTTAGTCATCAAAAGGACATCTTTGCTTTTTAGGAGAATAATACAATTTTTTAACCTCTGAATTGATAAGTCAATATTGAGAAGCATAAACCACTGACTAATGTTTTTCTTATCAGAATTTTTTTTTTGGTTTTTTTAAAACATTTTATTAGGGGCTCATACAACTCTTATCACCTTATCAGAATTTTTAAAGATAATTTTATTGGGGCTCTTACAGCTATTATAACAATTCATACATAGATTGTATTAAGAACATTTGTACATATGTTGCCATGATTATTTTTTAAACATTTACTTTCTATTTGAGCCCTTGGTATCAGCTCCTCTTTTTTCCCTCCCTTTCCCACTCATGGGCCCTTGATAAATTATAAATTATTATTATTTTCATATCTTACACTGACCACTGTCTCCCTTTCCCCACAGTTTGTTGTTTGTCCCCCTGGTGTGTGTGTGTGTGTGTGTGTGTGTGTGTGTGTGTGTGTGTGTTGATCATTGCAATTGGTTCCCTCTTCCACCCCTTCTCTCTCCACCTTCCCCTACCCTCCTTGTATCACCACTCCAATTCTTGTTCTTGGATTCTATGTGTCATGAACTCTTATCTCTTATCTGTACCTATGCACATGCTCCAGTCTAGGCTGCAGTGAAAGGCAGTACTAGGATCATGATAGTTGGGGGAGGGGGAGAAGTGAGGAAGCCTCATAGAATCCTAGGAATATTGTGTGTTTCATCAGTGCTATACTGCGCCCTGGTTGACTCATTCCTTCATTGTGACCCTTCTGTGGGGGGATGTCCCATTGTCTATAGATGGATTTTGGGTCTCTGCTCTAACCCCCCTTGTTCTCAACAATATGTTTTGTTTGCTTGTTTGGGTCTTCTGATGCCTGCTACCTGATCCGGTTGACATTTCATGATCACACAGGCTGGTGTGCTTCTTTCAAGTGGGCTTTGTTGCTTCTGAGCTAGATGTCCACTTGTTTGCCTTCAAGCCTTTAAGACCCCAGACACTATATCTTTTGAAAGCCGGGCACCATCAGCATTCTTCACCACATTTGCTTATGCACCCATTTCTCTTCAGCGCTTGTGCTGGGAGGAAAAGCACCACAGAATGCCAGGTTGTTAGAACGACGTGTTCTTGCGTTGAGGCAGGACTTGAGCAGAGGTGCAAAGTCCGTCCTCTACCTCAGTGTATTGCCATATAAATATATGTACATAGGATACCTCTATTTTATGAATTAATGTATTTACATAGGTACACACCTATGTTTATACCTCTAGCCATAGCTTTGCTTCCTAGATATTTCCTCTGTTTCTTTCTACCTTGTTCTTCTACCTCTTAGTAATTCCTCTCCACTAGATTACTGTTGCTCCAAAACCACTGGAATCTCTACGCCCTCCTCATTGTTCCTTTTAATTCCTTCATTGTTCACCTGTCTGTGGCATTGTTTTTCACCGCTCCTTCCCCCATCCGCCCTCCCTCGCTTTCTCCGCCCCACAAGTCCCTCTGGAACCGTCAGTCCCGATGCTTTCTTCTTGAGTGTGCTGCCCATGCCTATCTTATATATGTAGGAAAGCCAACTACAATGGAGACAAAACAAAAAGAAAACAAAAGATTGAATTTTTAAAAATCTAGTTTTAAAAAAAGCATACAAAGTTTTAGGTTTGTCTGCTGATCTTTATTGACTATCTCCCTACTGGTCCTGGGGGATTCCATGAACTGCCCCTCTGAGCCTGAAATCTATTTTTAGGGGCTCCTCAGGGGCTTGGCTTTGCTCTGGTTGCTGATCTATTATGTTCCCTTCTTGGTCTGGCCAACTGTGGGGGGTTCAGACTGGACTAACTCCCCACCATGTGGCCCCAGGATTGAAGGTGGACAATTTAAAATTAGGTAGTTTAATCTTTTCATTTGATAAGAAACTGAAGCTTCAGGAGGATGAAATAATTTTCCTAGTGTGACAGAACAGGGACAGAGCGCTCAGTGGTGGTAACAAGGGGTAGTAGGAATCCTCTTTACAACCTGTCCCCCACTCCCTGTTACCTTCAATAAACACAGGAGGGTAAGTGAAAATATATTCCTACTAAGGTTTCATATATGCATGGGTTTGTTCTAAACAAAGCATGTATAAACACGTCTCTGTTATTGGTTGATGACTGCAAATAAGTTATCTTAGTATTACACTTCCTTTAGCTTCATTCATAAGCCTTCCAAAGCAAGATCCCATCAAACAGTGCCTTTGAGGTCATCTGTTGGGCCAATTACACAAGGCAGAAAGGTCAGTTGAGAAGAATATAATGACTACCTTTCTGGAATTCCAAAGGGGCAATCTTGATAGGTGTTCTTGAAGGACACAGGAAGATCACAGGGCTTATACAGAAAATTTAAGGAAATAGAAAATTGCATTGTCGAGAAGGTCAGGCATGTTTCCCCCATCACAACCTACAGCAGTGGTGCTCAATCTGTGGGTTGTGACCCCTTTGGGGGTCAAAAGACCCTTTCACAGGGTTTGCCTAATTCATAAAAGTAGCAAAATTATAGTTATGAAATAGCAGTGGAAATAATTTTATGGTTGGGGGGTGTCACCACAACATGAGGTACTGTATGAAAGGGTCACGACATGCGGAAGGTTGAGAACCACTGCCCTATAGGAATTGCAGTGGCGACTTTCTGTTCTGTTTCCATCTATTCTGCAGCCCCAACATTGCTTCATGTGGTACTTACATAATCTGTTTTTAGACTTCAGAGTGAAGGGGTGGAGTTTAGCCTGTAGATCCGGCTGTAGCTTGATGACCTCATTTGGAGGAGCTAAGGAGATAAATAGCTCATTGGAGGTGGAACACACACTCATTCCCTGCGAGGCATGCTTGCTGACAAGACACATGGAGCCCTGGAGCTAGAGCCCTGGAGCTGAAGGAACCATGTGGAGACCCCTGCCAACTCTGTGATGCCTCTACCACCACTGGATCCATAAGACTTTCCACCCACTGGACTGTGACCTTCTTCTTTTTGGGGTCATTGCATGTGTTCTGTGAGTCTGAAGAGGAATTTATAGATTGGTATCAGGCATATGGGCTAATCTCGGATTTATGGACTTGATCTGAACTGGGCTGGGATGTTTTCTCAATATTCAATTGCTCTTGTATATAAAGCTCTTTCTTATTCACATATGAGTCTCCCTCGATTTGTTTCTTTAGTCTACCTGGACTAACACACCATTTCAGACTTCTTTCTGTTCATAAAACTAAAAGAATATTTTAAAGGACCACGATTTGAGTCCCTCCTGGAGGCCACAGTGCTGACATGGTACACGCGGAAGAGCTCAGAGTTACTTGGGGGAAGGTTAGAGAGATGGAAACACATCCTTCAAAAGTGCACACACCTAACGAGCATCTCTGGAGAAACAATAGCTTCACATTCTTATAGTTTTACTTAGTGAGACTATCTGTATTTTGTAGCAATACTATTTGACTTATCCTCATACAATCTAAATACAAATGTGCTTGCTGAGTAACAAAAGCGTGAAGAGCCTAAATTCTATTAGCATTGCCCCAAATCAGCTCAGATTTCCTTAGGTAAATACAGCGGTGTGCCTGCGGTATAACCCTGGAAGCCAGTGCTGTCCTCACGGGCCTCTCTACTCTAGTTCTGTAGCCACCACGACATCAGTTCCTCTGACTTTGCCTACAATTTATTTCTTCATGGTGCTGGCACTGAGCCCACGCATAGGGTTAGAGTACTTATATTGATATCTACATAGTGCCTTGTCTGGGCAGGAGCTCTATTAAGTACTTTACATATGTTAATTAATCTTCCTGGGAATCTGCCCCCATCTCTCCTGCACCCATCCCTGATCATTAACATTTATCTTGCTAGTTACTTTCAATAGCACTTAGCAGGCTTGTGGAACTATTTCCTAATTTGTCAGTTTGAGACTTTGTATCAGTTATATCAGTTGTATCAGGTTGTTATATAGCAAGAACCCTAGTGCTTAGAACACCAGGCTTTCCTTACAGTTCTGTGTGTCCCGGAAAGGGCCTTCATGGCGGGTTCTGCCTCATGAGCTACCTTCAGGCTGTCTGTCAGGGCTGCAGGTATCTGACAGTCCAAGAGACGGCAGGAGAAAGAAGCTGCTCTTCATTCATGGTCATTTCGCTCTGTGTGTTAGCGGCACGCTGCCAGGTCCAGGCTGCACGCAAAGGAAAAGGAAGTAGTCTCCAGCTCCACATTCTTGAAGGAGTTTCAAAGAATTTCCGACCACATTTGAAAGCCATTGCAGACTTTGTTTACGCCCTGGTTTCGTACATGTAGTGTTCTGATACTGCCCCATACCGTGCCTCTCTTTCTCTCACCCATCCAGCAGCATTAGGTCGCTCTCGTTGGTTAAATAAAATAGCAGACCACATTGGTATTATTTATAATTACATTTTCCCCTTTTATACGGGTTTATCTTTTCCTGAAGTTTCTAGTTTCTCCTGTTTTGATGATCATATCCTCGTTCTTTTTTTCCCTACTCCTACATAAAATCTAAATTATTGAAACACTCCCCTTTTTTTCGGAAAGCCTTCCTTCAAGAACTGGTTTGCTGCCCACTGGCTTTCTGGGATTACCCTCCCCAGCTTTGTAGATCCGTTTCCTCTGGATCCAATGTCTTCTCTCTTTCTTGGTTGACTTCCTCATTTTGTGGGAGAAATACATACAAACTTCTGTCTAAGAAAGAGTGAGTGGAAGGTCTCATTCTTATCACGTGCTAGAAGGCTTCTTTCTCATTGCACTTCTAACTAAGCTGTCACTTACTCACATGCTCCATGTGATTTATATGTTGTTTAATCCATTACCGTCGTTTGAAGCTTTGCAGTAATTAGTTCACCATCTTTACCTGGAAGACGCCCACTGCCACCTAGTCAATTTCAACTCCTAGGGGCCCTCCAGGGCAAAATAGAACGGCCCGTGGTTCCCAGGGGTGATTTTTACAGCAGACTGCCACCTCCTTTGCCGTGCAGCGGCCGGGACAGCTACCTTCCAGTTAGCCAGAGTCTTACCCCAGTGGAAGACCATTTGATGGCCTTTCGAGGCAGTACAGCATTTCATCTAACGGATGTACCATCACTTACTCAGCCACACTCTTCATGCAAGACACAGGGAGCTTTGCTTTTTCATTAATCTTTGTATTTATAGATTTTGGAGTCAATGTGAAAGTATTTCTATAAAATAGTGCCTATTATTGTATGTCAATGAATATATTGGATTCTTTTTAAGTGCAGCCAAATTGCTTTTCAAAAGAGCTGTATCCTCTTACCCTGGCATTCATTTTGATCCCACTGGGCCATACGTAAACATTCAAACATCCCAGAAGGAAGCCAGAGTGCCTTTGTGATGTCCTGCTCATGAGAGAGTGGAAGGGAAGAAACATATAGGCAGTCTTCACAGCATAATGGCAACCCCACCCTCCCCTTTAGCCTACAGACAGGGGGGATAAAAACATCTTTGTTTGTTTTTCCTTTTTCAATGAGAAAGACAAAACGAACACTCCTCCTCGACAATATTGCAAGATTGCCAGTTCCTAGAAGGCAGGGAGTCTTCTCCCTGATCTCTCTGTGAACACTCAGAGCTCTGAATTGAGTTAAACAGACGTGAGCAGGCACTGACTCAGAAGTGAGCATCATCTGAAGGGAGTTTCACAAGGTGATGAGCGCAGTGTTGGCTCACATCGCATGGAGGTGTGCGTTGACTGAAGCTCTCGTTCTTCCTCAGGCTGCAGATGGACTTCGTGTGTTTTCTCATGTCAAGACCCAGATGGGAAAAGCATCCCTGATCCGGATCATTCTCCCTTCATAAAAGGGGGCAGTGACAATCAAGTGGGTGGCGAATCACAATGTGTTTTAAAATTTCTGCTCACAGGTTCTGCCCTACCATGTCTGTTCACATTCCATTGGCCCAAGGATGACAGATGAGTAAGTCCATCATCAGTGGGTGGGAATGCTTAATCCTTTCACAGAAGGGCTATACTTGGGAACAATCACAGCTGTCTACTGTCGATGGTGACTGTTGTGCATGTTGTAGGTGTGGTGTCGAAATGAAAAAAAAGTGCTGTAATTTAGAGCTTACTCTTCTGATAGAATAGAAAACATGTTTGAAAATAATTAGCTATCTGTGCAAAAGTGTAGAGACTTTACTTGTATTGACATGATGAACGATGGAGTGAATCAAATTGCATGATGAATGGCTAATAAGCATGGGGTGTCTTATTGGGGTGAGAGTTGCAAAACTCTGCAAATATTCTAAAAACCACTGGCAGGTATACTTTAAAAGGATACAGTTTATGGAAGTGAATTACATCTCAATAAAACCTTAAAAAAGTTACCTACTGGGATTTTAAACTAGGGCTTTCCATAATTTGAGAAACTTTATATATTTTTGTTGGGGTCTATTGAAAAAGATATATATATTCAGAGGGCTGCTACTTAGGTTATATTATTTTGAAAACAGTCTCACTACATTTTAAATAAATAAAATAGTAGCTATAAAGTTTTTAAACTTTTAATTTTGCTATCAGACCAAGAGCATTGTAAAGTACATTATGGCAGATGTAGTTAGTTAAAATATAGTGCCTTTTCATTCGACGCCCCTTTTGACCCGTTTTAAGGCTATTCGGTTTTGAATATTTTTCTGGTTTGAAAAGATTGAGGCTTTTCTCTGTTTTGTCTAGTCACTGTTCTTGTTTTTTTAGGGTTTGTTTTTTTGTTGTTGTGTTTTGTATGACTTTCTGTATATGAAATTCAGGATAGGTAAATGTATAGAGCCAGTTACTGGATCAACAATTATCTATAGACATGGCAGGGAGGTTGGGGGGAAGTGGAGGAGCTAACAGTAAGGGCCAGAAGAAAGTATCTGAAATTGTGTCGATAATTGCAAACTCTTCTTAATGAGATTAAATGATGAAATTGGATGATACATGAAGTACATGCTATAAAACTATGTAAGATAAGCCTTTTTATTATGGGAAATGTGAGACACATGTAGTAATAGAGTAATATGATGAGCCTGTGTATTTATCACACAGCTTCAACAATTGATGAATTATTTGAGTTCTAGATATATCTTATCTATAAATAGGTAGCACATATACTTAAAAGATAAAGCCTCACCTGTGTAAATATAATCACAATTTTTACAGACCTAAATAGCAACCTTTTTAGTGTCTTAAAGTATCCACTTAATATACATATTTTGCATACCCTATAAATAATATTTTTGTGAAGTGTTTCTTTTTTAAAAAGAAAATACACTACTGTGCATTACCATTAAAAAATTACTCAGAGCACAGCAGAGAAGGGGGGAAGGGAGACTCCGGATAGGGCAAGATATGACAAAATAACGATGTATAAATTACCAAGGGCACATGAGGGAGGGGGGAATGGGGAGGGAGGGGGGGGGAAAAAAAAGAGGACCTGATGCAAGGGGCTTAAGTGGAGAGCAAATGCCTTGAGAATGATTGGGGCAGGGAATGTATGGATGTGCTTTATACAATTGATGTATGTATATGTATGGATGGTGATAAGAGTTGTATGAGTCCCTAATAAAATGTAAAAAAAGAAAAGAGGAGAAAAAAATGATTAGGGCAAAGACTGTACAGATGTGCTTTATACAATTGATGTATGTATATGTATGAACTGTGATAAGAATTGTATGAGCCCCAATAAATTGTTAAAAAAAAAAACTAAGAAAAAAAAATTACTCAGAGCAAGAAAACCATGTTTGAAAGGAAATTTCTTTTTGTTGTTTTGATGAGGTATCTGTGCCCTGATGTGTAAGTATATATGGTTGTGAATATATGCAGGTAAATATTTACAGATAAAATATGATGTCTACAACTTCACATAACCTGAGAGAGAATGGCATTGGAAGTGAGGGAGATTCTTTTACTTATTATTTTCTGTACTGGGTGAATTATCTATCTATAGCTATGTTTTGCTTTTTGTTTAAGTCTAAATATCAAAAAAGTTCTCTAGATTGTCCATTTAATTTCTATATTAAAAAACAATCAATATTACCTTTTGAATAAAGTGTAAGAAAATGCTGACAACAAGAGTGAGTATAGGATGTAGTAAGTATGCCACCTGGCCGAGATTGCACCTAGATGACTGAGCTGTGAACTTTAATAATGGGCTGCACAGTTAGATTTCCCAGCAGTCAATGAGGAAAGAATAACCATATTCACGAAAGAGAAGTGAACCAATTGCTAAGGAAAATCACAACTAGTCCTCTTAATAGACAATTTCTCTTAAAAGTCCTCCTAGGCGATTCTGCTCTGTAAAGAGCACCCCAATCCTCACTCTTGCTATAGTCTAACCCAATATAGAGTTTCTAAGGCTGTTTGTTTGCTATGCAAGCCCACTGCTGTCCAGCTGGTGTGACCCATAAGGACCCTGGAGGAGACTGGAGACCTGCTGCACCACAGGGTTTCCACGGCTGTCATGTGTACAGAGACAGACTACTTTATCTTTCTCCCACAGAGTAACCGGAAACATCTAACCACCAATTTGTTAAACAGCCCAGCACCTTAACCACCCTATCACCAACGCTCCTTGTTTACTTTACAGCATCCCTTACAGTAGGTTGACAACAGCTACCAAAGTGAAAACCAGTAAAAGCTATACTGACACTAGGACAGCAGCAGCCTGGTACGATCCTAGAACTTGAGTCTCTGCTGAGATGACCTACTGGGGGGTATTTTCAGGAGCTGCAGAGACAGATAACTACACGTGCCTGCTGGGCCTAGATTCTGGTGAGCAGGAGAGCGTGACGATGACATTCTAGAGAGCTTCTGCCCGAAATGAAAGGCAGTAGCTGTTATTTCTCAGCTCCAGCAGATGTTGCCATGAGGAACACTGGCACAGTGCTGCCAGATTATCTGATTTTGTTCCTTCCTGGCCTCTCAAGGATCCCTGGTGATGTAGTGGGTTAAGTATCGAGCTGCCATTTGAACCCATCCCTCCATCTAAGGAAGAAAGATAAGGTTATCAGCTCCCATAAACATTTAGTCTCAGAAAACGGAAGGGGCAGTTCTCAGTTCACTATGAGTCAGAATTGACTCAATGGTAGTTGGTTCTGTTTTCTCTCCAGAAAAGCCTGAGTTCCAAATTTTAATTCGAAATCTCCCAGGTTTTTCAACATTGACTTTGATTTTGTATGGACCGGTAAAATATTTCTCTTGATTAAATCAACCCCAATTTGTGACTCTGTATGTAGAAGAATGGATTGATTTCCTATCCTTCTATCTAGATAATTTCCTATGAGCATGCTTCTCTCAGCCCATATGCTTGATTTAATTATTTTGTAAGTTCAGGGTATGATTGACTTCCTCTTAGAAGAATAGAGCTGCTTAATTGAAGTGGGATCCCGAATAGAAGGACAAAAAGAGAAGAGAAGGTAATTCATTCTGTTTTCATCACTTGATCTTTCTTTCTTAATTTATATTAAGCAATTAGCAGTATTTTAATTTTAGAGCCCTCATCCTTGGCATACTGACCCAGAAGCAGCAGCTTAGATTATTTCACAAACGGCAAAAATGATCTTGTGGCAACACCCAGAAGGCACTCCGCCCCCCACCCCCATAGTTGTTCTTGCATTTCCACTTCTCATCACTGATGTTAACACCTGATACTCTCTTACGCATATGTTCCCCCCTCCTCAGAGTTGACAGGTGATAGCGACTGAAAGAAGGATTGATTCTTAATTCTCTCCATATGGTTGTCCTGGTTCTTATGTTGTGGCTTCCACAGCCAAGCTCTTCGGGTGCACGCACATCACTACTTGTAGGTTGAGGGTACTGCGTCAACACTATGATCTTCATAAGGGGTTTCTGAAAGATAACAAGTATATTTGTATACATCTATATGATATTTCCATGAGGCTCATATTTTAAGAGGAGGCCAAGCATTCAGCTAATGAAAAACTAATGGAATAAATTTCAGAAACCGTACTCAGAAATACATCAGAGTTGTTACTTTCTGGGCGATAAATACAGAGAACAATTGAGCTTTTTCAGTTACCTGTGTACAAAACCAAGTGCTAAATATGCATATTGATTAGTAGGAGCTTTCTTCAGCTTATGTTTTACCATATGTATCCAGATAAAAGAGTCCTGGGAACAGTGGTTATGGGTTGGGCTGCTAACAGCCAGATCAGCGGTTCAAAGTCACCAGCGGAGGGAGGAAAAAAAGGCTTTCTATTCTTTTTTTTAAAGGCTTTCTATTCTGATAGAGAGTTACAGTCTCAGAAACCCAGAGGGGCAGTAGTTCTAGCCGGTCCTACAGGCCCTCTCAGTCAGGATCCATGGCAGGGAGCTGAGGCCCAAACAAATGTGAGCTTTAAATGTTTGCTTCATTAAGAATAAAATCTATAAAATGAAATATAGAATGTGGTGTTTGGCAATATGTAATTATTTGTTTTCTTACTCTCTAAAAGATTTGAAGTTTTTTATAATGAAATGCATAGAATAGGAAAAAACATGACCAAACAGGTCAACAGTTACTTTCAAGCAAAGAAGGGAAGGAGGACAGGGGAACTAGAGCCCTGGAAATGGAATAATTAAAACACAATCAACAATGAAAGAGAATGTGGATACATTGGTGAAAAATATAACTAATGGCCCTGAACAATTGGTATAAAATTGTCAAATGGGAACCTAATTTGCTGTGTGAACTTTCACCAGAAGCAAAACAAAATATTTATTTTAAAAAACACAAGAGAAAAGGACAAAAATCAGTTGAAGTTATTTTTTGAAATGAGGAAGGTTCTAGAGAAACCAAACCCAACTCATTAGCGTCAAGCCGAGGCGGACTCTCAGCACCTCTTAGGCCAGGGTAGAACTGCCCCAGTGGGTTCTGGAGACTGCAACTCTCTATGGGGGTCAAAAGGATCGTCTTTCTCCCTGGGGGTAAAATACAGGGTGGTAAAGCATTACTCTGAAACCTAAGCTTCAGAACATGTTCAACATTAGGAGAGAACTTAACTCTGGACTTAGGTCTTACTACTTACTAAGAAACACATTAACTGATGAGAAGAAATAGATATTGCCTATCATTCTAAGAAAAACTTACTTCATAGATCATCTTATGACACCAAAAAACCAATTTCAAATGGTAAATTTATGGAAGATGACAAAATATTCTGCACGTGGTTGTTTCAACATAGGCTTTTGGCAGAAGCCCAAGAGCATAGTGTTAAGTAGCTTTCTATGAAATAAGTGCAGCTAACTTAGGGAAATGGTAACTTGACCAAGGATAGACTACTCCATTTCTTAGAGTATCTCAATATAGAATGATAGAAACGTTGGATACATTTTTTGTTAGATTTTTTTGACAACATATTTTATTTATTAACTTTTTATTGTGATTTGAGTACAAGTTTCCAAATGTTCTTTGAACAATTCATGTACTTTTTATTTCATGGTATTGATCGTAACTTAATAGCATGCTTGCCGATTCTCCTCGATGTTTCCTGTTTTCATTCCTCTTCCTTTCTGATTTCTTTCTGCCGTCTGAGCTCTATTCCTAGGACCAATCGTGCTAAGGATAGTACCCCGCTAGTGCTATTGTTCCCTTTATAGGCCTGCTTCAGGCTAGGCTCAAGGATAAGCCAGGGGCACGAGTTCAATTCCAGGCGTGAAAAGGGACTCAACAACACACACATCATAGTCAATATGATTTGTATTTCCAGAAAATTTACCCCCGCCCCACCAATCCTGTTTCTTATACACTTACAGAAATTTCCTTTTAGGACAAATATTTTAAAGTAATTCTTTAATATATTTTGAAATTCAGAGTAATCCAAAGGCATTTTCAAAGAGGAGGAAAGCAAACTTTATTTGCAAATACCTTTTAAATGTGTTGTAAGGCTTTTGTTTATTTGTGTAGAGAAAGTTTTAATGAAGTATTCCAAGTATTTCTCTTTTTTTCAATTATTTCTGACATTCATAACTTTATATAACTTAAGTCCTAAGCAGAAAACCTGTCTAAAAAGGGGAAAAAATAACACCAAGAACAATCTCTTGTTTTTTCCTGAGATTAGATTAGCTCTATATAGAGATTACATATGACAGTTCTCAGTATATCTAAGCTAGTGAAATTTAGTGTTTTAATATAAAGCTTGGTCTGTATCTGCATTCACATTTCTATGAATATCATATCTTTGGACTTAAGAGTTTATATATATATGAAAGTTAGAATCATATTTACTGTTAACCCACTCTATGGCAATATATATATATATATTGAATTCTCAATTTAGCTGTCTTATGAGATATCACAATCTCAGGTTTCTTTGAACTTTTTATTATGCATTACATAAAGGTTTACAGAGCAGATCAGTTTTACATTCAACAATTTCTACACATTTTGTTTCAATTCATCCATTGCAATCCCCTCAATGTATCATCACTTATTCCATTTCTTCCCTGTGTTTCCTGTTTCCACCCCCCCTTGTTTCCTATCCCTCTGTACCTTGTCTTTGGGTAAATGCTGCCCTTTTGATCTCTGATGGTTTATTTCACATGGGGGTGACGTTGGTTCCAGATTTGAAGGGTAACTTGAAGGGCCATAGTTTGGGATTCCACCTGTCTTTAGGGTCTTTTCCCAACACTTAATTTTCAATGTAATGTGAAGAGATATAGTTAAAAAATAAGAAATTATAGAACAATGATATAAACCTTGGCTGTGGGAACCAAGACAAATAATATACATGCCAGATTATTTTGATCAAGACAGATAATAGAAAATGAAAATAAATGTTATAATGCAAGGCCTATGTTAAACTCCAAAATATAAACTTAACCATTTCTTAACTTTCAAGAAACGTTATATGTGACATTGATTTGAAATAGATGAGGATCCTTTCCAAAGACAGGAAGCAGAGAGGATGAGGTTAATTTTATTGAGAGTCTCCTAAGAGCCAGGTTTGGGAGAGGCATTTTTTATGGGGTTATGTTTGCAAGCCCCATTCACAGCATTTTGTTCATCAGGAAACAGACCCTGTTAAGGATCTTGACCACCAGACCCAGCTAGTGAGGATGATGATGACAGCAATCCCAGCAAGAAGAACCCCACAGGGGGTTAGGCAACATCCCCAAAGGCCCACATGAATGAAGCAGCAGAGCCAGGATCTGACCTCATCGTCCATGATCAATGATGTCACCTTAGCGAGGCCATGGAAACATCATTTCAGAATGGAAAGAGACTTTGCAGAGCACCTATTTAGTTCAACCTTGCCAGGCACATGAATTCATTGTAGGTAACAGGAAACTGAGGTACAATTATCAGTGGCTGGCTGAAGGTCAGCCGGATAGGTGGGGGCAAAGTCAGTCCAATGTCATTTTAAATGAGGTTAAAGTGGGACTATTGGATTAATTGAATTATTTGCCTAGTATATTCGATTTTCACATTTTAATAAGGACGAAACTATGGTAGTACTTTTGCCTTTTATGAAGAGAAGTATGTTATTGGCAGTGGGCTAACCTTCAGTTAACTAAATGAACAAGTGATTGAGTTGTCTTTTAAACTCCTGCCCATCCATGTCCCTTCCTCTCAATTTCCCTGCCCTATGCTCAGAAATGTTGAGGAAAACGCTATTCGACATTATGTATCCTCTGCCCTTTACCAATTTCTTTCTTCCAAATGGTATTTTGTTGTGTTTTTGGTAAAATTTTACCCAGAAAGTTAGGTTCTCATTTAGCAATTTCTGCACAGGTGGTGTGGTGACAGTGGTTACGTTTTCCTGTGTGTCCACTGTCTTATTGTTTCATTCCACGTTGTTCTGTCTCCAGGAATCTGGTGAAGCGGTCGCTTTGCCCTCTCATCTTTGCTTTAAAGTCGGCCCTTTAGTCTCATATATGTGCAGTGATGCTCCCAGGTGATCATTATTTATGTCATGAGCTCATCTGTTCCTTAAAGATGACCTCGTACGATAGTTCCACTTCAAGGCTTAAAGATCTCTGACTTCTCTTTGGAAGTACTTCTTTAATCTCAAATGAGATGTTTTATTTAAAACAAAACAACCCCCCGGACCCCGCCTCCCCCAGGTCTGAAAACCTGAACTGTTTGCTTCTCGAGATAGTTTTCAAAATGAAATTTTCTATAACATAGTAGTATTAATTTTCATTTGGGACAGACTTGAATAGTTTCCCAATAGTGTTCAGTTTTTAAAAGTCACCAGTTTCTTTGCTCCTCATTTAAAGTAGGACTCGTCTTCCTCCACTATCAGCAGGAAAATTGTTTGTACTTCTACTGCATATCAGCCCAGCTCTAGTTTCTCTGGAGATTACAGTTCATGTGCCCAGCTGCCGACAGAGAGGTGGAAGGTTGATTGAGAAGCACCGCAGAAAAGCAGCCAGTGAGAGCTCTATGGGACCCGGCGCTACACTGACACAGATGGAGTTGCCAGGAATCAGAGTCGTTATGATTGGCATGTTCTCTGACTCTGCTTGCTGCGCCAACTGGGAGAAGCAGGACAGCAGTTCTCTCACCAACTCGGGCACATGACACTCCGTGGGATGGCTATGAACAAATGGTAATGTGCCCACAACACCCTGTTACTCACAGTGACCTCGAGCCAATGCCAAACTCAAACTGACCGCACTGTGAGATCTCAGCACCACCAAATGATTTCCACCCCCATCACGATGACTACATGTTAGTTATGAGAAGTTGAGCCAAGGGATTATCTGATTAGATATTTTTATTGAGGTACGAATGACTGAATACTTATTTCTCTAGCAGTTGTTTACTTTTTAAGGTAAGCACCTGGCTATTAAAAAAACAACAACAAAAACGTTTTTTAGTGAAAGCTATACTTACAGCTGGGAATAATGCTATGCATGCACTTTCAGACCTTTGTAAAGTTTAGAAATAATACCAACGTACCTGGGAGGTTGTTTGCTTTAATGTAAATAATTCTCTGCTATTGTTAGGTCATGTCATCTAAATAATCTTTGTTAGCATAAATATATCCCATAGCTGTACCTGAAAAATTTGTGTTTATTTATCATCACAGTCTGTAATAGTTCTAAAATGCAGAGTAAACTTGTAAGATCAATTTCTTAAGCTTGCCTTACAAATCTGACTTCCTAACATATAAATTTTTAAATTACTCTTCCCTGGAATCATCAGTTAATTTGAAGTATATCTATGAACATGTTTCATGTTGTAACCCAGACCTAATGCTGAAAACAATGGAAAAGTAACTCAGGGTTAGTAAGTTTGGAGTACTGGTCAGGTATAACAATATTAGACTTTAAAAACCACCCTGTTTTATTGTTCATTAGGTGAAGGTTTACTAAGCAGATCACTAATTTTACATCCACTCATTTATACGAATTTTGTTTCAACTCATCCATTGGAAGCCACTCATTCTACTCCCCTCTTTGTGTCCTGCTTCCTTCCATTCTCCCCCTTTCCTATCCTTATGAGCCCCAACAGACTGGACTAGAAAACACACCTAAAGGCCAACAAATGATCCTTGAGCTAACTACAAGCTTTTCTTTATTGTTGTGTTTTGTTCTTTGTCAGTGGTTTGTTGTTGTTGTTTTGTTGTATATTGTTGCTTGGTTTTGCTCTGTCTTGTTTTTGTACATGTTATCTCTGTAGGTCTGTCTAAATAAGATAGGCTGGATGAACAACAATGGTACCGACAGTTCTGGGCGGATATGGGATAGGGGGAGGGGGGAAAGGAAGTAGTGTTAACAAACCCAGGGACAAAGGAACAACAAGTGATCCAAATTGGTGGTGAGGTGGGTGTGGGGGGCCTGATCAAGGGTAATGTAACGAAGAGGTATTGCTGAAACCCAGGTGGGGACTGAGCATGATAGTGGGACAGGAGGAAAGTCAAGGGAAATAGAGGAAAGAGCTGGGAGGCAAAGGGCATTTATAGAGGTCTAGATAAAGACATGTACATATGCAAATATATTTGTATATGAGGATGGGGAAATAGATCTATGTGCCTATATTTATAGGCTTAGTATTAAGGTAGCAGAAGGACATTGGGCCTCCACTCAAGTACTCCCTTGATGCAAGCATACTTTATTCTACTAAATTGCCATTCTATGATGTTCGCTTTCCCAACACAAATGCTGAAGACAAAGCGGGTGAATAAACAAATGTGGTGAAGAAAGCTGATGGTGCCCAGCTATCAAAAGATATAGCATCTGGGGTCTTAAAGGCTTGAAGATAAACAAGCGGCCATCTAGCTCAGAAGCAACAAAGCTCACATGGAAGAACACACCAACCTGTGTGATCACGAGGTTCCGAAGGGATCAGTTATCAGACATCGAAGAACAAAAAATCATATCATTGGGTGCCCACCTCCATGATACGGATGCTGAGAACAAATGGGTGCATAAGCAAATATGGTGAAGAAAGCTGATGGTGCCTGGCTATCAAAAGAGATAGTTTCTGGGGTCTTAAAAGCATGAAGGTAAACAAGCAGCCATCTAGCTCAGAAGCAACAAAGCTCACATGAAAGAAGCACACCAGCCTGTGCGATCATGAGGTGTCGAAGGGAACAGGTATAAGGCATCATCAAAACAAAAAAATCTTACCATAGTGAATGAAGTGGGGAGTGCAGAGTGGAGACCCAAAGCCCATTTGTTGGCCACTGGAGATCCCCTTGCAGAGGGGTCTAGGGGAGGAGATGAGCCAGTCAAGGTGCGATGTAGCACTGATGGAAAATACAACTTTCCTCTAGTTCCTAAATGCTTCCTCCCCACCCACCCCCACTGTCATGATCCGAATTCTACCTTGCTAGTATGGCTAGACCAGAGGATGTACACTGGTACAGATAGGAACTGGAAACACAGGGAATCCAGGGCGGATGATACCTTCAGGACCAGTGGTGTGAGTGGCGATACTGGGAGGGTCGAGGGAGAGTGGGTTAGAAAGAGGGAACCGATGACAAGGATCTACATGTGACCTCCTCTCTGGGGGACAGACGACAGAAAAGGTGAAAGGAGGCATTGGACTGGGCAAGATATGACTAAATAATGATTTATAAATTATCAAGGGCTTATTAGGGAATGGGGAGCGGGGAGGGAGGGGAAAAATTGAGCACTTGATGCCAAGGGATTAAGTGGAGAGCAAATATTTTGAGAATGATGTGGGCAATGAATGTACAGATGTGCTTTACACAATTGTTGTATGTATGGATTGTGATAAGATTTGTATGAGCCCCTAATAAAACGATTAATAAAAAACATTTGCTCTCCACTGAAGTTCCTGACATCAGCTCCTCATTTTCCCCCTCCCTCACCCTTCCCCCTCTCTCATGAGCCCTTGATGATTTGCAAATTATTATTTTGTCATATCTTACACTGTCCCACGTTTCCCTTCACCCACTTTTCTGTTGTCCCCAAGGGAGGAGGTTATATGTAGATCCTTGTAATCAATTCCTCCTTCCCACCCCACCTTTCCTCCACCCTCCCAGTATCGCCACTCTTACCACTGGTCCTAAAGGGATCATCCACCCTGGATTCCCTGTGTTTCCAGTTCCTATCTGTACCAGTGTACATCCTCTGGTCTAGCCATATTTGTAAGGTAGAATTGGGATTATGATAGTGGGGATGGGGTAGGGGTGGAGGAAGCATTTAAGAACTAGAGGAAATGTTTCAATGTTGCTACACTGCAGCCTGACTAGCTCCTCTCCTTGAGGGGGAGTGAGGACTGGAGACTCAAAGCCCATTGGTAGGCACTTGGACATCCCCTCACAGAAGGGTCACAAGGAAGAGAAAAGCTAGTCAGGGTGCTAGCACCGATAAAACATATAACCTTTCTCTAGTTCTTTAATGCTCCTCCCCCTCCCCCTCCCCCTCACCTTATCATGACCCCAGTTCTACCTTACAAATCCGGCTAGACCAGAGCATGTACACTGGTACAGATAAATTCTGGAAACACCGGGAATCCAGGATAGATAAACCCCTCAGGACCAATCATGAAAGTAGCGATATCAGGAGGGTAAAGGGAAGGTGGGGGATGAAGGGGGAACCAATCACAATGATCTACATATATCACCCTCCCAGGGGGATGGACAACAGAAAAATGGGTGAAGGGAGACAGTGGTTAGTGTTAGATATGAAAAAAAAAAGATAAATTATCAAGGGTTTCGTCAGGGAGGGAAGGTGGGGGAGGGGGAAATGAGCTGATACCAGGGGCGCAAGTAGAAAGAAAACTTTTTGAAAATGATGACGGCAACATATGTACAAGTGTGCTTGACATAATGGATGTATATATGGATTGTGATAAGAGCTGTAAGAGCCCCAATAAAATGATTAAAAACATTTTTTGCATTTGATGTAAACAAATACGTGACTAACAAGCATCAGTTACAATGCCCAGTTGTGGATTTCTATATGCAGATTTGGATCCAGTAAATAAAAATTCAACCTTTTCTAGAAGAAAGAAAAAAGCCTCACCTAGGCACCTGGCTTTTTGGAGCACATTTTAATGTACACATTTTGAAAATAATGTAAAATATTTTTTCTTTGAGAATTTAAGAAAGGACTTTGACAAATTTCTCTGAAATCAGGAAGCAAGACTCAAATTATTTAGTATTTGATATTCCAACAGAAAAGAGATAGATATTTTACTTTCCCCCCTTTATTAGGAATGTGAAACTCCTTATATGAAATAATCAAAATATGCCATTTTCAAACTGGAAAATAAAATGGTACTGTTACTTGTATTTGTATAATGTCATTACTTCCATGTTCTTTGTAAGCTATAATTTTGGATTCTCATTTCTTGTAAAATGAATACATTTTCTTCGTAAAAGTACCAAAAAATGAGTGCTAATTTACTTCACATATTCCCCAGAAGCCATGAGTCTTGAGGTCAGGGAGGTTGTCCCATATTGTGGAGCTGAAGTGCATTTGTGAGCCCTTGGGTGGTCTGGCTGGGTTTCCAGCTGGGCTATACCCATCTTTCATGTCAGGGGATGCCTAGCCCAGGTTGTGCAATGTACCTTGAAAACCGAGCTAACTTGTTGCTCAACTTCCTCAGTCCTGTTTCTTCTGTCTCCAAACCAGGTTATGCAAACATGGTTCAATAGAATAACATCTGACATGACCATTGTAAAAATACTCTGTGGACTTTCTGATTGGAAAAAACATTTTTGTTGGTTGGTCATTTGGTCTCACAGACGTTGGAAGTCAGCCGGGCTCTGAGAGCACGCTGAAGAACTGGTGCTGTTCCCTGGATAACATTCAGGTTCCACCAAGAGCAGGTGACATCAGAAGCAATTGTTCTGTGCAGGTGGCTCTCCCTTTCGCCTTTCTACCCACAGGGACTACCCACAACTATTTTATTTGTCATCCTAGACTATGTCACAGGTGTGGAAGGTGTGGCACATGCCAGTGGCACAATGCTGGAAGTGATACTTCCATTTCCCACTGAGGTGGAAGGCCAGGCCTGCCTCCTTCAAACAGCAGTCAATGGAGTTACTTTTGCTCCGCAGCAAAGTGTGGGAGAGAAAGAGAGAGGAGTTTATGAATCATCTGACGAGAGTATATATTCAATCCTTGTTTAAATCATTCCAAATGTCTACAGTTTTACACAGTGACCTTGGGCCTCAGTCGGTCACCTAGTTTCTTAGAAGTAGGTGATTCATTTTTTATATGTTATCTTCTGTCGTCCATATTTTATTCAGAGAAAAATGTAGACTGGCTAAGCTTAAATGCAGTTGCAATTTGTACTTGAATGTATAAGTAATAATTTCACAATGAAAAATAAAACAACCATGCTTCCTTAAAGATTGACTGGGATAAATTTTGTTTTTTAAAAAAGAGGAAAATAAATTGCTAACATTTCCTTGGGAAGTTCTGTGCTGTAACATTTCACTGTTAACATCTGAAATTTTTGAGTTTGCAAAACTGCTCTTGCCCAAGGTTTTGTTCTGTGCGTCGTAATGTGCAGCCTACAGTCACTTTGCTGTATCATGAGGCTCTCTCTGGATCTAAATTATGTAAAGACACACAGATTATTGATTGTATCTGTGTAAGTAATCAGATGATCTTGGGACATCTACTATTATAGTCAATTACTGTCTATGTGCCAAAGATACAAAATATAGCCACCAGACTAATGAAAAATATACACGTATCTGAATAAATATAAACTCCAAAAATTAAAAAGGTACCCACAAAGTAGCTAGCATCAGAGGATGAGTCAACTTTTTTGTGCCAGAGAGAGTCAGGAACCATGGTGACGTTTGATCCAGGTCTCAAAGGAGGCGTAGACATTCATGCAGTGGGTTCACCGAGTGAAGGCAGACCAGGGAGCATTGCAAAAGCATGCTGTTGTTGTTGTTTAGTTCCATGGAGTCGTGTCCTGCCCACGGTGACCCTCTGCACAACAAAACAAAACACTGGCGGTCCTGCACCATCCTCACACCTGTTCCTATGCTTGAGTCCGTTCCACTGTAGCAGCAACTGTGTCAACCCATCTGATTGAGAGTCTTCCTCTTTGCTGCCCCTCGGCTTTAGCAAGCATGATGTCCTCCTGCGGGGACTGGTCTCTCCTGACATGTCCGAAGCACACAGGTGAAGACTCACCATCCTGGCCTCGAAGGAGCACTCCAGCCGTACTTCTCCCAAGACAGACTTGTTTGTCCTCGCAAAAGCACAGAGGCCTGAAATGCCGGATGATGCTGACAGTGATTGGAATCACCCGAATGTGGAATCCTAGGATTAAGCCCGAGGAACCCTGGGGGCCCAGTGCTTCAGCCCTCTGCGGCTGATGCTGAAGAAGACACGGGCTTCTGCTTCCTAAACCCTGGGGGGAAGTTTCACTCTGTCTGTAGGGTGGCTATGATTCAGACTCAACACCATGAGAACAGGTATGATTAAACCTCACTTGTTCCACCCATGGGCCGACTCTGAGCTGTCCCACGTTCTCCTCTGAGGCCCGCTCCTCCTTCAGCTCCCAGTGCCCGAGAGTTCCCTCCCGGCATCTCTGGCTATTGAGTAGGTCACTTCTGAGCTATTTTACAAGCGTCAGACTCCCTTCGTGAAGCGGGCACACCTTGTGCCTCGGAGTGTACTTTATTCTCTTTAACCACAGCAATTCTTCCCAGCCTGATCACTAACCTTGTCCAGGGCCGTTAATTCCTAAAGATTTTGTTTCAAGTCATTTCTATCCCTGACGTTTTGCCATCATCTAGAACATTGAGAGCACGTTGTAAATCTTGAGAGCAGTTCCTGCAATGAGTTCCCCAAAGAGGTGTGAGCAATGCTACACTCACTTCTGTCCTTTAGGATGATTTTTTGGGGAGAGGGGGGGGGATAAAACACACCACTCATTCAGATGTGCAATTTTGCGTGTGTTTTATAAAACGGGGAGAGTTGTCTCATGTGCTTTGGATACACCATGAGGAAGACTGTAAAACAGAGCCAGGGAGAAGAGGGAAGCCGCTCAGAGAGGTGGATTGCCCAGTGGCTGCCACAGTGCACTCACCACCAACGACAGCATTTCCATACGTTGTCAACAGCGTCAGTCTGAGGCAGAGATGACTGACCTGCCCCCAACACCAACCATGTTCAGAATCACATGCTGAAAGGATGTTTGCTTTAAAAGTCAGGTAGAGGGAGAAGAAGGTGGTGTGGGCAAGTATGGAATAAATCATATCAATTACGTTGACAGACACATGAAGTTCATTGTACTATTCTCTCTGTGCAGATGTTTAACATTTTCCATAATAAAAGTTGATGGTTTCTTTCTTTTTAAATTATTTTACCTTACAGTTACCCTTCATCTTATGCTCTGGTGGGAACGGGATTATCACTTTAGACCAGTGATTCTCAACCTTCCGAATACTGAGACCCGTTCATACAGTTCCTTGTGTTGTGGTGACCCCCCCACCATAAAATTTTTTTCATTGCTATTTCATCACAAATTTTTCTACTGTTATGAATCGATGACCCCTGTGAAAGGGTCTTCAACCCCCAAAGGAGTCACAACCCACAGGTTGAGAACTGCTGCTTTAGACTTTAGCCTCACCATTTCATCTTCCTCTGTATAAATTGAAAGAATAAAAAATTTCTTACACAAGACTCTAATAACTGTTATATTAAGGATGTTAATACATACATAGCAATAAGTCATAGTAATTCTAGAGGGAACTAAATAGGTGATGAAATATACATTGCTAATCTAACATTAATGTATATTGAAAATCCCATCATCTATACCAAAGAGCAAATTGCCTCTTATTTTTAAGCTTGTCAGGTTTTGTGTGTGTGTGAGCGTGTGCGCACATGAGTTTTAACAGCATAACTGTTTCATGAGTTCTGGCAAATACATATTATCAAGTAGAAAGATATCAGTACTTTTCCCTGTTGTAATGTGTTAATTAATAAATACTTATGCATTTATTCTTCATGCAAATAATTTAGCCTGTTAACCAGCCTGTATTTAAAGGTGTATTTCCTCAAGTTGTAAGATGCACTATTGCTTCAATTACAGCTACATAGATAAAAGAAGCCTTATCTTTTGGGGTAAAATTTTAGAAATATTAAGTGTGAGAATGTCCCTCAGCTCTGGAATCAAGGATTTTGTGATACAGATATTGTAGTTTTGGTTTATGATTCCACCCGAGTGCATAAACTGATGGCATTGCTTCTGTTTTTCACTTCGATGTGAGCAACTTTTTTCATAATTTACATTAATATTAGAAAAGTGAGGGGGAGCAATTAAAATTGAGGAGGAACCATATCTTAATTTAGAACTTAGTAGTTTGTTTATTCTATAGGTATGTGATTAAATTTTAACAAGGTAAGCTGGCCTCAATCCAGTATAATAATAACAAAACAAAATAACAAAAACCCTGACATGAACTCCATTCTGACTCATAGTGACTATGTTAGGTTTGGTTTTCTAGAGAAATAAAACCAGTGACACTCACATACATATAACAAGACAGAAATTTACATGAAGAAAGTGAGTCATGTAGCTGCAGATTGACAGGCCCAGTTTGGCTCAAGTCTGATAGCCAGATGCTAAGCTTGGGGGCCTTCCTGACTCATCATGCTGGGGAATGAGGGAGCAGGAGGATGAAGCAGGAAGATGAAGCAGGCGTAAGTAAAGTGGCAGGCTGCCTACAGCTCCCAAGCTTGACAGGCCACATGGCAGGCCATTGGTCCAAGTCCTACAAACCCAGATACAGGATCCAGGTTAGCAGGAAAAAGCAGGAGAGCCGGTTCTCCAGTCTATTTATAGATATGAAACAGGCCACGCTACCAAGGAGATCTCATTAGTCCCCTTATGGAAGAGGTCTGACTGCCACACAACAGAGGATCCTCTCCCAGCCAAGTTGACACAAACCTAATGTTCGCAGAGGCTCTACCCATGGTTTCTGAGACTGTGAACCTTCCTAGGAGCAGCCAGCCTCGTCCTCCCCCCTCCACCCCCCTGGAGCCATGCTCTGGGGAGCTTGAAACGCCAGACTGCTGGCTAGTAGCCCAATGCCTAACTCGCAGTGCCACCAGGGCATCTTTTAAAATGAAAACTTACTTTTCCTGCTTAATAATTGTAAAATTTTAGAGTAAGAATAATGTTGTTTTCTCCAACAGTGTACTAATAATAGTTGAAACAATAAATTCAGATGGTATTTTTTTTAACGCAGCCTCTCCTGATGGTCACAGGAAATTTTTAATGCAACATACCGGCATGGAGCAGGGAACCAGTGGAGAGGTCTGAGGGACCACCCCCAATCCCAACTACGTGGACAGCTGCCCCTCTGCCCAGAAGAATTCACTTCACAGGACAGCACTGAAGCTGCAGCTCAGGAAGAGGGACATGTCTGATCAGAGCACACAGGAGCAAATGAAGGGGGATCAAGAGAGACTGGAGTACACCCTTGTCCACCAAGCCTCGAGGATGACAGTCCCTCTCAGAGAAGCAAATCCACAGAAAGGACTATATGACCAGCAACACTATGAGACACCACACCCCTCACTGACCCACTGCCCTACAGGGGACAACACTGGAGACACAGTGTGGGAATTGCACCTGATCTGATCCTACCATACTGAGGCAAAACACTAAGGGCAACAGAAAAGCTAGGGGAGCAGAGCAATGATGTCCCCAGGGAATATCAAAACTAGACTTTTGAGCCAGGGCTTGGCACCCCATCATATTCAATTGGAAAACACTCCTAAAGGCCAACAAACAGTCCATGAACTAAAATAATAATAATGATATTCAAAATATTGTACTTTAAAAACATACTTTCTTTCTGATATTATAAGTATAATAGGTAATGGATAAGACTTCTCAAGAACAAATTTATGTAATACAGAGGGGCTTAATTAATTTCATGGAAAAATTACATTCTCTTTCAATTCTACTTTTGCCCAAACCCTTTGAAGCTCTTTCATACTTGGATGACATTCTTTGATGGAAGCAGAATAGAAATATGATTGTAAGGAGAAAAATTTGTAAAATGGCTGATTATTCAAGAACAGTTTTTTCATTTGTTTTAAAAAATAATTGAATTACATGGTTGCCCATTTAATGTATAGACACACAGAGGAATAGATTATGCAATATCATGTTCACATGTATAAGCATATATACACAAATATATATCCTTATTTATTTTTATATTCTTATTTATATGTGTGTATTACTTATAGACTGCATAGTACACACACCATGCAATTTTGTTTGCAATGATCAACCATCAGTAGAGAAACAGTGTGTAGTGAGTTACACATTGGATTGCTAGCTGTGAGGTCAGCAGTTCAAAACCAGAAGCCATTCTGTGGGAGAAAGATGAAACTTTCTACTCTGTAAAGAGTTAGTCTTGGAAATCCACAGGGGCAATTCTATTCTGTCCTTTAGGGTCACTGTGAGTCAGAGTTGACTCAATGGTAATAAATTTAGTGTTTTTAGTTTGAGGGATATAGATAAAGATAGGTTATTCATTTTATGGAATGTCATTTTAATAAAATTGAAAATATCCTCAAGATACTGTTACTCATGAAGAGATCACTGAAACTGTGTGCTATAACAAAGTGTGGTGAAGAAACTAGATGGTGCCCAGCTATCAGAAAGAATAGTGACTGGGGTCTTAAAGGCTTGTTTTCAAAAAAGCAGTGATTTATGTGAGACATCAACCATGTCTGCATGAAAGAAGTACAACAGCCAGTGTGATCGATCCAAGGATTGTAAATAATGTAATCCAAATCTAAAGGAGGGATGGCATCAGAGCTTAAATTGTGAACAGCTGGTTTGCAGAAGGCTATGGATGACAGTGTAAGTCCAAAATCTATTATCAGGGTCCACACATGGATTAAGCCTCGGGTGAATCCCCTCTGATCACAGTTGAGGGATGTGTATAGCCTTGTTATCAGACAGAGAGCATTGCAAAGTCAATTATGGCAGACATAGGTCAGAATGCAATATCTTGTCATACGATCTCCCTTTGCAGTCATTTTAAAGCTGTTTCAGTTAAAAGAAAAAGTGAAAGGGAAATACATGTGGATTAAGTCTCTGGTCAATTCCCTCTGACCTTGGATTAGAGATCATAAGTGCCTGGGTAGTATGTAAAATGCCCTGGAAAGTGGATTGTTGCAGATATAGTCAGGTTAAAATTTAGCATCCTATCATTTGATCTCCATTATGATTCACTTAAATTTGTTCTAGTTTTTCATATTTCCTGCCTTCTTTTCAGTTGAAGTTTTTTCTCTTTTAGCTTGTTATTATTGTCAGGGGTTTTTGTTTGTTTTTAAGTGTTTTTCTGTATATGAAATCCAGGACAGGTAAATCTATAGCAAGAATAACTGGATCAATGATTCTTTGGGGATATGGCAAGGGAGGTTGGGAAGAAATGGGGAGCTAATAACAATGATTACAAGAATGAAAAAAAAATCTTCTAAAAGCGATTGCATAACTCTTCTTGATGAGATTGAATTATTGAATTTTATGGCATTTGAAGCATATATCAATAAAATTATTGGAAAAAAGAGATAATATACTGTTAAATGAAAAGTTAAAAAGTAATATGTAGAACAATAAAAAATAGATGATGCAGTATTTAGATTCAGTTGCATATGTTTTATAATTTTCCATAATATTTTCATTTTAACATGACAATGTTTATAATACATTGGAAGTTATTATATCCTTTGCAGCTATTTTAGCTTGTGAGAACAGGTCTAGCTGTCAGCTTAATAATGTGCAAGAGGACACAAGGATTTACAAAGTTCTATTGAAAGTATTGGCAAGAAAAACTTTAAAGGTGCTGCTTTAGGAAACACAGTCAAAAGTGAATGTGCAGGCAGATTGCGCCCACCTCTTCCCCAACCTTTGTGTCTTGGATTGTTGTGCTGTTTTACCCTTACTTTTCTAAATTTCTATAGTTAAGTTGTTTTTTCTTGAATGATTCATGTTTAGAAGTGGGGAGGATGAAAAAAATTAACTCAAAATTTGATTCAACTCCCCCTGAAAATAAAAATAAATGAAGTGCTGGGGGGAGGGGTGTAATCAATATGTAGAATGTACTAAAATGGGGAGAAAATGGAGCAGCATTTCAGTTAGAAAAGACAAGAAGGAAAAGACAAAAGTGGATGTCAGAAGAGACTCTTAAACTCACTCTTGAACATGAAGTAGCGAAAGCTAATGAAATAAATCCTGAAATGAATGAGCTTAACAGAAAATTTCAAAAGGCTGCTTAAGAAGACAGTAAAAAATTATAATGATCCCCCCAACTACCATGATCCGAATTCTACCTTGCAGGGCTGGATAGGACAGAGGCTGTACACTGGTACATAGGAGGGTTGGAGATACAGGGAATCCAGGGTGGATGATACCTCCAGGACCAAGGGAGTGAGGGACGATGCTGGGAGAGTGGGTTGGAAAGGGGGAACTGATTACAAGGAGCCACATGTGACCTCTGCCCTGGGAGAGGGACAGCAGAGAAGGGGGGAAGGGAGACCCCGAATAGGGCAAGATATGACAAAATAACGAGGTATAAATTACCAAGGGCATATGAGGGAGGGGGGAAAAGGGAGGGAGGGGGGGAAAAAAAAAAGGAGGACCTGATGCAAGGGGCTTAGGTGAAGAGCAAATGCCTTGAGAGTGATTGGGACAGGGAGTGTATGGGTGTGCTTTGTACAATTGATGTATGTATATGTATGGATTGTGGTAAGAGTTGTTGGAGTCCCTAATAAAATGTAAAAGAAGAAAAAAAAAAAAAAAGAAAATGATTAGGGCAAAATATGTACAGATGTGCTTTATACAATTGATGTATGTCTATGTATGGATTGTGATAAGTGTTGTATGAGCCCCTAATAAAATGTTTAAAAAAAAAAAAGAAGCAAAAAAAAAAATTATAATGAAATGTGCAAAGCCTGGAATTAAAAAAACAAAAAGATAAGAACACTCTTAACATTTCTCAAGCTGAAAGAACCAAAGAAATATTTCAAGCCTGGAGTGGAAGCACAGAATGATTCTATGGACAAAATATTGAAAAATGCAGGAAACATTCAGCCATTTAGAGAAGTAGCATATGACCAAGAACTAATGATATCGAAAGAAGTCCTAGCATCAGCCAAATACAAGGGCCCAGGAATGGAGGGAATACCAGTTGCAATTTTCCAACACTGAGCTGGAAGCATTCATTTGGTCAACAAACTGAAGAGAACCATGTTTGTGTCCATTACAAAAAAAGTGACAGAATGTGGAAGTTATTTAACAATATCATTAATATTACATGCAAGTAAAATTTTCCCAAAGATCTTTCGAAAGCAGTGCCAACAATATATCAACTACTGCCAGAAATGGGAAACCAGTTACAGAAGAGAATATAGAACAAGGGATGTCACTGCTGATGTCAGAAGGATCTGGGCTGAAAGTGGAGACTGCCAGAAGGATGTTCAATTGTATTTTGTTGACTCTGCAAAGGCATTGGGTTATTTGGATCATCACAAGTTATGGGTAACATCGTAGAATAGGAATTCGAGAACATTTGGTCACGTTCATGCAGAACCTGTACACGGACTCAGAGTCAGTCATTGGAACAGAACAAGGGGAAACTGTATAGTTTTAAATCAGGAAAGATGTGCACTAAGATTATATCCCTTCACCTTTATTCAACCTGTATTCTCAGCAAATAATCCAAGAAGCTGGACCATGTGAAGACGAATGTAGCATTTGGAGGAGAGCTAATAAACCGTCTGTGATATAGATGACACAACCTTGCTTGCTGAAAGAAAAGAGGACTTGAAGCACTTACTGACGAAGATCAAAGACTGCAGCCTTCAGTATAGATTATACCTCAACATAAAGAAAAATGTCCTCACAACTTGACCTAGAGACAACATCAAAATAACTTGAGAAAATATTGAGGTTATCATGCATTTCCTGTTACTTAAATCCCTGATCAGCACTCAATGGTGGATTGCACTGGCAGATCTTCACACCCTTTCTTTAAAGTATTAGAGAACCAAGATGTCCCTTGGAAGACTAAAGTGCACCTGACCCAAGCCATGGTACTTTCAGTTGCCTCATTCATATGTGTGTAAAAGCTAAACAATAGATCAAAAAGGCCAGAGAACTGATGCATTTGAGTATACTGCTGGCAAAGAAGAATGAAAGTGCCATAGACTCCCAGAAGAACCAACAAATCTGTCTTGGAAGAAATTCAAACAGAATGCTCCTTAGATATGAGGACACTGAAACTTTTTCTGTTGTATTTTGGACATGTTATAAGGAGAGATGAATCCCTGGAAATGGACCTTATTCTTGATCAACTCGAAGGGTCAGAGAAAAACAGCAAGACCCTCTATGAGATGGATTGGCACAGTGGCTGAAACCATGGGCCCAAGCATCACAACAATTATGAATGTCCAGGACCCGGCAGGGCTCTCTTGTACACAGGGTCGCTATGAGTCACAAGTAACTCAATAGCACCCAAACACAACATCAGTTAGAAGGCAATTGGTTTTTTTCTCTGGCAGCAAGGAATAAGAGCTGTTCACAGTCCTGGAAATAAAGGGGAACAGGCCCAAACTAGGATTTTTAAAGAAATAATTATTTTTGTTAGCCTTGTTTCATCTCATCTTAGATTTTAAAACCATCATTGATGAATCTCCTAATGCTTTCCACCTGTTGACCCTATGCTGCCCTGGTCCTGAGCGTCTGCCTCCCTCCTTTCTTTCTACACTTTCCCCACCCTACCAAATATTTTGCTACATGCTGGTTCTTGTGAACTACTCAACATTAAGTTCTTGGCCTCAGATAACTTCTAGTCTAGTGGAGCCAGTTTACAGCTGGATATGGGGAGCTAGTGGTACACTCATGTACGCATTGGACTGATAACCACAAGGTCAGTTGTTCAAACTCACCAATCACTCCATGGGAGAAAGAAAAGTCAAGCTGCACTTGTTAAGATTTCAAGTCTTAGAAACCCTAGATAAGGTTGCTATGAGTGAGAATCTACTTGATGGCAGTGTGCTTGGGGGTTGTGATATTAAAAGATGTATCACACATGACCCTCAAAACTCTACCTCGCACTGCCCCCGCACCTTTTGTTTTACATGCTAACGGACAGCAAGCTGAAGCTGTCATTTTCCAGGCTCCCTCACATTCCACCTGTGACCCAGCCTGTAGCAAAGAAGGCATCTAAATGTAATATTTGGAAAACAGAAATGAGACCCAGGGCTTACTTCTGCTGTTTTGGATGACCAGCAAGGATGTGTTGGCCCCGGTTTTTCCTCTGGCAATGTACCAACATTCAGTGCCTAATACTGTGGATACTGAGACAATCACTTTGCTGGCACAGACCGGAACTGAGGCAGAGGGTAGATCTGGAGCCAGCACGGGGGGTAGCCTTATTCCTCAGCTTTCTAATCAGTTCCATTTTCTGACCATGATACAGACAATGGCTGTCTTGGCCAGCACTTTTGGTGATTGCTCCTAGAAGTTCAGCGTGTTTCCAGCCTTTTCAACAATTGTGTAGGTACCTAATTAAGCTTTACAAAGTTTGTGGATAAGAGGGTGCCCAGTGAATGGTGGGTTGGAACTACCATGTATTTACTATTTTAATGCCCTCCTTGCTTTATTATGGAATGTATTTATCTAATAGGCGTGGTTCTGCCACTGGAAATGAATATTATGGAAAGTTTTGCCTTAATATCAACCCCCATTTTTATGTAAATAATGTTTATTGGCTTAAGAGTTTATTCTGCATCAACAATTCATGTAATGCAGTCTGAAGCCAGCCCTATACTTCTAAAATTTCCTTTTCTTAACAGTGTTTTAAATTCAATACCACTGGCTAAATTAATGACACTATGAACAGAATTACCTTATGCCCCAGGGGATGATTGATAATGTTCTCTAACATAAAATTACAATGATGTCTCTAAAGTGATCCAGCATCATATATAAACCAAAGATATATGGATGGATTTAGGGCTTGCACTTAATTCTAACCCTAATCGAAGACCAATCAGTTCTTATGACACGGGCCTGCCTGATGCTCCCCTCATGAAGAGATCACTGAAGATATAGGCGCTATAGCAAAAGGTGGTGAAGACATTAGATGGTGTCCAGTTATCAGAAGTGTCTGGGGTCTTATAGGCATCAACTTAGTCCCCATGGAAGAAGCACATCAGCCTGTGTGATTCAAGGATTGTAAATTTAAAAAAATGTAAATCCAAAGAGGGAATGGTATCAGGGCTTAAATTTGAACACCTGGCAATGGATGACGGTGGAAGCCCAAAAGCCATTCGAGGGTCCACACATGGATTAAGCCTACAGTGACTCCCCTCTGACCGTAGTTAAGGGATGTGCAAAGCTGTGTTATGAGACAGAATTGTAAAGTCGATTGTAGTACTAGGTTAGGTTAAAATGTAATATCTCATCAGTTGATCTCTCTTGGATCCATATGAAAGTTGTTTCAGTTTAAAAAAAAGTGGAGGGAAATTCATGTGGACGAAGCCTCTGGTGACTCCATTCTGAGCTAGACCAGGGAGGTGGACAGCCTTGCTATCATGCAGAGTGCATTGGCAAGTGGATTGTGGCAGACGTGGTTAGGCTAAAATTTAATACCTTATCATATGAGCTCCCTTTTGATCCATTTTAAACTTGTTCTAGTTTTTTACATTTTCTACTCTACTCTTTTCTATTGACGTCTTTCTCTGTTTTATTTTGTTACTATTTTTAGGTTTTAAAAAATGTTTTTCTGTATATGAAATCCAGGATAGGTAAATCTGTAGAGATAATAACTGGAATAATGTTTCTTTAAGGGCAGGGAAGGTTGGGAGGAAAATGGGGAGCCAAAAATGATGAATACAAGAATGAAGAGAATGCTTTAAAATTGATTGTGGTGATGATTGTACCACTTTTCTTAATATGATTGAATTATTGAATTGTATGATTTTTTAACAACATGCCAATAAAACTGTTTTTAAAAAATTATGGAAAAGTAGAATTAAAATGTAATGGAATTTTCCTACAAACTTGTTGAAGCCCCCTCATATTAAATCCCTTTAGGTTTAAATGGGCTAGATTGATATATATAAAGCCCTGAATCATTCCTCCCTGACTCCCACTGGTCCCCACATTAAGTCTCTTTATTGTAGGACAGAGCTGAGGTCCAATGGACCAGTGATAACTCTGGACTGTCACTCTCTCTCTCCAGTTGCTACTGTTCTTGCGCTGAGTGTTTTCCTTCTTGGAACTACCCTCTGCTATACCTTGTGCTGGCTGGTCCTCCTTTGGTGGAACTAGAGACTTTCCTTTGTTCTGTCTTGGCGAAGATGATTTGTGAACAGACATGAAGGATGACTTCAGAAACATTGAACCCTTACAGATGGTCTACTCTATATTTTCTATTGTGTTTCACATACTAGCTGCTCTTCCTCACCCGCTGTTCCTCTTCGGTGTGTCCCTGTGTAACTGAGTGCAACCTTAGAGCTTTCTACTCCCATAAAGAGGGACAGTCTCAGAGACCCACAGGGGCAGTTCTCCCCTTTCCCATAGGATCCCTACGATTCAGAATTGACTCCATGGTCGAGAGTGAGTGAAAACCACCTAAAATGGAGATTCCCAACCCTACCCCGATTCAGTCGGTGTCAGGTGTGGCCGGGAGTCTACTTTTTTAACAAACACTACAGGGCATCTTGGCCTACTTCGACCCTGTGCTACATCTTGATGCCTCTGTGAGAAGAGCCCCTCACTCAAGTGGCCTGTTGGAGAATTGATCTGGCCTTTTCACTCTTCCCTTTAAGGATAAGGGAGAACAAGATGTTAAAAGTAACTGCCAAAAATCCAAGCCAAATTCAGAAGATGATGTGGAACATGGGCTCTTATTGCTTATGTGAGATAGATAGATCTTGATTGAAAGCAGAAAATATCAGAAAGATGATTTATTGACTATACAAAGACATTTGACAGTGCAGATCATAAAAAACTATGGAAAATGTTTTGAAGAATGGGAATTCCAGAACATTTCATTGAACTCTTGCAGAACCTGTATGCAAACTAAGAGGTGGTCATTCCAACATAAGTGTTCAAACAACAAACATATGGAATAGTTTAAAGTAAATAAAGATGTATGTCCTTTCACTATATTTATATAATTTGCATGCTGAAGAAATAATCCTAGAAATCAGACTACATGAAGACGGTGCCATCAGCCGTGGTGGAAAACTCACTAACAACTTGCGATAAGCAGATGACACAATCTTGCTTGCTGACAGTGAAGAGGACTTGAAGCGCTTGCTGAAGAAACTCACAGACTATAGCTTTCAGTATGATTACACCTCAGCACAACCGGACTAAGACAATATCATGATAAACAAAAAATACTGACGTTATCGAGGATGTATTTTTACTCACATCCACAATCTGCCCGTGGAAGCAGCAGTAAATAAATCAAATTACACAATGAATTTGGCACATCTACTACAAAAGACCTCTTCAAAATGTTAAAAAGCAAAGATGCCACGAAGAGGACTAAGTTGCCCCTAACCGAAGTCATGAGATTTTCTTTCTGTCCCCTTATATGCAAGGAAAGTATAGACAATGAATAAGGAAGAGCAAGGAAGAATTGATGCCTTTGAGTTCGGGTGTCAGTGAAGGATATGGGCAACACCATCAAGAATTGTCAGAAGACCCAACCAATCTGTCTTGGGAGACGCACTGTCAGAATGTCCTCAGAAGGGAGGGTGATGAGACGTTGTCTCACATACTTTGGGCATGTCCCCATGAGAAGCCAGTCCCCGGAGAAGGACATCCTCCATGGTAAAGCAGAGGGTCATGAAAAAGAGGAAGCCCCTGAACACGCTGGATTGACACAATGGCTGCCACAATAGGCTCAAACACAGAGCAGTGTGACAATGACACAACTGTGCAGTATTTTGCTCTGTTGTACATAGAGTCTAGGTGAGTCATAGCTGACTAGAAGGCACCTGACGTCAACAAAGAATGTAAGCTTGGGTGACTAGGCTAATGACTGAAGTGCTGGCTCAAACAGGGAAATTGAGAAGGAAAACCAGTTTGTGGAGGAAGGTAATGAATTCCATTTGAAACAAGTTTGGTTTGACATCCAAGTGAAGATGATAATTCACCAGCAGCTAGTTTCGAATTTGATGACTCAGATCTGGAGGCTGATTAGTGGGCTGGATTCTTTGTGGACTTTGGGGAATCACAGCTTGAGGTAGGTAGTTTATTGTGCCAACCTGGCCAATAAACACATGTGGGGTTAATTGGCTTGGTGAGTCTCACCTTTCTAGTTCTCGGGTCTCTTGTTTTGTGATGGTCAGACCAGGGTGTAGCTGCCTTAGCCAGTTCCCTGCGTCAGCATGCAAGGCTCACTTCCTGTAAGACATCCCCAAGAAGAAGCCGCATGGACTAATGCAGCCCTGGGTGTTGGAGCAGCCGTGTGGAGACCCCCGTCAGTGCTGACATGCTTACACGTTCACTGACTCGGCTTTCCTCCTACAGTCAGTGTCATAGGGTGTGTTTTGTGAGATGGAGAACTTTGTGGATTGGTGTCGGACATATGGGTTAATGTTGGACTTCCGAGCTTGGGAAGCACTGGGTTGGAATATTTTCTTGATGTGCACTTACCCTTTATATAAAACTCTCTCTTATACATATGAGTTTCTGTGAATTTGTTTCTCTAAAGTACCCAGACTAACACACAGCTTTAGCTAAATGATTTCTTTAATGTATTCCAATCATCACTGTCCTGAAGATGATGTACATCTCTTGGTGTTCTTCCAAGTAAGACAGGAAATCAGATATATTTTAAATTATTTACTGGGTTGTATAAGAAGAAAAGTGAACAGAAGGGTCAAAGGTGACACAACAATAAACAAAGTTCTCCATTAAGAATATCAGTGTCATAGTTAACCAGGAGATGACTAAATCCCATGGGGCTTTTTCCTTTCCCCAAGGGCAGTGGTTCTCAACTTGTGGGCCGCAGCCCCTTTGGGGGGCGAACAACCCTTTCACAGGGGTTACCTGATTCATAACAGTAGCAAAATGACAGTGATGAAGTAGCAACAAAAATAAGTTTATAGTTGGGGCTCACCACCACATGGGGAACTGTATGAAAGGGTCGCAGCATTAGGAAGATTGAGGGCCACTGCTCTAGTTGTTACTCCTTTTCCTTTTGGCCACTTGACCTTTTAAGTTCGAGAGTGGAAAAATGTGTAGAATAAGAGAGATGGCAACAGATGTACAGATATGCTTGATGCAATGGATATATGGATGGATTGTGATAAGAGCTATAAGAGCCCCCAATAAAATGATTTTTAAAAGAGTAAGAGGAGAATAAAAACCAAGACTATGGTTATCTGTATAAATGATTCATTTTTGCCACAAATGAGGTTGAATAATATCTCATGGCTTCCTGCAGATGCACCATGGACCTCTGCATGAAGGAGAGTTCTAAACTCGTCTTCCAATCATGTTATAGAAGGTCGGTTGCTCTTCTCTCTTAGGACTCAAAGTCATTGTCTAAGCTAGTGACTTTCAAATTCTCTCTTCAAATGACATCTTATGCAGAAGTAGTATTTCATGACTGTGTCTGAATTCGATCCAGTTCAAATATGTACCACTTACTTAATTGTAAAGTTCTTGGTTGACCGAAGAGATCTATAGATGAGAGTGTGTGGGAATATGCCCATGTTTGGCAGAGGGTATTTATTTACATTTACTAAACATATACTCATGAATGTGGTGGATCAACAGGTGACAAGGTTGTGAGAACTTCTTAGCTATAACCAAACGCCTTGAGGTAATGAATTGCTCAGCCCGGCGACTCAAGACCATGGTCGCTGGAGACCTAGGTGAATTTGCATAACACAGTTCACAAAGATAATATTCTACATTCTGCTTTGGTGAGCAGCTACTGGAGTCCACTGGCGTGGCCATCTAAATTGCTACTGTTGGCCTCTCCTGCCCAGAGGAAAGAAGAATGAGGAGACTTGAGAACGTACAACTCCATTACCAACTGCACCGAAAGGGCTCACATTCCAAGGTCCTGATCAGAGTGTGTGTGTGTGTGTGTGTGGGGCGGGGGGGGGGGGGGCGGTGAGGTAAGGTAGGGGGAGCGATGTGGGACAAAACTGGAATCATGAAAAATATGACGTTTACTGGTCAGACAGAGGCTGGTGGAATTCCTGAGACTATGATCGTTAGTCACCCTTCATATTTGGAAGTAAACTCATCCCCATGGCTCAATTTTCAGCCAAACAATAGAATTTCTATAAGGGGAACAATAATGCTAGGGAGGTACGCACACCTTAGAGTAACCAACCACTTGAAATTGAAAGGGCAGCCTTCACCCAAGCACAAATTTCAGAATGGTTGGGAAGACCGGAAGTAGGATAAGTGGTGCTACATTGTGGAGTTGGCGATCAATGGGACGAAACAAAATGTGTGTTATTGAACGGAAAACTGGTGTGCTCTGTAAACTTTCGCCCAAGTCACAAGAAAGTTAAAACAAGAAGTTGTTGCCTGAATTTTACTCAGGCTATTTTGAGGGAGGTCAACCTTTTAAAAGTAAGGTATGTGATTGATGGTTGTATGTGAGGAAGTAAATTGATTTCTAAATATGTTGGTTACATGATATTGATAAAATCCTGATTTATCCAGAAAAATAGTTGCAAATGAAACACTTAAAAAACTACAACTTGATTTCTAATCTTGGAATATACTGTGTATAAACTTATGGTCTGAGGAACCATATGCTGAATTCCACACATGAATCATTTAGTCTTGCTAGTAAGTCTGTCAGGTTTTTTTTTTTTAATTCATTGAACACTTAATATGTTATGGACATTGGTGTGGTGTTGGAGAATAGAACACACATGGAATTAAAGGAAAACCTGCTGTGTTGTTGTTGGTTGCTATTGCGGCTCCCACTCATGGTGACAGTTTGTGCAAGACTCTGCCCGGCCTGTGCCGTCCTCACCGGCATGGTTGCAGCCACTCTGCAGTCCAGCTCCATGCTGCTGCTTTTTTTGTTCCTCTACACAGGTATTAGTATTTGTAAATAACTCTAAGTACATACAGTACAAGTTGGAAGAAAGTGTAAGTAAACTTGGAATGTATAACAGGGAATTTAACTTTGTATAAAAGGGGTGACAGATGTGCTTCTTAAGTACCAAGTTTAAATTGAGACACTGACTGTTTCTAGTCCACAAGAAGGTCAAGAAATATACTCTAGATTGAGGGGTGAATATGCACAGAGGCACAAAGTGAGAGTGTGGTTCTTCCAGGTTGCCAAAAATCAAGATGGTTTATGTTTCCCCAGAGCTAGAGGAAGGAGCTAGTTGTAGACATAGGGTAAATTCTACAGGACTTTTTAACCAGTGAGTTGTAATGTATATGTTTTACATTCTAGAAATATATTGACTTTCTATTCTTCGCCATGTAGGCTGAGCCAGTAAGTTTTCCAAGGTGGAGAGGGAGTGAGTGCCATAAAGAAACCCAAGAGCAGAAACATTGCACTCCTAGCTTTTACATGTAAAACAAACAAAAATTAAAGGTTGGATATTAGAAATATTTGGAGGTATATTTGCTGTGCAAAAGTATAGGCCTGAACTTGAATGGAACAGCCAGAGTCGGGCCTGACTGAGCACAGTCTGACAGAGTCAAGGTGGTCCCCGTGGGCTCTGGAGCACAGCCAGATGTTCTGTGTTTGTAACGTGACACCTAAGGGGGGGGGGTGCTGGTAAGGCCATGGGAACCTAACATGTGTGGAGAGGATCCCTAAATTGGGTGGGGCTTGGAGATTTAGGTGTTGTGAATTACTTGATTTGGCCCAACTAGCTATATTGCTTTTGTAACCCTACTAAAGGATCTCTTATCATGAAGGAAAAAGTACTAGGAGCAGAGTATGTCCTTTAGACCCCAAATCCCTGTGCTGGACTTTGTTGATGTAGGAGACAGGCAGCAATGACACCACAGATGGCAAGATGCCTAGGAGGAAAGTGGTTACTAAACAGAGTGTATTGGACAGATAACTATAGAGGTCAAATGGATAAACCTGACTTGAACGGTTAAAACCTTGTCAGTTGATGCATGTTAGGCCTGATTTGGTTTTCAACATTTTCTGTACTTTTGTTCATATGGGGGTTTATCTCAGATGTGTCATGTCCTTGGGGCTTACCCTCTTGAAGTTATGTTAACTGTGTTTTCTGTTTTTCAGTATAGGAAACCCAGGATTGATGAACCCACGGAGACAGCGAGTGTGGGACGTGGTGGTGGTGTGTGTGGAGGGGCCCCAGGTGTAAAAGGAGCCGATGTCAAGGAGTCCAGGAAGGAAAAGAATGTTCGGGAACGGATTGTGGGAGCACCTGTGCAACACTGCTTGAGGTATGGCATGGTATGAGATATGTAAAAAGAGATATGGCAAGAGGCAGAGGCAGATGAGTGACGGCAGAGCAGCAGTGACAGGCAGCAGAAACTAGGAGACTAACCGTAGAAGGTTGGGCCTCCAGGCCCACAGAGCCTGAAAGCTAAGTGCCTTTGGCCAGGAGGTTTGCGAAGGGAATGGGTTGCCTTGGGGTGCTTAAAGAGGAGAGCTAGGTGTGGAAACCCACGGAGGGAACTGAGCACCTTCAGGCCCAAATAGACTGGATAGTAGGCTTTTTTTTTTTTTAAGAGCTAGGAGAGCTTTGGAAGACTTACCGGCAGAGACAAGAGGCCACATAACTGAGAGGCCAAGATCTAGAGAGAGGCCTGCCTGCAAGTGTGGCTGAGAAGAGACTGTCCTGACCACAGATCTGTATCTTGAGCACATCTGTTCCTGAGTAACCTGCTAACTGCCCTAAATAATATCTGGGAACTCTGCATCGTGGGTCACAGAACCCAACAGAAGAGTAGAGCGTACTGAGCGAGAGACGGTGGAGGGTCAGACTTGGTAAGGAAATTTGGGGGGTGAAGGCAAATCTGACCTCCTCCATCGAAACTGGTCATGTTGGCAAATATCGATGGGGAGCCTCTTCCTTCTCACTGGTGAAATTAGAGGCAGTCAGACACTTCGCCCCCACCCCAACACATCTTCTCCTTCTAAAATAGTGAATAAACTTTTCCTTGTTCCTTCCATTCCTTCTAAATGACCATGTCAATAGCCACAAATCTGCATACAATACAATTGCAGCTGAACGACTTACAATTTGTAGAACGTTTTTCCTCTGAAAAGTATTACAACAGCTACGTAATCAATGAGGTTCGACCATCAGGATTTATCAGGATTTATCATGTCATAGCTGAATCTGCATTAAATAGTCTGTTAAATGCTCTTATTTTATCAGAAATTTCTTCAGTAGCTAGAGGCAGAAGCCAGGGGTTGTCCCTCTCCATGCAAGGCCTCCCTTCCCCCCTCTGACAGGAAGTTGGAAGCCAATACAGGCTAGCAGGCATGCGCAAATTCAGGCCCTTGAGTCAGGAACCCAGTACACCCGGGAGGGCCCCAATCTAGGCCAGGTGGGCTTAATTCAGCCAATGGGGTCAATCGGTATGGTACAGACCACGTCTCCCAGTAGAAGACCCTAACAAGCCAGAATCGGGAGCTCAATACCCTACTTTCCAGCTGCTCCTGGGCCTGGCAGTGCTGCGGTTTCTCTGGCCTCAGGGGCCCACATATGGGTGTGAAGTGCCCCGAGGGTGGTGTGTAAAACCTGAAACTTCTATCTTTCATAAGAGCCCACTTGGCATTCCCACCCCCAGCCTGTCCTGGGGCTCGGCTCAAGGGGAGTCCTCTGGGACATGGGGGTACAGTGAATGGTATATGACCCTTTGCTGGGCATGCCTCCACAGTAGGGTATGCTGGGCATGCCTCCACAGTAGGGTATGCTGGGTCCCTCGAGGGTTTCCACGTACGGGCTCCACTAAATTTCTTCCCTTTTGCTTTAAAAAACAAAACACAAAAAAACCCCACTTGGATCACAAACCAGGCTTTGCTCTTTCTCCTGCAAAGCCAAGGACCGAGGTTTTGCCCATCTGAGGAATCTAACAAAATGACCACTTCATTTCACTTTAAAATATATTACACAGTCTTTTAAGAAAACCATATTAAAAATAAATAGGACAGGCAAATAGTTCTCTAAAAAGAGGGACAAAAAATAGAAGGAACATTAAGTGAGCTCATAAGTCAATATAAGTTCTTAAAAATATCTTTTTTATAACTCCCAACAGGAAACAGGGGAAAAAAAGAAAACTTTTGTCACCATTTCTCCAGTGAAATAATCTATTTTAAAGGAAATCTGCAATGTAGTAGGAGCCAATGTTAGCATTTTCTTGGGCCTTTGGCTACATGAGCGACTGAGTAACAGTTTCATTCTTGATACATTACAAATGTGGGTTGTTTTCCAAGCCTCTGCCCAGCATCCCTTTCCATCTCTCCAAGTTGAAGTTTGGAGCCATGACATTAGCGAAGCATCTTCTAAAATGTTCTGCATCTAGTCATCAGCCCCATTTCCTTTTTGCAGGGATCATTAATAAACATTTTTTATTTGTTTGAATATTTCTTATATCATCCTGGTATACCTTTAGCAAGTACTTGGGCATTATTTGAAGGACATTTGATATTGGCATCCTCGCTGGGTCCAGAAAATGGCTTGAAGGAGATGAGAGCGATGGACCAGACGAAAGATGATGGCCAGCTGCGGGCGGAGGGTAGCAACGGTGATGAAGAGAATGGGAAGTTTGAGGTCCCTCCTCTCTTTAGGACAGCGTTCTGATGGGAGGCTAGGAGGTGGTGGGAGAAGGAAGGGAGGTTGGAGGAGGATGCTCAGGTTACTGGCTTGAGCAAAAATGGCAGCACTGTTAGGTAACCAGGATAGGGATAGAGGGGGCTGTTCCTCCCTAGCCTGCACAGGTCCCCATAAAGGAGGTGGGCCAGGAATCAGGCCAGCACTAACCACTCCTAAAGACTTTAACTGGGAATACTCCGGATTCTCCCCCACCCCACAGCCAGGTGGGTGTTACACCTGGGCGACACAAACTAGGCCCAGGCTCACAACTCGGCTCAGATGGGCTTAATTCAGCCAGTGGGGTCGACCAATACCTTCCACCACGCCTCCCCAGCCAGAGGTTTTCCTGGCAGCCCAGGGAAGATGGTCTCTTAGAGCCCACTGCGACCATTGGCATGTTAGAGGGTTCTCTCCTCGCTTTACTCACTCTGCTGCTGAGCCTGCTCTCGGTGCTGAGGTCTCTCTGGTCGCAGTTCCCCACGTTGGGCGCGCAGTCCCGTGAGGTTGCCTGCGTTCAGTGGTGAGCCCCAGAGGGGCTTAGACACAGTTGGGCACCCTTCCCTGAAATAGGGTGTGCGCTTTTCAGACTGTAAATCTCGAAACTTCTCCCGTCCTTTATAAAAACCCACTTGGATTACAAACCAGGCTTCGATGTGAATTCTTAATCTTGCGAAGCGAAGAACTGAGGTATTTACCCACCTGAGAAACCTAACAGTACTGTTTATGGAGTTTGGGGACACTGGAGGTAGAGATCTTGTTTGTTTGTTTAAAGGAACATCTGAATTGAAAGATATCCATTTTAAAGAATCTATGAGATATCTGAATGCAAATATCAAGTGGGTAGTTGGTTAGATGATCCTGGGATTCCACATAAATGTAAGTGCTAAAGGCATAGATGTAGCCTACACCTACATCTGTTTACCTAGAGCAGTGGTTCTCAACCTTCCTAATGCCACGACCCTTTCATACAGTTCCTCATGTTATGGTGATGCCCAACCATAAAATTATTTTTGTTGCTACTTCATAACTATAATTTTGCTACTGTTGTGAATCAGGCAACCCCTGTGAAAGGGTCATTGGACCCCCAAAGGGGTCGCGACCCACAGGTTCAGAATCGCTGGCCTACAGACTGGTACTCAAGCCATGGCAGGGAGAGAGATTCCCAAGGATGGGAGGTTCTTAAACTTGTCTGCTGGAGAATCACCTGGCGAGCCTGTTAAAACAGACCTCTGAGCCCCACCTCCAGAGTTTCTGATTCTTGGTCTGGGTGGGGCCCGAGAGTTTGCAATTCTAACCAGTTCTCAAGTGTTGAGATGCTGCTGCTGGTCTAGGACTGCATTTTGAGAACTAGTGGTGTAGGCAGGGAGAGGTTTAGGGAGTGTAGGGAGTGGCGGAATAGTGGTTTAGTTTTGAGTGGCTAACTTCAAGGTCAGCAGTTGGAAACCACCAGCCCCTCTGCAGAAGAAAGATGAAGCTTTCTACTCCAGTAAATTACTGTCTCAGAAACTCACAGGGTCAGTTCTACTCTGTCCTGCAGAGTCACTATGAGTTGGCATTGACTGGATGGCAGTGAGCTTGGTTTGGTTTTGGACTGGCATAGGGAGAGTCAAAATCAAGAAGCAACAAGGACAGTCCCCTCAAGAAATTCCATGATTTGCCGGTCAAGAAAAGTATCAGAAGAATGTATTGCCTAAGGATTCAAAAGAAGACTCTTTTTCAAGAAGGTGTGCATTCCTGAATGTTAATGGAAAACCAAGATAGATGAAGGTCAAAAAGTGTCCAGTGGGCTTAGTGGTAGGCATAGTTATACGTGAGAGCAACTTTTGTGAAGTTGCTAAATATGAGGTGGAAGTCCAGAGTGAATTGAGTGAGAAACTGAAAACTGTCTATCTGTGAAGTGTTAGGAAAATAGGGTAGAGGACAGACTGCAGTGCAGTGACCCCCCCCCCCCAACCCCTTTCCCCGCCCCCCACTCCCCACCTCCTCGCTGGCTAAAATGGGAGAGTCTTAAACTATAGAAAGAGGTGTAAGATACTGGAGCATGGTTCTCAGCCTAGAGGACATTTGCCAACTTCTGGTGACCACTTTGTTGCCATGACTCGGGGAGCCAGGGCTGCTACTGGCGATGAGAGAGTAGAGACCAGGAATGTTGCTAAGCATCCTACAAAGAGCAGCCCCTTCATCTCTGTGGGGGACAACTCTGAAGAATCATCCCAAATCAAGAATACCCTGTAGAATCAGCTACTGCTGCACAATTCTTTCCCCTCACTTCCTCACAGACGTCATTCCTCACACCCCCCACTATGAACTTCATGCACAACTCTCTCATACAATCTGTCTACAGACCTGGGTATGCTGCACAAGGCTAATGAAAGACTTTGTTTCAACCTTGTCATATTGACCAAGAATCACATATACTTGGTAAACAATTGTTTTTGTTTTCCCATATCTCGAGATACTTTAAAATGTTGTCAATAGGAAGAAAGGAATGTTAATCAGAGTGATGAGGTTTTGAAAAATCAATTCACAAAAAAGAAAAATCAATTCACTCTTTTCTCCATGATTATAATATAAGATAAAATATATAATCCCAGTAGCAGTAAAGGATGGAAGAGGAGAATCTTTAAACTGGGAGATTCCCTTCCTACTAAATAAATGAGGTATCCTGTGTTAGTCTGGGTAGACTGGAGGAACAAATTCATAAACACTCATGTGTATAAGAGAGAGTTTTATATAAAGGGTAATTGTACATTAAGAAAGCATTCCAGCCTAGCGCAGATCAAGTCCATAAATCTAATATTAGCCCATACCTCCAATACCAATCTATAAAGTACTCTTCAGACTCCCGCAACACATGCAATGACACCAAACGCAGGAAGATCACAGGCCATTGGGTAGAAAGTCTTGTGGATCCAGTGGCATTGTAAGCATCTCAGCAATATCTTGTAAGGCAGGGCTCTCCACGTCGCTTCTCCGGTTCCCAGGACATGGGGTCTATCAGCATAGTGCCATGTGACTTGTCAGTAGAGTGTCTCTCAGGGAGTGAGCAGAGAGAGTGTCTCTTGCCTCCAGGAATTCCCAGAATCCTCAGGGGAAGGCCATTCCCACACAGAGGCCTCAGTGGCTATGACCCAATTGACAGACTGGAATCCACCCCTTCACCCTTAATCCTCTCAAGTCCCAAATTGATACCAGATTATGTAACTACCACATATACTTACCAAGATTCATAACTCGTCCTTCACAATTGTGTCATCTACAAATTGACAACCAACCCTTTAATAAGAGCTTTAAAATGTACAACATTTGGGGTTGATTGAGTCAGAATGAGCTGTGAATTAAAGCCTTGTGTTGAATTAAAGATGGCTGTAGGTCCTTTGCCATCTTTCACATAGGGGAAGTGTTTACCCTTTCCTTGAATCATGTGACCTGTGATTGCTGTCATATGATTTGAACTTAGGATGTGGCTTTTAAGGAAACTGGCAGCTCTACTCAGTCTTTTGGAGCCCTGGGCTGACATAGAAGGACTTCAACCACACTGCTAGCAAGGCTCAACACTACAGCTAGACCTTGGCCCATTCCTCCGGGCCCCCTCTTGTGAGCAAAAATATCTTGGCTACTCCAGACCAGATCAGGCTGAATACCACTCAGTGGCCCAGTCCATCCTAATGGAACAAAATAATTTCCCAATTGAATTCCATTCAATTTATGACCCACAAAATTGTGAGATACAATAAAAATTGTTAATGCCTAAGTTAGTAACTTCCAAAGTATTATATTGCACGGCAATAAGAAACCAGAATAAACCTCCCCCTTTGTGATAGTTACATAATTTCGTGTCAACTTGATAACAGAGTGAAGGGTGGAGTTTTGCCTGCAAATCAGGCCACGGTCTGATGATGCCTCCTTATGGGCGTGGCCTTCTCATGAGGATTCTGTGAACTTCCTCTCTTTCTTGAGAGAGTCAGGCCACATGCTCCCTCGGCTTCACATTCCTGTTGATATGCCACACTGATGGCAGACAGAGCCCTGGCGATGCGTCCACTGCCAATGGATCCACAGGACTTTCCACCCACTGTCCTGCGATCTTCCTGCATTCAACATCATTGTATGCGCTGAATGAGTCTGAAGAGGAATTATGGGGTAATGTTGGATTTATGGGCCAATATTGAACTTATGGACTTGATCTGAATTGGGCTGGGATTTTTTTATGCATAACTACTGTTTGATTTAAAGTTCTCACTCATGTATGAGTGTCTCTGAATTTGTTTCTCTAGTCAACCTGGACTAACACACCCTTCAAGGACAAAAGCTGTAAGGTCACACTTCCCAACTTTGCTCCTCCTTTTTGGGTGGAAGAGGCATGCATGAATTAGATGAGTCTCTTGGCAGTATATGACTTAAACACAGTCTTTTAAAGAAAATGTTTGTGGTTTTGCTGTATAATGAGGCATTGAAACATCTGAACAACTATCTGGGCGCTGAGGCAGCTGCTTTCCCCTTCACTTCTTTGGGTTACTAGAGCAACTTGTCAGTCGATTTCTTTTAAAAGGAGGGAAAAAGAAGGGAAATAAAGGGCCAACCATTTGCATTACTTCAGTCTTTCCAAGGCATGCGCTGGTACAAGGCAAACTTCTGTCAGATGTGACTACCCAGTGTCCAAACAACGTCATGCACAGCACCTGGGTGGCAGCAGCACACTGCAGCCCTCCCACTGCGGCCTGGCTGGTGGATGATGTTTGGAGCATCTGGAGGAGGAGGAGGAGGGAGGAGGAAACGGCGTGAGTGCCTGGCTAGGATGAGGTCAGCTGAAGTGCAGAGCAAGTCTGAACATGTCGTTGGTGCAAACCCAGGCATCGTTGATGTTCGTTAGTAGGAACATCTGGTGGAAGCCCATGATGGGGTCTTCATCGGCCTTCAGCTGGCTCACAACTATGTTGAGGATGCAGCCAACTGGCGTGGGCTGAGGGTCCTGCGACGTGATGCTGTGCTGGATTTTCTGGAATGGAAGGCTAGACAGCTTCTCCACAATGGCAGCTTTCCCCTGGAATTGCCGTCCTTCCCACATAAGACATGACGCATCAATATAAATTGCACCCAGTTGGTCTCTGGCGTTATCAAATAACTGGTAGTAATGCTGAATGAAATTGGATCCAATCTTTTCCCAAATTGGCTTGTCTCCCATTCTGAGGCGTTGCCCAACCTCGTGGAGACCCAAGGGGCTGGCACAATGGCGGCAGCAGCAGCAGCAAGCAGCATGGTCTACCATGACGGAAATTTTTGAGGTGTTCTATGTCAATCCATCTCAAGATCCATGGCATTCTGGGACACTGTGATTAGGGAGCAGTTTTGAAGTTGATCCTAGCTGAGTTGTCGTCAATGAAAGGTAGTGTGGTGGAGAGCAGTGATTGGCCTTCGGGGCTATGTAAACTGGCACAGGTCACTGACTAAATCTGTTTCCTCATTTGTAAAATGGGATACAATAAAATCCCATAGAATAGAATGTTGCTATTGTTGAAAGTGTCACGGACTGCCAAAGGAACAAACAGATCTAGAAGAAGTACAACCAGAAAGCTCCTTCCAAGTGAGGATCTCAAGACTGTGTCACATACTTTCAACTTATTATCAGAAGAGACCAGTCCTTAGAAAAGGACATCATACTTGCTAAAGTAGAAGGGCAGTGAAAAAGAGGACGTCCCTTGACAAGATAGACTAACACAGTGGCTGCAACAATGGGCTGAAACACAGCGATTGCAAGGCTAGCACGGACCTGGCAGTGTTTTCCTCTGTTGTACGTAGTCACTGTAAGTTGACTTGACAGCACCTCACACCATTGTTGTTGATGGATTTCTATTCATGGCAACTCTCTGTGTGCAGAGAAGAACTGTCTATAGGACCTTCAAGGCTGTGACCTATGGAAGCAGACCACCAACTTGGCACCAAGGAGCCTCTTGGTGAGTTCAAACAGCCAACCTTTTGGCTAGTAATCAAGTGCTTAGTTGGCTGTACCATTTATTTTAAAGATAATATAGAGACTAGAAATAAAATAGTAAGTATTTAAGCAGTTCTGATTAGCATTCTATAGTAATTAAGTATTAAATTAACTCTGCGCTTTCTTTTTTAAAAAATCATTTTATTGGGGGCTCGTACAAATCTTATCACAATCCCTACATACATCCATTGTGTCAAGCACATATGTAAATTTGTTGCCATCATCATTCTCAAAACATTTGCCTTGTACTTGAGCCCTTAATATAGGCTGCTCATTTTTCCTCCTCCCTCCCGTAACTGTGCTTTCTCAGCAACTAGGTAGCATAAGGAAATGTGATAAATCACATCATTTCCACTCCAAAGATGTAGGAAGCATATGGCTGTTCTGGAGAACCACACTTGATTTTTCTTGACCCTGGTTATTAAAGCCCACTTCCCCCATCGTTTTCTTCTGGTCCTTATCCCTAAGACCAATTTTCAACAGGTCTTCATAAAAAACAAACATACCGATACCAACGGCTCAAATAGAAAGTGAATGTTTAGAAAATGACGAAGGCAACATATGTGCAAATATGCTTGATACAATTGAGATATGGAATGTTATAAGAGCTGTAAGAGCCCCCAATGAAATGATTTAATAAAAAATAAAATAACACTACAAAAACCCCAAGCATGATGAATGATGTTCTTGAAAGTTTATTTTCTCTTCTTTACTTAGTCCATCCCTTGTTTTTTCCCTTCTGCCTTTGCAGAAAGGCCAGTCTCTGCACATAACATCAATAGCAGATGTTAACTGTATGCCTTATTTTTATCAGCTATTTTATTTATACCTCTTTTTGTCAGCTTTGAGTATAACTTACTATCGTAAAAGTTCCCCACTGTTGGGGTTAGTGTTCAACCATTTTTGCAAATTTATATAGTTTGGGGCCAGTATTTCTTTTCTTTTTCTTTTTTTTTTTTTAGTATTTCTTAACATATTTTTTCTCTCCCTTTGCTGTAGTTCTCTCATTATGCGTATGCTAGTTAGCTCGGTGTTGTCTCACCAGTCTCTGAGGTTCTATTTCTTTTTCTTCAGTCTTTTTTCTCTCAAATCTTCAGACTGGATCATTTCTATGACCTATCTTCGTGTTCACTGATTCTTTCTTCTGCCATCTCAAATCTAAATAAAAACAAGGTACTGTCATTGTAAGTCACCCTAAGCCGTCCTTTAGCTGTCTACTGGGGAAGGACCTAGGAATTCTTCTTCTAAATGTAGGACATACTTGAATGGCTCTGGCAAGTTGACCTTGACCTAATGTTGCAACTGACATGATCCCGTTGCATATGAAAGCCCAGGTACTTGTACAGACAACAGCGCTGCTGTTGATGACAAAACCCGATCCAGTGGGAAGCACAGCTGTCTTGTCTCTGCGTCTGTCTCGTTCAAAACTGGGTTACTTTTCTGACAGCTTCTTCTAGTCAGCTTCCTTAAGTGACTTGAAATTATAGCTCAGTGTATGCTTCAAACACTTTATGACTCTTTCCTAGCCTGCAACCTCCCTTGTTAATTTGTCATAGCATCTGCCAGGGCCCCCTGTCATCACTTCTTTTGGCACCTGACAATCTCAGTGCAATGAAGCTACTGGATTCGGTCTCATTTGGTGGCTGAGAAGCACATGGCCCATAGTCATCATCAAAGTGCAGTTCTTAAACAACCCTAGGGTTAGTTAATCATAGAAGTATGTTTTGGCTCTTTGAAGTGAAGGGCAACCAGCAGATTTTTACAGATAAAATGCAGAGAGGCTTCATGGGGCATCACAAGAAGGCCAACTCTTTTCATATCCAGTAGACATGGGATTTTATAGTATCTTTGATTCTGAATGAAAATGTTGGCCTTTCTAGGAGCCCTGAATAGGAGCCCTGGTGTATAGTGGCTATATGTTAGGCTGCTGACCTCAAGGTCTGCAGTTTGAAACAACCGGCTGCTCTTTGGAGGAAAGATGGGGCTTTCTACTCCCATAAAGAGTTATAGGTTCGGAAACCCATAAGGGGGGCAGTTCTACCCTATCCTATAGGGTCATTATGAGTCAGTATATAGACTGGATGGAAGTGAGTTTGTTTTTTTGGTTTAGGAGCCCTGTTGGCACTATGGGTTAGGCATTGGGCTGTACACCACGAGATCAGAGGTTCAAACCCACCAGCTGCTCCACAGGAGAAAGATGAGGCTGTCTGCTTCATAAAGATGTACAATCTTGCAAAAACAGAGAAGCAGTGCTCCTCTGTCCTACAGGAATCAACCTAATGGCAAGGCAATTCTTTTTTGATCCTCTCAGATTTAGGACAGAGCAGAACCTGGTAGAATGACTTAAACTTTGAACTCAGACAATCCAGTCTTTGGCCTTTAGCAACTGCCTTCACTTCTCAGAATTTGTCCCCTCACTTGTGAAGTGTGGTAATGCAGATCTCACAGAGCTGTTATGAGAATGAGGAAACATGTCAAACATATTGCAGGTGCTCAAATATCAGTTTCCTTCCCTTATTGAGAAGAGCTACCCCTTTATGAAAGGGGATTTCAGACTGGACGGGGACTCTGAAGATGCTCTTTAATGGACAGCCTGATTTGTGGATAATGATGGATCAACCACAAAGATTTTGGTAATTGTCTTATGGCTGTGAACTTCTTTTGGCAGGGGGCCCTACATGGTTCTTTGGAAAATGAATGCTTTGAGCAGTCAAATGTTCCTCAATTGTAAGCACTTTCAATACAAATTTTTATAAAAGTATGGAATAGTCAGGAAACAAATATCTCCATTTGAATGTTGCATGTGAACACCAAGAGTCCCAATAAATTAAAAAACTTTTAATAATCCCTACTTCTTTTTATAGTCCATGATGGTGGGAGGGGGCACGACGGCCTTCTCCTCTAATAAGATTGAATGTTATTGTGGGGACCCCCATCCATCTCCGCTGCAAGCCCATACTTGTCTTTCCTGGGAATTGTTCACAGTGATGCCACCGTAATTAGAATATACGAAAAACACATATTTGACAGAAACTGCTTGACCTTCAGAGTCTCCCCAGCAGGTTGAAATGGAACTCCTCGGTTTAGAAGCAGACATGCAAAGTTACCCACCATCTATATCCAGTTATAACACAGGATCACTCAGCTCCACGAGAAAGAGATGAACAGTTCAGTTCTCACTGTTATGTTTCAGCTAAAGAAAAAAAAAATTCCTCTGTTTTTTATATCACTCTTTTGGTACATACAGATTATCCCCATATAACAGTCCTTTCTAGTTCTAAATATGCAATTACAGATATAATCAAATATGTTTTCCTTTAGGCATCTTTAATTGAGATCTGAAAGCCAGAATTCACATAAACTATAGTGTAAATCATAAGGAATCCTGGTAGTGTGGCATTGGGCTGCTAACTGCAGGGCGAGCAGTTCAAAACCCCCAGCAGCTCGTGGGGAAAAGATCAGGCTTTCTAATCCTGTAAAGAGTTACAGTCTTGGGGTCACTATGAGTCACCATTGGCTTGATGGAAGTGGAGCAGAAAGAGATAGTGTAAATCGGATGCTGGTTATCAACTGCATGAAAACCATTCAGAAATCCTTTTGCAGTTGGAACTTGACTAGTTCAAGAAAATAGATGGCAAAGTCTTGGAACACTCAGCATGCTTGGGAAGAGCTTTCACTTACTGTCTATGGACTGGGATCAACAAGTATTTTGATGATGGTAATACCAGATCATTCTCTGGGTTCTCAGTTTCTATATCAGGGAGTTGAGTAAGACAATATTCATGGTTTCTTCGGTAAAGTCTATCAATTCAATGTGCTCATTTATTTAGTATAAGCCAAAGCACAAATTTCTGCATTGGAAATTCTGAATCTCTTCCTACAGAATTGTTAGTGGACAGAAATTATTCCATCTTCATTTTCCATGATTCCTTAGTTCTACCATTAAATTCAAGCGATAATTGAATTCTAAATATTTTATTGTAACAAGAGTAATTTAACAAAGAATTTAAGGGCATATGGAGAGAAAAAAATTCACATTAACAACATGCTTAATGTGTTTCCTATGATAATAAGCTTATTCAATAGCGTGCAAAGTTTCCAACTAATGAAATTTTATGTTTTGCAATTTATTTCTAGAAAGTCTATTGAGCAGGGCCTTTCCCATTTGGTTCAAATTCATGCAAGTTGATAGTAGTGAGTGCCCTTCAAATCACACCTACCTGTGTACAAGTCTGGAGTTTAAATTCAGTTTGACTTGCGATTCCCTTCTAGCTTCCTGGTACATTTAAGAATGTCTTGGGTATTTTTAACCATATTTTTTGTCATTTAGCATATTTTTTTATGATTTTAAAAGAAAATTGAGACACAAACCTCTACTAACCATAAGAATTGACTTTAAAATGTGACTCACTCAAGTTGATGGTCAGCCAATTTTTTCTCTCAATTAGGTTTGACTGGAAAATTGAGAAAGCAAAAGACTATTAATAATGACAGGAGGTGGGTGTATGAACAGGTGTAGTAGATTGTGGTAACAGATATGCGAAATTGCTGCAATTCTAAAGAACCACATCCCCATTTCATAGGCACCTTCTCAGCAAATGGTGCTTTTCTGATTCGGAAAAAATAAAAAAAGTACTGAATATTGAGATGTGACCATGAGAATCATTTCCATTGAAGAGGTGGCAAGAGTTCCACTTAAAATTTTCAAACTAGAAAATAAAAATGATTGTTATTTTCTTCCATTTGAATGTTGTACCAATAAAGGAAATCAGACATGTCCAGAAGCATTCATACTGATCACAACTTGACCATGCAATTCCTTCACTCCAATATCCTGGAAGTTATGAGATCTTACTACATTTCTGTGGAAAACAAAACACCCAAAACATTTTAGTGTGCTTCAGATGAAAGTTTCAATAACAACTTAGTTTTCATAATCCATGGTGCACACACAGTGTTTATGACATTGGTTGCCATCCTGCACGTGTCTGCACTCTGTTTGCTCCCAGGGCTGCTGGTCCAGTCTGGTGATTCCCTGCCTCCTCTCTGCTCATCGTTGTTTGGACTCCGTGCTGCCCTTCTAGTCTCCTGTAGTTTATCGTGCTGAGGCCTGCGTTCTTCCAGGTGGTGGTGTTTGTCCAAGTCCTGCCCACGAGATGCCTGGAAGGAGACCTTTGAGAGTGTCTTTAGTTTCAAGCTGAAATTTCTCGGGGTAGTAGTCTCAGGGGCTCCTCTGGTCTCTTTTGGACCAGCATGTCTTGTCTTTTCTTCCTGGCTTTTAAGTTTGTCCTTTCTTTAAAAAAAAAAATCCATTTAATCGTAAACTTTCATTGTGGTCTTGGCCAGAGTAGGCAGCAGTGGCAATCAGGTCCCATCTAGTTCTTCTGGGTCTCAGATTAGAGGAGGTTGTGTATTGTATAATCTAGTAATCCTTTGGATTAACTGTTTCCTTGGGTTCTCAGGCATTAATATCTTTAAGTTGTATCTTCTTTTCTCTGTTTTCACTGGTCCAGACTAGACTACAGAAGCCCTGGTGGTGTAGTGGTTTCATGTTGGGCTGTGATCCGCGAGGTTGGCAGTTCAAAACCACCAGTCATCCCTTTCTCCCCAGGAGAAAGGCTTTCTGCTTCTGTAAAGAGTACAGTCTTGCAGACTCACAGGGCCAATTCTACCCTGTCCTGTAAGTCAGCATCAACTTGATGGCAATGAAATTTTTTTTTAACCTAGGCGAATGCTGTAATTATTTCATAACTGGACACTTGTATTAACTTCCTAACCTGCCTCCCTGCTCGCTTTCTTCATTCTGCCAACAAGTTGCACTTCTAAAACATAAATGTAATTACGGCCCTCTTTAGTGTGAAGAGCTTCAGTGAATTCCCATTTTCAGAATCAGATGCAAACCTTCCAGTGTGGCATAAAAATTCCTTATCATCGGACCTCCGCCCCTCTGTTCAACCTTATCCACCAAGAGAGTTTAACTTCTTGGTTATAATGAACCAATTTCAGTTTCTGAAGCTCAATTTAAGGAACTCTGGTGGCACTACGGCATGTGTTGGACTTCTAATTGCAAGGTTGGTGGTTCAAACTCACCAGCTGCTCCTTGGGAGACCGATCAGTCTATCTCCTCCCATGAAGATTTATAGTCTTATAAACCCTATGCAGGGTTGATATGTGTCAGATAGCATTGGCCTTTAAACAACAACTCCCCTTGGTATCTCAAACTGTTAGGCTTCTGTGGTGATTTAACTTCCTTCTTGCTTCTCAACCCTGAAAGAATTCATGCGGCAGAAGCACTTTTGTAAATCCAAGTAACTTTTATGAGGGTAGTTTTAGGTATCACAGTCTTATAAAGTGCACACTATCTCAGGAAAGCATGCAAAGCCTGCCAGGAAGGGTCTGGGGGAAAGTTTGCGATGAAAACAGCCACTTCAGGGGAACACGAAAAACCACATGGAAGGAATGCCGGAACAGGAGCACAAAACCACGTGCGCAGAAGCAGGAGTGGGAAACTCCCGGGCCAATAGAACGGTGGCCTTGAGAGGGCCTGAGAGATTCCCACCCCTGCTTGCAGAGCACACCTGAAAGAGAGAGAGAGAGAGGGGCCTGTCGCAGCCTGCTTTTAGTCCCTCCTATCCCCACTGGCTGGGGAGGCCTGGTCGAGGGTATTGGCTGATCTTATTGGCTGAGCTTAGGTCCACCTGTGTGATGTCATGTCACTAGTACCTAATCTGTACTAGGTCACTTGGGTCTGAGTAAGCGCAGTTCTGGATTTCCCTATAGGTGTCTAATTATAGTGCCTGATTTCTTTCCAAATCCTTTATTGTGGCGTGGACAGCTAATTTCTGTTTAGCATAGGCATTCAGGCAAGACAAGATCCCTTTGTCCCTAATCTATCTACCTATCATTCCCCACTGACAGAGTATGGCTCCAAATCCAAATCTTTGGACAAACTGAGCGGAGACAGTCTCTGCCTACTTCCGGCTGCCAAACGGACATCAAGTAGGGCTCTGCGTCCACATCTTTCCTGCTCTATTGGGAGGGGTTGTCGTCTACTGAGGGGCCCCTGGTGGATGGGACTGAGGTGATCCAGTCATTGGGGATCCTGGGGATGGCAAATTTGGCTCCGTGTCATTAGTAATCTGACGAACTCTCGAAGAGACAAACAGGTGAACAGTTTAGGTAAGCCTAGGTCCAGAGCTATGGGATGGTAATGCCCACGGAAGTGTGGGTTAGTCTCACATTGGAATATCTGGAAAGAAATCTCAGGGGATATTGACATTGGATTGACAGGCATAGCCTGCAAGCTTACTTTAAACACAGGAATTGTGTCATACCATGTACTAGCTCAGTGGTTCTCAACCTTCCTAATGCCATGACCCTTTAGTACAGTTCCTCAAGTTGTCAACCCCCAGCCATAAAATTATTTTCGTTGCTACTTCATAACTGTAATTTTGCTAATGTTATGAACCAGGCGACCCCTGTGAAAGGGTCATTCGACCCCCCCAAGGAGGTCGCGACCCACAGTTTGAGAACCACTGTAGCCAGCTTAAAGATTGTTGTGGGTTTGAGGTGGTTTTCTGTAGAGCTCTTATCTGTCTCAGGGTGCCGATGAAACACCATCTTAAGGCCGTATACCGCTTCACATGTGTACTTATCTTGGTCCACTTGATCTCAGGCAGAGGGACCCGGTTCTAAAGGCTTCCTCAGCTTTCCCTGAGAACGGTGAATCCATGCACTCTGTCCTGGAACTTAAATGGCCGTGGGGGCAGATAGAATGAGTGGAAAAGACTGTTCCAGGCTGGAGCTGGTGGCTGGGGGACCCATCCATCCACATTTTATAAGGTCTTCAGGAAGGCACAAGAGGGGTAGTTTTAAGTGTTGGTTAATACTCTCTACTTGCCCTGAGGATGGTGGTCTCTAAGCACAGTGGAAACGATGATAGCTAAAGGTCAAGCTACTGCTTGGAGTCTGAGGAAGTAGGTTAGGAGAAAGTAGACAGCGCCAAGTAGGGAAAAAATATACTGGCTTACCTGCCAACAGTCATTCCCAACAAGGGTTCCAGACTAGGAAGAGCAGTCCTTTGCTGCTGGGCCATCCAGCTGGGCACCTTCAGTCCGGTTAGCCGTTCCACACTCGCCAGCAGACCTGTCTCCTGTTGGGCCTTCCCCCTAGGAGAGAGAGCTGCAGTGGCCAGTGTGTTTGCACTGCAGCAGTAGCATGGCCCTCATGGAGGCCTCTTTCTCTTAGGGCATCCCTTTGTCCTGCACCACAAATACTGACACTCATGGGACTTTGCACCCTGTGCAGGGGTCTTTGGAACCTGGGAGGCAGTCGTTGGGTGTTGATTAGCTCTGGTGGCCAGCACCTGCAATTGCTTACCATCTTTCCTTTTCTCCTTCTCCTGAGTCCGAGCCTCTTGCTCTCCGTCTTGTAAAAGTTGGCATCAGCAAGAGTTAAACATCTGCGGTCTCTGGTACATTTGGAACAAAGGTCTTCACTGTTTCTCAAGAGGAAAATGCCTGCACATCGGGGACTTCTGCCCACTTTCCCATCCTCCTGCAGAAAGGCTCTAGCTGTCTCTGAGTAGGGAGGATGGTGTGCCATTCCTTGGCCAGGATTCCCAGTCACCTAGAATGTACTGGGGCCAGATGGAGCTGGAGAAGAACACCTGTTCCTGCTTCTTTAGCCTCTGCGTCACAATCTAGGCCAATTAGACAGGATGCAGCACCACGACGTTCCCCTGGGAATGGGCTCCTGGTTCCCCATCTAGAAACCAAAACAGCAGAAGGTTAGATTGCCCAGTGTCTCGGGTTCTTAACCAGAAGTTTTGGTGCCCTGGAAACCTGAGGGCCTCAGATGGGCATCTCCATCTTTGGTGGTATCAGGACCCATTCTTAGGTGGGTGGCTAGGCCCCCTTAATCTTTAGACAGCAAGCCAGGTATTCGGGTACTAACAGCTATGGGTGGTCTCTTCAGGACCTTCCAAGGGGTCCACCAGCTATGGGTGACCCACCAAGATCTTCAAAGGCAAGGAGGGGCAGGGGGACCCATCTAATGGCTCAGTCTGAATGGAGCCAATTCTGGTGAATTTGGAATCCTTGGCAGTGTGTTCATGAACCCAACAGAATTGTACAGGGGATGTAAATGGCCTGGTGCATGGGCCCATCCGCTGTGTGGAGGCAGGAGGTAGGAGGCCAACCATAGTTGAGTCCACTCTGACTCATAGACACCATAGAGGGCACAGGAGAACTACTCCATGAGGTTTCCAAGACTGTAACTCTTTATGGAAGCAGCTTGTGAGTCTGAACTGCCAATTTTTCAGTTAACGGCCTCGTGCTTCACCTACTGTACCACGAGGGCTCCTTGCTTTCTCACCATGCTTCTATACATTGGCACAGACTACTCCCCCTTTTTGGAATTGCTTTCCTCACTTCTTCATCTGGGAAGCTTCCTCAACCTTAAGAGCCAACCCCATTCCTTTATCCTCACTGCTCCCCCAGGTCACATCGCCCCAGTATGACCCAGAGTACATTCCGATGCACACCTCTCTGCGTGCCAGGTTCCACTCAAAATCACCCTTCATCCTTGCCCTGTGGTGCCATTGTCTACCTCTAGCCTGAGGCCTACAAAAGAGCACACCCTGAGGCTTCTTCATCCCTTTGCCTCAGTGCAGAGTATAATGCCTGGCACATCATAGACATGTATGTATTTTAAATAACATAAATAATATCAATGCATGTTTAAATAATTATAGCACATGTGCAGTCCAAGAAAGAAAATTTTACCATGGTACAGCTTAAAAGTAAGACTACTTATGGAAAACGTTGGGTCAAATGATTTTTAATGTCATCGAAGCTGCTATAGCTACAACTAAGTGGCCCATCATCGTTGTATCCAAAAGGAAAAAGAAAATCACCACCTGCATTATTTTCTACTTGACCGGCCCTTATTAGAACAACAATAATCGCCTTTCTAATTCCCCTTTATTTTACCTGGAAATAGAAGAGAGACTTTTAAAATGAATAATTTTCTTTCTTTCAGCCTACAATTAATTGTCTTTGGTATCTTAAATCTCTGGAACTTCATCAGCCACGGTTGCCTTAGGGCCCTCGTGCTGCCATATAGAAACACTCAAGTGAGTTTCTCTGAAGAACAGAAATTAAGGTCTGGAGGATCAGAATGCAGTTTAAGATTTTGTCCATGTGGATTCTTTCCTTGTGGGCAGCCCGGGTGTCCCTTCCTTCCATGGCATTCCTTTCTTTCCCAGGGCATCTGTCTTCCTGCTGTGGGTGCTCTAGTCTTTGTACAATTCAGAAGTGATCAAGCCTAGGATCTCGCCACACCTGTATGGACTCATTAACATAACAAAAGAAGACTATTTCCAAACCTGATCCTATTCACAGGTATGCAGTTTGGGATTAAAATTCAATCCATAACACCATTCAAATACAAAGAAATAGCTACTCAATATCTCCATCTCTTAAACCATTTCTTCAAAAACATTTTAGAAATTTTACTTTTAGGTTCAGAATATAATTCAGCATGCAGGCCCCTTGGGAGGAGGAAAGAGGGAAGGGGAAGTAATTGGCTAGAGAGGTTGAGTTAACCTACTAGTGGCGGGAGGGTAAAAGTAAAGGCTGGGGCAGGGCAAGTCTTGGTAAGCTGTTTATGTTACTGAATTCAAGCTTGATGATCTGACATGCAACCCCCCATTTAATTCATAATAAAAAGTTAGAAAATACAAGGGCAGGCCCCTACGATTTTTATAGGGAAATAATGGGCTAGATATGGATAAATGAATTTTCAGGCATTCAGACATCTTAGAGATGTTACCTTATTCCCCTATATGTCTGTCATATTTAAGAACTTCATTTCCACAAAAGCTTCACTAGGAAGGCTAGAATGAGAGGTGACAAAAACTTAACCTCCATCAATTTATAGTCTCCTTCTTGAAGTCTAAGCGTAGATGCCATCCCTGAGTGAGTGGAGGTGGAAGGAAGGGATATTTAGTCTTAGCTCTCATCATCAAACGAGCTATTGCTCCGGAGTATATTTGTAATACACCTGTAGGCAAATGACATGGGGCAGCCACAGGGTGCACCCAGTAGCAGTTATACGAAACGCTATCGTAGGCATCTGAGGTTCTGGAAACAGAAAAGTAGTAGCATCTTGCTGAGTGATCCCCTTTATGATCTCAGATCAAAAGCATTCATTATGGCCCCCGAAAGGCCCCAAACAATTTGAAATATGTTGGAATGCTACATGTAAAATCAATGCATGCAACAAGTTCCAAATGAACGTAAATGCTACTTAAGGCCCAATGTGGGAGCCCTGGTGGGGTCGTGGGTTATCTGCTGGGTTGCTAATCTTGAGATGAATAGTTCGAAACCACAACCCATTCCTGGTGGATGGTGGGGTGGGAATGAGGATTTCTACTCCAGTAAAAAATTACCATCTCTAGGGCTCAAGTAGAAAGCAAATGTTATGAGAAAGAGGAGGGCAACAAATGTACAAATGTGCTTGACACAATGGATGGATGTATGGATTGTGAAAAGAATTGTCTGAACCTCCCCATAATATGATTTTTTAAAAATTACCATCTCAAAATCCCTCTACTTTTCCTCCACTGTGTCTCCAGTGTTGTCCCCTGCAGTGCTATGGTTTAGTGAGGGACGTATGTCTTGTGGTGAGGCCGGCCCTATGGCACTCTGTGCACTGTCTGCTCTCAGCAGGACCATTGTCCTCAGGGATTGGTGGCCAGGATGTCCTCTCCTCCCTCTCCATCCCTTTGTGTTTCTCCGTGTGCTCCAATCCGACTCACCCATCTCCCCAAGCTGTACCCCCAGTGCTGTCCTCTGAAGAGCATCCTTCTGAGGGGGGTGTCCGCATAATTGGGGTTGGGGCCGCCCTGCAGACCTCTCCATTGTTTCCCTGGTACACAAGGCACTGACCCACCCAAGGGGAGGGTATTGTTTATATCTCCACAGAGAGGGAGAGGGAAACCACCCTTCAACCCGATGCACCAAGACATGAATACTGTCAACTTTTATCCACATCACAATAAAAAGTTAAAATAAAGCGGCACCAGTCACCCCTTTGTAGTTTTTGTCTGTGCTATGCTTTTTACCTCAGAGGACCGTGCTCTCGTTCTTCATAAGGCAACTTCTTTCTTCAGGTTTCTTATCCTTAAAAGCCACATTCTCAGAGATGATCGCTCAGATCTAAAGTATCTTCCCTTTCTTCGGACATTATTTTCTTTAATTGGCCACTTCCTTCATCAGCTGTCATCACGTTTCTGTCATACGCCCTCAAGTCAACTCTGACTCACAGTGACTTTGTAGCACACAGTGTAACTGCCCACGGGTTTCCAGCACCGAAATCCTATGGGCGCACATCATCCAGTCTTTTCCTCTGTGGAGCTGCTGGTGCGTTTGAACTGCCAACCTTTCCGAGCAGTCAAGTCTTTAACCATCGCCTCAGGAGGATCCCTTTATAGATTTCATCATAATTTATTTTACTCACATGCTTTCTTGCTGCTGTTTGTCTTCTCTTCTCCTTCATGAGGTTGCCAGGAATAAAGGTCTGGGATTGCCGGTCACTATTTCAGCCAAAGACAGAGCTATTTTGATGCAAAAAGCTTAAGTTCACTCCGCAAGTATGAGACAGAAGGAACAAGGATTTCTTTTTACCTTCAAACTGCTTCCAAAACCCAGTTAAAACCAAGCAAGTTAGATACCGCAAGCTACGTGACAAAAGACAGGTTTGCAATGACCACAAAACTCGAAGCTATGTGACCCAAAGAAGGAGGAATCTCCAGGGGTTATTAGCTCATCAGGCCCTGAAGCACCGTACTATATTGCTAATCTAAATGGGAGATGCTGCTGCCTGGCTACCTATTTTAAAGACTTTGGTCACCACTTGCCTGAGTTAGTAGACTGTCCCTACTCATTAAGCGTAAAAGGAATTTTTATGGCAAGCGACGGGGATGCTACATTTTGGCTTTCCAACTAACTATCCCTTAAATTACATTATATTTCTAGTATTTTTATTAACAGCAGTTTCTTTCAATCCCTTAATGAACGAGACAATGCATGTTAAATTATTATGGTTTGAGGAGTAGGTCTATATCACCTAATTTTTCGTGTTTAAGTGAAAAAAGTTATTTATAGCACCCTTATTTCACTTTTAATGGCTACACATTCTTTTTTTTTTTTTAGTTCTGAGGCCCCAACATTACATTTATAAATTCATTTTCCAGTATTTTAACATAAAGTTAACAGCACGAGGCTGTGAAAATACCCTCTAAAACATCCAAACACAATAAATACAGTACATTAAATATAAAACACAATATACTAAATAAAATTAACTTATTTTTCATTGTTTTCTGTTGTTTAAAAGCCCATGGGGTTTTTTTTGTTTTTTTTTATAGTTTGTATCATTTTTTTTTATTTTAACAATTTATTGGGGCTCATACAATTCTTTTCACAGTTCATACATATACATACATCAATTGTATAAAGCACATCTGTACAGTCTTTGCCCTAATCATTTTTTTCTCTTTTCTTCTTTTACATTTTATTAGGGACTCATACAACTCTTACCACAATCCATACATACACATACATCAATTGTATAAAGCACATCCATACATTCCCTGCCCCAATCATTCTCAAAGCATTTGCTCTCCACTTAAGCCCCTTGCATCAGGTCCTCTTTTTTTTTTCCCCCTCCCTCCCCATTCCCCCCTCCCTCATATGCCCTTGGTAATTTATACATCGTTATTTTGTCATATCTTGCCCTATCCGGAGTCTCCCTTCCCCCCTTCTCTGCTGTCCCTCTCCCAGGGAAGAGGTCACATGTGGATCCTTGTAATCAGTTCCCCCTTTCCAACCCACTCACCCTCCACTCTCCCAGCATCGTCCCTCACACCCTTGGTCCTGAAGGTATCATCCACCCTGGATTCCCTGTACCTCCAGCCCTCAAATGTACCAGTGTACAGCCTCTGTCCTATCCAGCCCTGCAAGGTAGAATTCGGATCATGGTAGTTGGGGGGAGGAAGCATCCAGGATCTGGGGGAAAGCTGTGTTCTTCATCGATACTACCTCACACCCTAATTAACCCATCTCCTCTCCTAAACCCCTCTATGAGGGGATCTCCATTGGAATGGCTACACATTCTTGAGGGATGGACGGCTCTTCTTGACTTCCAGATGGTGACCCAAACTGAGCCTTCTGGCTTCTTTTCTTAAATGATCCTGTTAGAAAATCAACAATATTACTGGTCTTCCTGAGAAATATTTTATAACTTTCCTATGTCAGTGATTTCTGCTCATATCTTTCTTAATTCTTCTTACTGCTTCAAATCTCACTGCCATTGAGTTTATTGCAACTCATAGAGACACTGTATTGACTTTGTCTTTATTTTTCTCTTTTTCTAATTTCTTAACATGGAAACTACTTAGATTATCGATCTGCTACTTCTTCTTTTCCATTATAAACACTTAGTACTATAAATTTCCCATTAACATCACCTGGATATTGGCATCAGTTGGTTATTTTTACCACTCTAGTTGAGATTTTATTGCGTCTGCTTGACATTTTGTATATTATGCTATGACATTCTTGTCTTGTCTAAATCCTATGGATATGTGGATATTTTAAATTTAACAGAAAACAATCCCTGTTTGGGTTCAGGCCACAAATTCCGACCAACCTTTTGCAAATTGTGTCTTCAAAGGCAGTTCCATTTTCAAAGCCTGTGCAGTTCCATTCACATTTACTCTGCATGGTGGCCCTCTGGGACCAGGCAGTGGTCAAGCCACTCTGTTCCCTTCTCAAAATCTATAATGTGCTGCTTAGGGTCAACCTACGCATGTGTAGCTTGAGGGTGAGCCTAGGAGTTCGTATACAGCTTTGTGGAAACGTTTATTCCCCTTCAGCTTCTGCCTTCTTTGAAATCTCCCCAGAGCTTTCTTGTACTCTGAGCCTTCTTGTCCAGTTCTCTAGCCAGAAACCTTACTCAAGAACTTTGGGTGATGACCCACTTCTGAGAGAGAGAATGGGGGCAGGGGGCGGGCTTGTCCCACTCTATTGGGACCACGGCTCCTTCACACAGAGAAGGTTCCTCTCCCTCAGTTGCGGCACCTGTGATCACCACCACCATTGCAGTTGCCACTACTGCCCTGCCTGCAATGCCTTGGCTCAGGAGCATTACGGACTGGAAAACCGAAAAGGAAAAAGGCTGCTCTGAGCATTAGACCCAAGGCATTGAAGAGATCCCAAGTCACAGTGCCCTGCAGGATGGAGTAGAACTCCCACACAGTGTTTGTTTTGTTGTTCCCTCACAGTGTCCTCAAGGCTATGAATATTTGTGGAAGCAGATTGTCATGCATTTTTCCTTTGGAGCAATTCTGGGCATTCAATGGCTGACCTGTGGTCAGCTGCCAAGTGCTTCAACCTGGCACCAGGCAACTCCTTTGCATTTTGGAAGTCCCTTTTCTTGTTCCTTGTCCATGTCCTGTTTCGACATCCACGTTTGGGGTTGTCTTGAGTCCAGGTCAGGGAATATTGAGAGGACAATAAAATGGGAAACTCCACTTAAAAAATGCTTCTAGTCTCTCTCCAATGAGAATAATGTGGGCTGTTTTTTATTTTGTTTTTTTTTTTTTTAAATAAAGGCCTTTGATTATGGTGAAGAAATTCCTTCTAGTCCTGTTTTTGCTAAAAGTTTTTATCAGAATGGGTGTTATATTATCAAATTCCCTTTCTGGGTCAATTGAGATTATCATGTAATTCATTTATTTATGTAGTGCATTACATTTATAAATTCTCTAATGTTGAATCATCCTTGCATGCCTGGTATGATGTCTACTTGGTCATGATGTAGTGTTTTATTTTATAATTTAATTTTAAATCATTTTCATTTAGAAACAGAAAGCATCTTGGAAGGAAAAGAAAATGAAATAAACACAAAACACATAGGACACTTTTAGGGCATGGGCCACTCAAACCCTCATTTGTTCACCAACCCTCAAGATGACAAGCAGACTGTTCCAAAAAACTACTCAGCCACCAACAATGATGTGGTTAATAGGGATATGGATCAATTTCATAAAGAAGCCAATGAATCCAATTATAGCAAATCCAATTGGTGTTGCCATGCCAATTTTCAAAAATTCTTTTCTATCAGGTTTGGTGCCTTTTTTAGCTAGTCAAATTGAGTCCTTCACAAATGGCCGACTGGGTTCAACAAACTGCATTAGCTGATCCATGATTGGTTCTGTGTAACCGATGCTTAAGTTGTACTCTTTTTTTTATATGCTGTTGAATTCTGTTGGCTTGAATTTTTGTGCCTATATTCATGAAAAATGTTGTTGTCCACATTGGTTCTGACTCATAGTGACTCTTTGTATAACAGAATGAAACACTGCCATCCTCTCAGTTGTTCTTGTACTTGACGTCATTGTTGCAGCCACTGCATCAATCCATCTTGTGGGGACTTCCTCTGTTTTTACTGCCCCTCTACTGTACTAAGCCTGGTGTTCTTCTTCAGGGACTGGTCTCTCCTGACAAGATGTTCAAAGTATGTGAGAGTAAGTTTTGCAATTGCCATTTCTGAAGAGCATTCTGGCTGTACTTCTTCCAACACGCATTTGTTTGTTCTTTTGGCAGTCCATGGTACTTTCAATATTTTTCTCCAGAACCATAATTCAAATGCATCAATTCTTTGTTGTCCCTTGTAATTCAATGTTCAACTTGTACGTGCATTTGAAGCAATTGAAAAAAGCATGGTTTGGGTTAGGAAGACCTTAGTCCTCACAGCCACCTACCAGCTTTTTAACATTTTAAAGAGGTCTTGTGCAGCAGATTTACCCAGTGCATCATTTGATCTCTTGATTAGTGATTCCATGAGTATTGATTGTGTATCCAAGCACGATGAAATCCTTGACAACTTCCATTTTTCCTCCCTTGGCATGAGGTTACCTATTGGTCCAGTTGTGAAGATTTGGTTCTTCTTTACACTGTGTTGTAATCCACACTGAAGTCTACAATCCTTGAGCTTCATCGGCAAATGTTTCAAGTCCTCTTCACTTCCAGTAAGGAAGGTTGTGTCTTTTACATATTGTAGCTTGGTAAGAAGCCTTCCTCCAAACCTAATCCTGCAATCATATAATCTAGCTTCTCTAGTGATTTGCTTCACATAAAGATTGGAGAAGTCTGGTAAGAAGATACAACCTTGACACACACCTTTCCTTATTTTAAACCATGCAATACTCCCTTGTTCTGGTCATACAATTGCCTCTGATCCAATTACAGGTTCTGAATGAGCCCAATGAAGTGTCCTGTAATTCCTATTCTTTTCAAACCTTGTTCCATGGTTTATTATGGTCCACATAGTCGAATGACTTCCTGTAGCCAATAAAACACAAGTAAATCTCTTTCTGGTATTCTCTGCTCTCAGCCAAGATCCATCTGACATCAGTAATGGTAGTCCTTGTTCCACATCTTCTCAATCTAGATGGAACCTCTGGAAGCTCCCTGTCTATGTACTGCTTCAACTGTTGTTGGATAATCTTCAGCAAACACTTATTTGATATTATTCTATAATGTGAACATTCTTCTGGGTCACCTTTCTTTGGAATGGCTAGAAATACGGATCTCTTCCAGTCACTGGACTAACTTAGCTATCGTCCAAATTTTTTAGCACAGAAGTGTGAATGCTTCCAGCCCTTCATCAGCATGTGGAAACAGGTCATTTGGTGGTCCATCAATTCCTGGAGCCTTGTTTTGGCTAATGCTTCAGTGCAGCTTGAACTTCTTCTTTCGGTGCCATTGGTCTTTGCTTATATGCTACCTCTTGAAATGGTGACATGTCAACTACTTCTCTTGGTACAGTGAGTCTGCATTCATTCCATCTTTTGCTGCTTCCTGCATCATTCAATATTTTGTCTATAGAATCTTTCCATATTGCAACTCAAGGCTTGAATATTTTCTTGAATTCTTTTAGATCAAGATAATTCTGAATGTGCTTTTCCTTTTTGGTTTTTTAATTCTAGGTCCTTGCACATGTCGTATAATGTTTAATTTTGTCTTTTTGAACTGCCCTTGACATTTTCTCTTCAGCTCTTTGACTTCATCATTTCTTCCATTCGCCTTAGCTTCTCTGTGATTAAGAGCAAGGCTTGATCTGCAAAAGTCCCCAATAAAATGATCTTTAAAAAAAAAAGAGCCAGTCTTAGAGCCTCTTCTGACATCCACTTTGACCTTTTCTTTCTTGCATGTCTTTTTAATGACCTTTGGCTTTCTTCATGAATGATGTTCTTGATTTCCGCTCAAAGTCCATCAGGTCTTCTGCCATCAGTGTTGAAAGTGTCAAATCTGTCTGGAGATGATCTTGACATTCAGGCGAGACATACTCAGAGTCATATTTTGGTTCTCATGGACTACTTTTAATTTTCTTCAGCTTCAACCTGAACTTACGTACGTGCCATTGGTGGCCTGTTCCACAGTCTGCCACTGGCCTGTTTTAGCTGCTGCTCTGGAGCTTCTCCATCGTCTCTTCCCACAGATGCAGTCAATTTTATTTCTGTGCACAAGTGTATATAGTTTCAAAATCCATGAGTATAATTGCTATTTGTGTCATTGGAAAAAGGCATTTGGTATGAGTTTCTCTCTGAATGTTTGGTGAAATTCCCCATTTAAACTATCCAGATGAGAGCCTTTTGTTGTTGTTATTTTATTTATCTATTAAGGGTTTTTTTGCTTAATGATATCTTCAATTTTTTCCTTTAGTTATAAATCTGTTCAGGTTTCCTACCTCCATTTGTGTTAGTTAAGGTGGATATTGTGTTTGTATAAATGTTTCCATTTCTTACAGGTTTTCAATTTTGTTGGAGTATAGTTTTTCATAATATTCTGTTATGATACGTTTTGTTTCAGATGGTTGTGTCATAATGCCACCCCTTTTATTTACTTATGGGTTATTTGCTTCTTGTCTTGAGTTTCTTTTATAAATGTAACCAAAAGTATTTTATTAATTTTATTTTATTTATCCTTTCAAAGTTCCAACTTGGATTATGTTTGTTCCATTTTCTTCATGTCTTTATTGTTTCCTTTCTTCTGGTGATCATGGCCTCCTTTTGTTGTTGCTGTTTGGTTTATTTGAGTTGTAGAGTTGATTTCAAATTTCAATCCTTTTTTCTTTTTATTGTTTTGTTTTTTGTGCTTATTGCTATAAACTGACCTCTAAGCACTGCTTTGACTGTGCCATAAGATTTTGGTATGCTGTTTTTCATTTTATTTGATTCTAGGAATTTAAAAAAATACCCACTTTGGTTTCTTCTTTTACCTAGTGGTTTGTAAGAAAATTGTAATTCAGGGGGAACTGATTACAAGGATCCACATGTGACCTCTTCCCTGGGAGAGGGACAGCAGAGAAGGGGGGGGGGAGACTCCGGATAGGGCAAGATATGACAAAATAACGATGTATAAATTACCAAGGGCACATGAGGGAGAGGGGAGAGGGGAGGGAGGGGAAAAAAAAGAGGACCTGATGCAAAGGACTTAAGTGGAGAGCAAATGCTTTGAGAATGATTGGAGCAGGGAATGTATGGATGTGCTTTATACAATTGATGTATGTATATGTATGGATGGTGATAAGAGTTCTATGAGTCCCTAATAAAATGTAAAAAAGAAAAGAGGAGAAAAAAATGATTAGGGAAAAGAATGTACAGATGTGCTTTATACAATTGATGTATGTATATGTATGGACTGTGATAAGAGTTGTATGAGCCCCTAATAAATTGTTTAAAAAAAAATGCCAAGAAACAAAAAAGAAAATTGTAATTCAGTTTTTCACTTATTTGATTCCACTTCCTCTTGCTCTTCCTGTTATTGAATTCTACTCTTACAGCATTGTGATCAGAGAACATGCTTTATATTATTTCAATGTTTTCAATTTGGCTCACTTTGTGGCCTACCTATGATTTATTCTGGAATTATTCTGATACCTGCTTTGAAGAATAATGTATATTTTGCTGCTGCTGAATGGAGTGCTCTGTACATGCCTATGAGGTCAAGCGGGTTGATTGTGCTGTTTAGACCGTTTGAATCTTGAATGAGTTTCTTGTTGTTCATCAAAAAATGGTGTTTGGTGTCCTCCTTCTATGATATAATTAGCCATGTCTCTTTCAACGCTCTTATGGTTTGTTTCATGTGTTTTGGAAACCTGAAATTGGGTGCATATATATGTATCATGTTGTACTCTCATGGTGGGTTGATCTTTTAATTTTTATATAATAATGAACGTCCTTCCTTTTTATGGTAGATTTCATATTAAAGCTTATTTTATCCAATGTTAATATTGCTACTTGTGTTCATTCTTTCGCTTATAGTTTTGTTGATATGCATCACCCCCCACCCCCGAAATGTTGTCATTTTCTTTAACCTTCGTGTCTAAAGTAAAACTCTTGTAGCCACTATATTGAAGGGCTGTGTTTTTGAAGCCATTGTTCCACGCCCTGTCTTTTTACTGGTGCATGTAAGCCCGTTAGTGTGCTTGTTGCTAGGTACGAGTTTGCTGCTGTCATTTTGTTATGCTTTTCTTTGAGATGCTGATGATTCATTTGTCCTGTTTAATTTTCTGTGCTGAGTTTTTGCATGTGTATTTTCTTTCATTGTTGTCAATCAACGGTTGTGTTTACTGTGTCCCAGATAATTCTTAGGCTTTCTTTTTCTTATTATCCTGAAGTTGGTATCAAGGGATTTATTCTCTATTTCATTGATCCTGTCTTCCATTGATTCAATTCTGCTCTTGTGTCCTTTTATAGCATTGTCTATATAAGAAATTTTAGTCCTAGTTTTTTGGATTTCTTGTTGCTGTCTTTGTATGGTTTTTAATTTTTTATTTATTTGGTGATTTTGTTCTTCTTTTCTTTCTTTATTTTTCCAATCATTTTATTGGGACTCTTACAGCTCTTATAACAATCCATACATCAATTGTATCAAGCACATTTGTACAAATGTTGCCATCATTTTCTAAACATTTTCTTTCTGTTTGAGCCCTTGGTATTAGCACCTCTTTTTCCCTCCTTTTCCCACCCTCGTGGGAAATAAATTATTATTATTTTCATATATTACACCAACTACTGTCTCTCTTTACCCATGTTTCTGCTGTTCTTCCCCTTTGGGGAGGGGGGGTTATACTTTAATCATTGTGATAGGTTCCCCCTTTCTCCCTCTTATCCCCCTATATTTCCCCTACCCTCTTGGTATCGCTACTCTCATTTCAATACCTGAGGGGTTTATCTGTCCTGAATTCTGTGTGTCAAGAGCTCTTGTCTGTACCACTATACATGCTCCAGTCTAAACGGATATGTAAAGTAGAGCTTGGGATAACAGATTGGGGGTGAGGAAGCCTCAAGGAACTAGGGGAATACTGTGTATTTCATCTGTGCTATACTGCCCCCTGACTGACTTGTTCCTTCCTTGTGACTCTTGTGTGAGAGCATGTCTACAGATAGGTTTTGGGTCTCCACTCCGACCTCCCTCATTCTCAGCAATATGATTATTTGTTTGGGGTCTCCTGATGCCTGTTACCTGATCTCCTCGACACCTCATGATCACACAGACTGGTGTGCTTTGTATATGTGGGCTTTGTTGCTTCTCTGTTAGATGGCCACTTGTTTAACTTCAAGCCTTTAAGATCCTAGATGCTATATATCTTTTAATAGCTGGGCACCATCAGCTTTCTTTAGTACCTTTGCTTATGCACCCATTTTGTCTTCAGTGATCATGTTGGGAGGGTGAGCATGACAGAATGCCAGGTTAATAGAACAAAGTGTTGTTGCTTTGAGGGAGGGCTTGAGTAGAGACCCAAAGTCCATCCACTTCCTCAATATATTGCCATATAAATATATGCACATAGGCCAATACCTCTATTTTTATGAATTAATATATTTACATATGTACACAACTATGTTTCTACCTCTGTCAATGGCTTTGCTCCTAGATAGATTTTGTTCTTCTTTGTTTCCATAAATTCTGTTATTTTGTGTTTTCCTTGATCCCTTTCTTGACCTACTGGAGAATCCTATATAGCCATCTTATGAATTTCTTATCAAGTAGTTCTATTACCATTTCTACCAAACCTTCTGGAAGGTTTTCTGTTCTTTATTTTTGTCATTTGCTAGAGCCATCTGTTCAACTTCTTTATGTGGTTTGATGTCGCTGTTGCCTCTCAGGTGTTAAGGTTTATTATTTTTATTTATTGTGTGGTTGTTGCTGTGGTTGCTAACCTGGCCACACTGGAGCGCTCACTACCTGCCTCTGGGTGGGTGGGGCACAAGTGGATGGCTGTGAGAGCACAGTCTCTGTTTACTGGTCATCTGGGGAAGCTGGAGATGTGGTTGATACTGCTGCTGACGTGAGGTGTCTGTTCAACCAGTCACCTGGTCATTTATGCAAGGAGTGTTCTCACTGGTTGCTGGGCTGGGTGTTGAGTTTCCATGTGGTAAGGCAAAGGTCACTGGATGGGGAGCGTGCAAAGTCTTATTGATTGTCCTGGGAAGGAAGTGCTGTGTGTGGGTGGCCGCAGTGGTAACAAGTGTCCAGTTTCAGGGGCTGGGGGAATGACATATAGGGCATGGCAGAGTGGGTGTTGTCGGTCCAGGGGTGCCTGATACGACACAGCTCTATCCTTTGGCTCCAGGCTTAGGTGGTTGAGGAGTGGACCCCTGATATGAGTGACTGTACATAGGAGCAGATGCAGGTTTCAGGTTGCAGTGACTAGGGAGAGCAGTGGATGCTGCTAATCTGTGAGCATCTCGTGGGGATGGCTGGGTAGGAGTGGGTACCTCCATTTTATGGGCCGTTGTCATGTGTCATAGAGTGAAAGGGTAGGGCTGCCAGTCTGTGGACCCTGGCTCAGAGGACGGGGTAGTGGTGGGTGCTGTGGGGAATAGATGAGAGTGGTGGGTGCCACTGCATGTGAGCAGAGACATTTGACACAAGGGTTTGGGGAAACAGAGTGGGGTAAAGTGAGTGTAATGAACTTTTGCAGGGTGGGGAGCACTCTTATCTGACTCTACATGGGTGCAGAATCTCTTGTGCTTGGCTGCACTAGGCCTTGGGGGCTTCAGCTAGGGAAACTGCTTGCTTTGTCTCATTAAGGTTGCACTGAGCAGGTTTGGCTAGGAGGGTACCAACATATAATTCTCAGTGTCCTCTCTGTCGTGAACTGTATCTCCTTCTCCTTTTATACAATGTCCTGTACAGGCACTTGGTCCAATCATTCAGCTTGGCCTTTGATGCCCAGCGTCCCCGAGTTTATATATATATATATTTCACTTGGTTTCTTGGGTCTTTTTGAGAGGGAAATTATGAGGCACCTGACTATGCTGCTGTCTTAGAGTGCTTCTGATGCTCTTTTTTCCAGAATCAGGCTTGGTATATATTTTCAGGCTTCTCTCCAGAAATCGGAATTTCCATAAGAAATGTACCAGCATGTCCATATGAGCCTACATTAATAATTTATATTTCTTTTTTGTTTTTTTAATAATTCATATTTCTAGTATTCATTCATCTGACAGAAGAAAGAGAACAGTTTTGTGTTTAAAGTTTATGGCTCCTGAATTACTAGTGAAGTGTAACAGTCGTCCCATGCTTATCAATGGTTTCATTTTCTCTTTCATAAATTGTTTATTCTCATTCATCGCCCTTATGTTTTCCTGCTTGTGTGGAGTGTGTGCATGTGTGTGCCCTGTAGGAAAGTTCATGTAGCAAATGAAGTGTACACTGCATCATTTCTGTGCTTGTTGTTAAGTGACATTATTTTACATTTTCCAGTGTGTCAGCATTCTCACCTATTTCCCCCCTGGTTTTTCTGTTTCCGTTCATCTAAGTTCCCTGCCCCTCCTTAGCTGGTCACCTTTCTTCTGGGTCATTAGTGACCATTTGGTCTCATATACATCATTATTTGAAGGATCATAGCACTCGGGGTATTATATCTGCCTTATGAGCCACTGTTACTTGGCTGAGAACAAAAACAAAGCCCCAAACACGCCTCTGGACATGACTTCAGATCCAAATTTAAAGGGTACCTGAGGACAATAGTCTCAGGGGTTCCTCTAGTCTCTTGTGATCCACTTAGTTTGGCCTTTTGTTCTCTGTTTTCAGGAATTTGAGTTTTGCTCCATTCCCAAAGGTAAGAATGGGAGTTTTCTCCCATTCTCTTGAGGACCATCCATTGCTTCCTGGTGAAAATTATTGATCATGACAGCCAGGCCCCGAATCGTTTGTTCTTTGAATCTGGGCTTTCCTTCTTCCTCTTTTGCTCCAGACAGGTGCAGATCAATAGTGACCAATACAGTGATAATTCAGAGGCCACTCCCAAACTTTTAAGACCCCCAGATGCCACCCAACATATCAGTATACAGAACAGTAGACTTATGAACTATGGTTCTCCACTTGTTTTAAAGAATTATGTTTAACATTTTTCAATCTTTGTCACTTAGAAAAATCAGCGACAGAAATATACAAACGCATAAAGAAACTATTTCAACAGCTCTGAAGTCATTTGATCACGTTGTTTGCCCTAGGTTTACCTAAGAGAATGGTGGCAAGGGACCACATTAATAACTGAAATATAGAAAGATTCCCAAAGCCTAACTAACTCAAGATAACAGGTTCCATTTCCTTCTTCTTCTTTCCACCCCCCACCCCCCACCCCCAATTTTCTTTTTCTAATCTTTTGATCCAGCCAGGTACAAAGGTCCCTCTGACTGCCCTGCCTGCCCTCTGGTGGAAGTGCTGCAGCAGACCAGTAGACCAGTTAAGCCCTAAAGAGGATCCGTGAGGACCAGGGTGAGCCCACAGGGTGTTCTGTTGTGCTCCACAGGGGTCTCCCTGGTGCACTTTCAGGAGTGGAAGCTCTGCTAGTCTGTCCACCATGAGCAACCCGACTGGTGCTTGACAAACCAGCGGCACCGATTTTAGCCACACAGCAAGACACAAGTCCCCATGGTAGGAGAGCTGGGTGGTGGAATGAATTCGATTTAGAAGAAATACAACCAGTGGTGAGACTGCACTATACTTTGGACAGATCGTCGAAAAGACCAATGAGGAGAAAAGGACAATATGTTTGGTAGAGCAGATGGCCAATGACAATGAGGGAACCAAACACAAAATGAGGAAACACTCGCTGAGATGGACGGACACACAGCTGCAACAATGGCCTCACACAGGACTATAATCACGAAGATGGCACCCGGCCGCGCAACCGCCTTCTTCCATTACCTGTGAGCTGCTGTCAGTCTGAGACCACTGCCCTGACAATCCCAAGTCTACAGGCAGCCATTGCTAGAATAACTAAGGGACCTATGACCTCGAAAAAACTCGGTTTCATGGTTGTTGTTTTTCTCGTTGTTTGTTTTTCTGACATTAAGTGAAGACTTTAAATAGTACTTTTAACAGTACTTACCATAAAAGTATTATTCCCAAACTCGTGCTTTTCCTAAGCTTTAACTCTCTACTTCGGGCTTGCTGAACTGAATAATTCCTGCAGAGGAAAACCATTCCTTTTCAAATTCTTTATCTGGAAAAACACAGGCTGCTCTAGTATAAAGATCAACGAGCTGGGAAGCGGGCCTTCTGTTGCCAGTTCTGCCACTTGCTGGCTAGTTGGCAGCCCCTGGGTAAGTCTGTTAACCTCGCTGAGCCTGGACTGTCTCATCTTTAAATTAAGAATAATGATACCAATGGGTCTTTCGTGAGGCTCAAATGAGATAAGGGTAGGTAAGGTGCTTCGTAAACAATAAACTACAGATGTAGAGTAATATGAATGCAGCATTGGCGACATCTTTTCGCTCAATCAATGTTTAACGTGACGTGGTTGCTTGTGTATTTTTAAAGGAGAAAGAATCACTTTAATCTTCTTTGTGTGTAGCAAATAGACGGAGCCTCCGGTCTCGTCTTCACGGAAGAAGGCAGTCGCATGCCCTGGTGTGACCAGGTGTGTGTGCCCTCTTAGGGCGCACTTTCATTTCTGTTTCCATTACTGCATTGAAAGAGTGCAAGGTTTAAAATTACGCCTTTCGAAAGGAGTCATTGGTTAGTGACTCTGCATTTCAAAAATATTGCTCACGGCTTTTAAATAACTCACCGGGTTCTTTTATTATAACTTTGGCCTAAATATAAATTCATTGGCATGGTGGTGATAATAGCTTTTAGTTTGTTACCATTTCCTGGAAACTGTAATCATTTCAAAGATGGCCAAGAGTAAATAGTTTAAGTTAAATTGCTCACCTGTGCTTTGCGTGACTGCAGATAGAATCATGTCACTGGTCGAGCTGAGAGATGTGCATTCTCTTTCTGCCGCACACACGTCACCCGCTTTAGTGTGGCAGATGAGCAGACAAGCCAAACAAGCAGCTATCTGAAAGGAGAACTGTCCCATGTAGCTGGTCCAAACCACCATTATTTCTTGGTTAGGTGTTTCCGATGGCTTCCTATCTGGTTCTTTACTTTAGTCTGTTCTTAAAGCAGCAACCCGAAGGCCTCTGTTAAAAGTCAAATTGCATCATGCCGCTTGTCTCTCAACAGCATCCGGTCATTTTACTTTGTCTTCCTTTGCTGCCCACTCCGTGACTTTCGCAGCATGGCTTCCTTGAGTTAACTCGGCCCCCTTGGCGGGGAATGCTCTTCCTGCAGTTATCTGCACCGGAGCTTTCCTCATCTCCTTCAGGCCTGTTCAGACGACCATCTTCCCTGTCACCTCTTTGTAAAATCGTAATAGTTTTATTGGCATATGCGCAGCATACACTTGAATGTGAGGCATAATAATGTAACTCTTAGTCATATCAAGAACAGTCGCACCATCCTCACGACAATCAATTTCAGAACATTTTTCTTCTCATACTCATTGCTGTTAGCTCCACCATTCCCCCAACTTCCCCTGCCCAGTCCCTAGGGAATTGTTAACCCAGCTGCTGTCTCTATAGATTTACGTATCCTGGATTCAGTATGCGTAAAATCATACAAAATACCAAGAGGAAGTAAACAATAGAAGCCAAATAAAACCAAACCAAAAAACCCAACACCCACGTCAAAACAAAATAGAGAAGGAATTCAATGGAAAAGATTAAAAATGGAAATAACTTCAAAATGGGTGAAAAGGGAGATTAAGTGATAAAAAATTACATTTTAATCGAACTACATTTGCCATAACTGACTTTACAACCCTCCCTGATAGCAAGGCAACTCACACCCCTGACGATGGGCAGAGGGACTCCGAGACTTAATCCATGTGGGATCCTGCAAATGGATAGGCCTTGTGCAGCTGGGTGTTCTTAATTTACACTCTGATACCAGTCCCTCCTTCAGGTTTGGATTTTATTATTCACAATCTTGGGTCACACAAGCGAGTGTGTTTTTTTCCATACAGACTTAGTTGATGCCTCTCTTAGATGGCTGCTTGTTTCAACACAAGCCTGTAAGACTCCAGATGCTATTTAAAAAAAAATGATACATTATCTATTTATTTATTTACTTTATCATTTTATTGAGAGCTTGTATAGTTCATCACAATCTATACATACATGCATTGTGTCAAGCATATTTGTACATATGTTGCCATCATCATTTCCAAAACATTTTCTTTCTACTTGAGTCCTAGGTATCAGCTCCTCACTTTTTTCCTCTCCCTCCCTCATGAACTCTTGATCATTTATAATTTTTTTTTCATGTCTTACACTGACTGATGCCTCCCTTCACCCACTTTTCTGTTGTCCATCCCCTGGGAGGGGGTTCTATGTAGATCCTTGTGATTGGTCCCCTCATTCTCCCCACAACTTCCCTTTACACTCTTGCTATCGCCACTCTCATTGGTCATGAGAGGTTTACCTGTCCTGGGTTCCCTGTGTTTCCAGGTCTTATCTGTACCCCTGTACATGCTCTGGTTTAATCAGACTTGTAAGGTAGAATTGTGGTCACGATAGTGGGGGGAGGAAGCATTAAGGAACTAGAGGAAAGTTGTATGTTTCGTCAGTGCTATACTGCACCCTGACTGGCTTGTCTCTTCCTTGTGACCCTTTTGTAAGGGAATGTCGAATTGTCTACAGATGGGTTTTGGGTCTCTGTACCATACTCCCCCTCATTTGTATCGATATGATTTTTAGTTCTGCATCTTTGATGCCTGATGCTGGATCCCATTGACACTTCATGATCACACAGGCCAGTGTGCTTCTTCTATGCGGACTTTGTTGCTTCTCAGCTAGATGGCCACTTGTTTATCTTCAAGCCTTTAAGACCCCAGACATTATATCTTTTGATAGCTGGGCACCATCAGCTCTCTTTACCACATTTGCTTATGCACCCATTTTGTCTTCAGCAATCATGTCAGGGAAGGTGAGCATCACAGAATGCTGGGTTATTAGAAGAAAGTGTTCTTATGTTGAGAGAGTACTTAAGTGGAGGCCCAATGTCCGTCTGCTACCTTAATACTTAACATATACTTATATGTACACAGATATATTTCCTTATCATTATATATAAATATATTTACATATGTACATGCCTTTATTTAAACCTCTAAAAATGCCCTTTGCCTCCTATTTCTTTCCTCTATTTCCTTTTACTCTCATCTTGTCCCACAATCTGAAACCCGAATGAAGGCTGAACATGATAGTGGGACAAGATGCCATATTCTTTCTGATAGCAGTGCATCATCTAATTTCTTTACCATAGCCACCCATTTTTAAATTGTAATTCTCATCCCCATTAGCACTTCCTATAGCCCACTCTTTTATAACACTAATCATGACTTAACATACAATATATTTACTTATTTCCATTTTTAATTGTCAATCTCCCCTACATGAAGATAAGCTCTAGAAGGTAGTGTGTTTTGTCTGATTTGTTTTTTGTTTTCCCACCCAGTACAGTGCCTGGCTCAATAAATGTTTACAGAATGAATGAATGAATAAAATAAAAAAATGAATATTGTTTCAAATAAACAAGCTAACAAACAAACAACCAGCCATGGTTCTATTTGATTTGCAACATTGAAAAATTGTCATAAAAACTTACGGAACAGCTATAAAACCTTGGACAGTATCTGATAATGAAACTTAGTTGTGGTGGAGTGAAATTTCTTAGTGGCTCTTCTACCCAAATCTCTGTAATTCCCACCCAAATTATTGAGTGGGCCTCTCCAAATGAGGCATATGTACCATTAAGAAGGTATCTCTGAAACAGCAGCACAGAAAAACTCCCAGACCACTTGAAAGAGCTCTGTGACTAGATAGACTAGAGACTGGGGCACAACCCAGTGATCCCCCTTAATCCTGAGTATTGCCCCCCAATTCTGTGTGACCATTTCAACAAAGCTATCGAATTCACCGTAGATGGAGAGTCACGTGGGAGGAACAGCTGGTGTAGAATCGGCAAAGAAGACTGGACTGTGGCAACTTGTCTGACTCCTGCCTCTTGGCCACAGGGAAGCCAGAGATCAGGTTGTGCCAGCTCCATTGCCGTTTATTGCACGATTTTTATAACATCAAGGCGTCAGCAGCATCATGCAATATAGCCCCAATATTTTGGCCATTTTATGTCTATTGACTTTAGACCTGTATTTTTTATCCTCTCCAGTGTAAGTATAACCTTACAAATTACTCCTAGTTTGCCATAGGACACTTAGTGGTACAAGGAGATTTAGTGGTTCAGCGACTAAGCAATGGACCACTAACCAAACCCTTGGAAGTTTGCGCTCCCCAGCCGAGAAAGAGTTCAGAGAAATCTGTACCTGAAAGGTTCTCGCCTAGGAACTTCTGCCGGACAGCTCTATTCTGTCCTACAAAGTCACTATGAATTGAAATTGATTCAACAACAGACAGCAACACATATAAGTGGAGATTTTAATTTCAAGAAGAGAGAGAGGAAATGAGAATGATGTCAACACTCCATGGTACTCCATTTGCCAGGAAAAGAAGGTGAAGGAAAATGTAGCATCTGTCCTTTGTTGTCGTCTCATGGCATTAGTTTTGACCCTTATTTTCTGAGTCCCCACAGTACAGCTCTTCATTACCAAGGGATCCTGCTCGTATTCCTTCTCTCATTTTGTATGCTCTTAATTAGCAATGCGAGCCACTTTTTTGGCTTTCATGATCGCTTTGTAAATTACTCTCAATTTTGTAAGCCTATCCTTGGGTTTTCTTCTTGGCTCTGGGTGCTACATTGCCAGGGCTCGGCTGGACATATCCATCTGGCCATCTCTCAAGATCTCAGACCTCATATGTCTAAAACCAAATTTGTCTATTTCCTCTCAAACTGGCCTCTGTTCCAGTGGTCTATTTCGGTTAATGACTTCCTTCCTCCCGGTTCTGAAATATTTCCAAGTCTTCCAACCTTTTGTGATTTTCTGAACATGTAGTCAGTTGTCGAGCTGTGTTGTTTACACTCCAGAAGATCTTGATCTAGTCCCTTCTTTCACTCAGAAGGTCTAGAGAAGAGCTTGAGATGCCACACTTTCTCATGAGTTCAAGGTTCAAGGTGATGTTACCGTATTACAATGACCACCTGAGCCTTGCCTTCCACTTTCCATTTCATGACTCTGTGGCTGCCTGGAATACTTTAAAAAATAGAGACCTGATGTTGCCACTGTCTTTGAGAAAAGAAGAAAAGGGTTTTCTGTGTCAAAGAAGATTTGGAAAATTACAGACAGAATGAAAATATTCAAAGCAGTCTACAGGCTAATCAAAATCAATCATTAACACTGATGAAAGTCCTTTTAGTTCATTTCTTTGTTCATATAAAATATATATGTAGGGAATATTGTATGTTTTATCTCAGATGTATTTGTCATAAATATTTGTGTGTGTATATATATATATATTTCTTAGAGATGAAAGGATTATTTACATCTATCTCTTACTGCCCAATATATAAACCTATTCACTGAGTTCATGGGATTTCCCCACCTTAGAAAATAAGACGTCGTCTTCTCTATGTAATAAAAACACCGATGGTCCTTCCTTAAACTCCTTAACAACAGGGCATGGGGGACTCAGCACAGGCAAGCAGATGCATCCTCTCCAGACTTGGATTCAGGAGCTGGTGACTCAAGCAGCAGGGATGACGCAGAATCCATTCTGTCCAGGGCACGGACACAATGGCAGCTGCATCCGGTTTCCAGTGGCAGCAGAGGCAGCTGCTCTGTGGCAGTGCACAGTGTCCAGCAGCCGGGGACTTGGCAGGGCAAACCCTGGGATCAGCGCTTGGCCACTTCAGCGGTGACTTCATAGGACCAGCTTGGCAGAGTGTGCTGGGTGTGACTCTGGCCAGGTGGTTCTCCTTCCCACCTTTGCTGCTTAAATTTGCTTAAAAGTTGATTTAATATGTTGGCAATGGATACTAATCATGTTGTTACTTGCTGCCAAGTCAGCTCCAAATCACGGCAACCTTAGTGTCTAACAGAAGGAAACAGTGCCTAAACCCGCACCGCCGTCATGAGTTTTGGTGTGCGGGAGTTAGGGGTTGCTGTCATTGTGTATTTTGAGTGCCTTGCACCCCAAGAGGGCTCATCTTCAAGCATTACTTTGAACAACATTCCGCTGTAATTCCTAAGTTTGTTTGTTTTACACTTTTTAGTGTTAACATTAACTGTAACTGAAGCTATAAAAGTTGACACCGCAAATTATGTTCCTGCTTAATAACGTCTGTGCAAATTATTTCCATTGAACACTTTCTACCCAAATTGTTGGTTGCATTGTTGGCAACACATCCTTCTGATCCATCCCTTTCTGGCTGTACCGTGTTCAGTCCTTGAGCTCCCCTGCCCCCTTGCTTTCTCATTTTGGCTCCCTTGCCCCCTTGCTTTCTCATTTCCCCTGCCCCCTTGCTTTCTCATTTCTCATTTGCGTCCTGTAGTCTCATATAGCTGATGTGTCTCTGTCTCTCTCTTGGTGATTGTCTTAGTGTGTTTAGGTGGAAGTTTACACAGTAAATTAGGTTCTCATTGAACAATTTTTGTAAAAATTGTTCTGTGACATTGGTCACATTTTTTTCAGCCTGCCAAAATGCTCATTGTTTCCATTCTCTTTGTTCTGTGTTCGTTGGTCTAGCTCCCCTGCCCTCCTTTCCTTCTCATTTTTGCTTTTGGGTAAATGTTGACCATTGGATCCCATGTAGTTGATTGACAAAGGGAGCACATTCCCCATGGGTGCTACTGTTTGTTTTATAAGCCAGTCCATCCCATGTAGTTGATTGACAAAGGGAGCACATTCCCCATGGGTGCTACTGTTTGTTTTATAAGCCAGTCCATTATTGCTCTGAAAAACTACCTCCAGGAATGGCATCATTTCCAAGGAAACAGGGCAATAATCTTGGGATTCTATCAGTTCGGCAAGTCTGATCTTTTTTAGGAAATGGAATTGTTGTTCTATGTGATTCTTTCGTTTTACCCAGCACCTTTGATTGTGCCCCAGGTCAGAATGAATGGTAGCAGTAGCCAGACCCCCTCTTGTCCTTCTGGTTTCAGGGCCGAAGAGGCCATATAGTTGAGCTATTAATTCTATGGACTAGTTGCTCTTTGGGACTTTGGTTTCCTTCATTTTCTTCTGCTCAGTGGAAAGAGTTCAGTGGTTATTTTTTATATGTCCATTTGTCAGTTTTAAGACCTCACAGATTACTCACCATATTAGGATACAAAACCTGCTACTTGGGAACTATGTTATGCCAGGGGACCGAATGTTCCCGTAGACTGGGATCCCACGCAGTCTGATCCAGCACAGAAATTCTGTGAGGCGTCTGGAGAAAGCCAGAATATACCGCTCTGGGCTATACTCTATGCAGGCTGATATATGTAGCACACCCAAGTATGTATATGCTCGTGCCTGCAAATATAGTTACATACGCACATGTACGTACTTACGTAACTCACTGCCATCGAGTGCATTCCGACTCACAGCGACCTATAGGACAGAGTGGAATGGTCTTTGTGGCTTTCTGAGACTACAGGAATTCTTTGTAGGTATAGAAAAACTCTTCTTTCTCCCACAGAAGAGAGAGTGGTAGTTTTGAACTGCTGACTTTGAGGTTAGCAGCTCAATACATAACCACCATGCCACCAGCGCTCCCTTTTGTTTACATACACCTTCATACACACACATGCACACACACACGCACGTGCACACACCACACACACACGTACACACACCACACACACACACACACACCACACACATGCACACACGCACACACACACCACACGCACGCACACACACACGCACACACACACACACACACACACACGACGCTACCCCCCAATGGATTTTTTTCCAAAGCTTTGTAGTTAAATTTTTTTTTACAAAACAACCCCATCACTTTCAAAGTACTGTCCATTACACTTAATACATTTGTCAAATCTGAAATTTCATTCTCATTTTCAAACTCATCTGTTTCGATGGCTGACAGCACCTCCCTCATTATTTTCTTTCTACTCTTCTACGTTGTCAAATCGCTGTCCTTTGGTAGCCCTCTTCATTTGTGGAAACAAGAAGTTGCACGGAGCGAGGTCAGGTGAGTAAGGGGCCTGGGGCAAGAGAGGCATGCTGGGATTTGTTGGGGTTTTTTTTGCCAAAAACTGGTGCTCTGAGATGGCTGCGTGAACAGGTTGTGGTGACAAAACCAGTCCTCTGTCACAAGTCAGGACATGTTGTCACATAATCGTTTCAGAACCTCCGAACAGAAAGCTTGATGCACAGTCTGATTTGGTGGAACGAACTTCAAATCCACTACCAGTGGACATTTTTGTCCGTTTGGGAAGTTGACAGATGTCCAGAAAGAGGTTTTTCATCAATCAACATTTCACCCCTTTTGAAATGAAAAATCCACTTGTGCACTTGAATTTTTCCCACAGCACTGTCCGTGTAAGCTGTGCTAAACATCACAACAGTTTCTGCAGCATTTTTCCTGAGCAGGAAACAAAATTTCACAGTCACACACTGTTCTCTTAAATTGGCCATCACAAAAAAAATGAGGTTTGCGCAAAACGAGTTTTACAAAAAATACTTCTGTGACCGGAGAGAACCTTCCTAGGTTATGCAACTGGGGAGTCCTAGTGGTGTAGTAAGCTATGAACTGAGCTATGGATCACAAGGTCAGCCATTTGAACCCAATAGTCATTCCTCTGGGGAAAGAAGAGGCCGTCTATTTCTGTAGAGATTTAGTCTGGGACTCCCAAGAGGAGCAGTTCTGCTCTGTCCTAGGTCACCAGGAGTGGGAATTGAGTCTGTGGCAGTGGGTTTGCATAGATACATTGTGTCAGTCTAGGTAGACTAGGGAAACCAATCCACAGAAACTCATGTATAAGAGAGAGTTTTATATAAAGGGTAAATGCACATCAAGAAAACATCCCAACCCAGTGTTGCCCAAGCCCATAAGTCCAACATTAGCCCATATATCCGACACCAATCCACAAAGTCCTCCTCTATCACAAAACACGCACAATGACGCCGACTGAAGGAGGAAAGCCGAGTCAGTGAACATGTAAGCATCCCAGCTCTGGCAGGGGTCTCCACGTGGCTGCTCCAGCACCCAGGGCTGCATCGGCTTCTCCTCGGGGATGTCTTGCAGGAAGTCAGCCTTGCCAGCTGAAGCAGGGAACTGACTAAGGCAGCTGCACCCTGGTCCAACCATCAGAAAGCAAGAGACCTAGAACTAGAAAGGCGAGGCTCACTGAAACACGTATCTCTCCACCCCTCAATTAATCCCACATGTGTTTATAGGTCAGGTTGACACAATAAACTTTAACTATCTCATACATCTACCTGTGCACACATGTCACCACATATTCATACCCATACACCTATGTACCTATACACATATTTGTGTTATCAAAATTTGGGGGGTTGTCGTTGGAACCCCAGAAGTTTTTGCTGGCAAATTTTCAGAAATACATCACCAGGCCTTTCTCCCTATTCTGCCTTAGTCTGACTTAGTGCCCTGGAACTTGTCCACAGTGGTTGACTGTGCTGCCATTTGAAATCCTGTTGGCATACCTTCCAGCATCACAGCAACAAGTGAGCCACCACAGTCGGACAAAGTGTCAGGCAGGTGGTAGACTAATGGTATGAATAATAATTAATTCTCAGATGTTTCCTATAAGTCAAGCCAATTTCTAAGAGCTGTGTCCTCATTCATTTAACCTTTACAAAAACCTTATAAATTTTATTCCAGAACTAATACCAATTCTCTCCTTTTACCCCCATGATACAATTAAGTTATAGAGAAGATAGGTTATTTGTCCAAAGCCCATGACTGTAAATAAATAAATATGCATATATGTATGTTTAGTAATAAATATATATATATATATATATATATTTAGTGACTGTAAGACTCAAACTTAGTGGTGACCTAATTCTTAAGATTTCTGATTGATGCTCATACTATTTTATAACCAATTATTTTCATATAACAAAATTTTATGAGCATTTACATGTTATTAAATGTTCATGTAAATATAATTTAAAGCTGTTGTATAGTTATAAGGATGATTCATGATTTCTTTAAAACCAGCTCTCTATAGTTAGACACTAAGAATATCTTGGCTCAATCTTCTAGCTATTTATTTTTAACATCCATTACTATTTCCTTGAGATAAAGACATAGAAGTAGAAAATGCCTGGTCAAAGGGTATTCAAATTATTCTCCAGAAGGATTATTATAATTTACATGCTCATCGGGAGCCTCCTGTTTCCCTGACGCATTATTAATATGAAATATAATAATTTAATTTTTCTTTGTGATTTAAAAAAATGAACATTTCCTTTTGAATTTGAAATTATTTAAATATTTAAAGATACTTTTATTAGCCATTTATCAAAAGTTCTTTTGGGATTTGCTTACTTGATTACCTATTTAAAAAAATAAGTTGAATCAGGTATAAGGCATCATGCAAAAAAAAAAAGATATAAGTGTGTGTATGTATGTGTATATATGTGTATATGTATATATGTATGTATATATGTATCATATTAAATGAAGGGGGAAGTGCAGAGTGGAGACCCAAGGCCCAAGTGTCGACCAATGGAGATCCCCTCATAGAGGGGTTTAGGAGAGGAGATGGGTTAATTAGGGTGTGAGGTAGTATCGATGAAGAACACAGCTTTCCCCCGGATCCTGGATGCTTCCTCCCCCCAACTACCATGATCCGAATTCTACCTTGCAGGGCTGGATAGGACAGAGGCTGTACACTGGTGCATATGAGGGTTGGAGGTACAGGGAATCCAGGGTGGATGATACCTTCAGGACCAAGGGTGTGAGGGACGATGCTGGGAGAGTGGAGGGTGAGTGGGTTGGAAAGGGGGAACTGATTACAAGGATCCACATGTGACCTCTTCCCTGGGAGAGGGACAGCAGAGAAGGGGGGAAGGGAGACTCCGGATAGGGCAAGATATGACAAAACAACGATGTATAAATTACCAAGGGCATATGAGGGAGGGGGGAATGGGGAGGGAGGGGGAAAAAAAAAGAGGACCTGATGCAAGGGGCTTAAGTGGAGAGCAAATGCCTTGAGAATGATTGGGGCAGGGAATGTATGGATGTGCTTTATACAATTGATGTATGTATATGTATGGATTGTGGTAAGAGTTATATGAGTCCCTAATAAAATGTAAAAGAAGAAAAGAGAAAAAAATGATTAGGGCAAAGACTGTACAGATGTGCTTTATACAATTGATGTATGTATATGTATGAACTGTGAAAAGAATTGTATAAGCCCCAATAAATTTTTAAAAAAATAAATAAGTTGAAACATCTTAGAAGATAATTAAAGTCTATGCCTGTTCTGACCCCAAATACTTTCTATTTCTCTTAGAAGCGCAATGTATTTACCCTATATGGCCACGTGGACGATTTTGTACGGAATTGAACCATCCCAAACCAAACTTACTGCCATCGAGTCAATGCTGTGGATTTCTGGAGTAGGAAGCCCAGTCTTTTTCTCGCCGAGCTGCGGTGGTTTTGAACTGATCACCATGAGGATCACAGCCTCACAGCCTAATATGTAACCACTACGCCACCAGGATGGAATCATATGACGGTACCGTTTTTTGTGGATACAAATGGTTGACTATTTTTCATTTCATATGATTAAACCTCATGAATTCCCCCCAAATTTGTTCTTCAATAGAGTACTTTCACAAATGCCTTCCGCCTCTCTGCTTGGTGAGATCCTACTCACTCTTTGGGAGGTGGGGCTGGGGGGCACATCACCACTCCAGATCCCTGCTACCTCTCTTCAGTTCCCCTTCCCCCGCAGTTCAGGAAAAGGTAAAGCTCTCCTCTTTACACTCTCCCTGACTCTTCCCTCTCGTGGCGGCAGAATGGTCCCCAAGTATTGCAGCCGGTTGGCGGAAGGCTGACGACCCCTCTGCTTCTCTTTGCCAGTGCAAGCTATTTGTTTTGGCAGCCACCGAGGCTAGCCAAGTTCCTGCCCAACAAGTATCCGTTTAATTGAAAAACTAACCACCTTGGGGCCCAGCTAGTGTCTTAGTAGCCAAATAACTGCTATTTCCTTCCATGTGAAATACGAATGTGTTAACAGTCTCTAAGTGATTATTTTATTTGAAAATTTTCCTTTTTATTGTGAACCACCGATATCTGCAATATATATATATATACATATATATATTCTTCTGTATTTTGGGAGATAATAATTACCGGTATATTGAATTTGAGTCCTGATGGTATAGCAAGTTAAACATTGGGCTGCTAACTGAAAAGTCAGCAGTTTGAAACCACCAGCCTCTCTGCAGGAGAAAGATGAGGCTTTTCTATTCCCATAAAGACTTAGAGTCTGGAAAAGAAAAACCCCACAGGGACTATTCTGCTCTGTCCTATAGGTTCACTATGAACCAGAATATCCTTGGAGTTCAGAGAGACTATTTAAAGTACATGGGAGGATGTGCATAGGTTATATGCAAACACAAGACTGTCTATATAAGGGCCTTGAGTATCCATGGCTTTTGGTATCTGCAGATGTCTAAGAACAAACTTCCTATAGACACTAGGATGATTGTAGTTTCATTTATTTAACATTCATTTAAAAATAGTGCCATCAAATAGATTCTGACTCATATCCACCATACCAGAGAGTACACCTGTCCCCAAACATTTCCAAGGCTGTTCAGTGTTTCTCCAAGTGGGTGCTACCGCCCCCTGGGGACACCGAAGCGATCCTGAAGGCTGCAAAAGCAATACCTCCACTTTGTCTGTATTATGCGCTGTTGTAGGAGCCCTGGTGACATAGTGGCTAATTCACATTTATTCTTTATTCTGAGCTAATCATCTCTTCCTCAGAAAAAGTCTACTGTTGCTATTAGGAGTCTCTCGCCCTTTCCCTACATATCAATCATCACAACTTATAACTATGTATTAATTTGGTGCTTTTAATTTTGAAGGCTAAATTAGATGTTCAGCCCTATAATATCCAAGATCATATCTACTTTGATTACCTCTTTAGATCTGCACAGTAGGTATTCAATAGCTATTTCAGGAGTGGTTTACTGGGTCTCTTATACAGCAACCTGACACTGTGGTGAGAAATGTAAACGCTAAGTTATCCTGTAACTTTAGCAATGTTACAATTTATCTAACTAGACAGTTCACAGATGGGTTGAATTGCAGATTTTAAAAGCTGTTTGTTTGACACTCCCAGGACATTTCTTTACAGGACAACTGTCACTGTTGGCCCAGGCCTTCACCCGGATATCTCGCAAGCCCACCTTCGAACCTTAGGTGCCAAATCAGAGTTTTCTCAGCTCTTTGATTTGTACAAACTCAGCTCGAAATAAAGCATTAAAAAGATGTTCTATTTTAAAGATGGTTTTTCATTTTCTTCTCTTCCATTGTCTACTTTGTGATCTTCATTTTGCGGGGAGAGACAAGAGCATGGGCTGTACAGTTGTGCTCAGCAGAAGGCCTGGTCTTCAGAGGCTGGATAAAGGGACAGTTTCCACAGGAGGTTGGAAGGACACCTCCGAGCACTCAGCGAGACCTCTTAGCGCAGAGTGTGGAAGGGTGTGTAGTCGTGTAATGGGAGAGCCGGGAAAGGCTCTGCTTGGAGGAAGGGAATTGACCCTGGCTTGTTCCCTTGTACACTGGTGTGTCCTCTGCTCTTTAGTCACAGTGGCAGCTGCCTAGCCCTGGTGACCACTGGAATGCTGGCTCTCAAAGACCACACCAACGCTAGCAGTGACCACCCTCAGACGCAGATGTATTCCTTAAAGCACCCCTGTTAGTCAAGTATCATAAGAATAATTATTCTTGTAGCTCCCTCTCCCTGAGGTCATTTCAAATCAAATTCCATTTTCCTTTCAAGTTCCTCCCAGACCTATAGATGTACTTCAGGCCCGGAAAGATCTAAACATCTACCAATTTCCCAACCACACCAGGGATTTTCTCTACAAACACCCCTACGAGGTGTTCTCTCGGCCTTTGTTTGACTGCTCCCACCTTACCAGACAACCCACACGGTATTTGAACAGGTCTCATGGTTACGCATTTCACTGCCTTACATTGCAAGGAAATCTGCCTCCCTTTGCTGGACCCCATTGGTCTTGGTTCTGCCCTCTGGAAATATGTAGAACACACCCACTCTTTCTCTACTTGGCAGGCCTTCTGCACACATTTGAAGTCAGCTATCATAGCCTCTCCCCTACATCTTTTCTTTTCCAGGTAAAATAGCTTAAGGTCTCTCAATTATATATCATAAATTATTTTTAAAAGCAAAACAAATCCCACTGACATGTAGCCAATTCCGACTTGTAGTAACCTGATAGGGCTGGAGTTCCTGAGGCTGTAAATCTGAACTAGGGCACAGTGTCTCATCTCGCTCCTGCAGGGTGGCTAATTCGTCTGAACCACTGACCTGGTGGTTGGCAGCCTAACATGTAGCACACGGTGCCGTCTGAATTATAAGTCGTGTATTATATATGGAAAGTGTATGATGACCATCCCTAAGCAGACCAAAGTTCTGCTTATTATTTTTCTCATGTATTCCCATGAATAAATAGGATGCTGCCATCATGATAAATGCCACGGAGGAGCATGATTCAATAAGGTAAGAGCATAATCGGTGAAGGATTTGACCCAGGCAGGAACGTTAGTTTAACTTTCTCTTAGGAGGTCAAGGGAGTACTGAGAGCTGATGGATGCTTAGAATTGAACAAGGTGAAACAGAGAAGTGTTTTCCCAGGCCATATGTGCAAAGGTGCTGAGGCAGGAGGGGCCTGTGGTGGAGTTTTAGCTTCTTCTTTTGCAAAAAAGGTGTAGCCATGCTGCTTTCTTTTCCTTTAGGGGTAGGATTGTCCTGAGGATCTGGAAGATGGATATGAATGTGCTTCAATGTGGTCCAAGTCCTACAATGTTCATAATGCAGCAGCTCATCATTAGCTCCGTCCAGTACGCTTCCTCACGGTCCCGGCAATAGGCAATGCCAGTTCTTACTGCTTAACCTTTGCTTTGGCTCCCCACTGCCTGGAAAGGCCTCTTTGTTTCTTGCGGTTGATCCCAAACTGCCCATGTCTAGTTCTCATTCCTGGCTGGACACTCAGCCTCAGGCCCCTTTCTGTAGTGTTAGGGCTAAATGTAGTGTTTGTCATCCTGGCTGGGAATCCATTTTCTACACTAGAGTGACCTTTGGACAAAAGGCTTGGCCATCTCCTTCTGAAAGATCAGACCCAGGGAAAACCCTGGGAGACAATTCTGCTCTGGGGTCTTGTTTTGCTTACGTTTACAGTGCCCTTAGGCTCCTTAGTGGGTTTGGTTTCTTCATCTGGGCAGTAGGGGAGGAGCACAGCGCCTGCTTCCTGCCAGAGCTGAACTTATCCGAGGAGGCCCTTGCGACAGCTGTTACCTCATCCTGTAAGCGCTGCACCTCCTTTGTGGCTTTGAAGCTCCTGACTTCTTATGCACGCCCCCCCCCACCACCACCCCCCGCCACTTTGACTCAGAAATGGCCGTTCCACATGCAGCTCTCATTACAGCCATAGGTGACCCATTAAAGCCAGATCAAACCTATTGATCCAAAGAGGTTTTCATTCTGTCTAAGGAAATGCCATCCTCCCTCCTCTCGGTAGCTCAGTAGCTTCTTCTAATGTAGACTCTGAGGATAGAGGAGTAGGGAAGGAAGGCATGTGTTTGCTCTCCTGCACTTGGAGTCTCTGACACGTCTGGTTTGGGCATCCCCCCAGCACCTCGTGTAAGTACAGAACACCCCTAAAGCCCCAAACAGCAGGCTGAGTTCCCTTGAGCTCGCTAGGTAGACTCCAGCTGCGTGTCACTGTTCCTGACCTTCTGCCCAGCAAAGCTGTGGAAGGAACGTAGTAAGAGGACTCTAAAGCCCACCCACCTACTGTTCATAGAGGCCCAATATGACAGGGTAGAACGGCTCCCTGGGATTTCTGAGGCTGCAACTCTCTGGGGGAGTATACAGCCTCATTTTTCTCCAGGAGCGGCTGGTGGGCTCAAACTGCCGACCTTATGGAACAGCCCTTCATGTAACCACTGAGCCACCAAGTGTCAGGAAATCAGTGTTCAATAGGTGTCATTTCCAAGTTTTTCTGGATTAGTTGGTTTTTAAAAATAAATCATTTTACTTGGGGCTCATATAACTCTTATCACATCAATTCATCCATTGTGTCAAGCACATTTGTACATTTGTTGCCATCACCATTCTCAAAACATTTCCCTTGACTTGAGCCCTTGGTATCAGCTCCTCATATTTTCCCCTTCCTGCCCCACCCTCCCCTCCTTCATAAACCCTTGATAATTTATAAATTATTATTATTTTTTCATGTCTTACTGTGTTAGGGTTCTCTAGATAAACAAAACCAGAATGCTAATACTTTTATATATATTTAGATAGATAGATAGTAGATAACATAAGAATTAAAGTTAATTATAAATCAGTACAAATGGCTCAGTGCAACTCACTCCCGTGAGACAGTTGTTAGACACTGGTGGTCCTTCAAGTCTTGAGGGCCACCGGGTAGTCCTCTGTAGAGCCAGCACAGGCAGCAAACAGCAAGGCAGGTCACTAACAGTCAGCCAGATAACAGGGTCCAACAGTCCCCAGCTCAAGAGATGTAAATTCCAGTGGTTTGGCGAATCAGGTCTTGAAGGAACCTCAAATTACAGCAACACAGTCCATGGGTTAGGTGTCCCACAGACAGTGTAGCTTGCAAATTGAGGCACAGAGCAAGCAAGGGAGCTGCACACTGATCTGATGATCAAAGAGCTAGAGGCAAGAAAGGCGAGGGTAGCTGAGCCATTTATCTCTCCACCCTTCAATTAATCCCACATATGTTTATCAGCCAGGTTGGCACAATTAACTAACTACCTCACTGACACTGACTGATGTCTTCCTTCACCCACTTTTCTGTTGTCCACCCCCCTGGAGTTTATAGGTAGAGCATTGTGATCAGTTCCCCCTTTCTCCCCCACCTTCCCTTCCCCTCCTTGTATGGCTACTCTCAATATTGGTCCTGAGGGGTTTATCTGTCCTGGATTCCCTGTGTTTCCAGCTCTTATCTGTACCCGTGTACATGCTCTGGTCTAGCCAGGATTGTAAGGTAGAATTGGGGTTATGATAATGGTAGAGGGAGGAAACAATAAAGAACTAGAGGAAAGCTGTATGTTTTATCGGTGCTATATTTCACCCTGACTGGCTTGTCTCCTCCCTGTGACCCTTCTGTAAGGGGATGTCAAATTGCTTGCAGATTGGCTTTGGGCCTCCACTCTGCACTCCCCCACCCATTCACCATGACATGATTTTTTGCGCTGAAGACAAAATGTGTTCATAAGCAAATGTAGTGAAGAAAGCTGATGGAGCCCGGCTATCAAAAGATATGGCATCTGAGATCTTAAAGGCTTGAAGGTAAACAAGTGGCCATCTAGCTCAGAAGCAACAAAGCCCACATGGAAGAAGCACACCAGCCGGTGTGATCATGAGGTGTCGATGGGATCAGTTATCAGGCATCAAAGACCCAGAGACCCTGTTTCATAACTATATGCTGACTATTTATAATACCATGAAAATGAATTGTTTAATTCGGAAATAAAGTCATCCTTCTTTGATAGAGCCTGCATTCCAATGAAGTTAACCAGGTGAATTTCTTGCTTTCTCTTTTCAAAGATGGCAACCTGCATGTCCAGACTGCAGTGAAGGTTGTAGTGGCAGGATATTGAATTTCCATCTAAAAAGAGGAATGGAAATGTGCTGACTTGATTAAGTCCATTGATTTAAGAGTCTTTATGTTTACAGTTTACAGACTGCAGCCTATTGTGGTTCAATATTGGAAATAATTTTTTTTGTAGAATTCAAACAATCTGAAAAAAATAGATGCTGAAGCATATAAAAATAGATGCAGTTTAAAGGATAACTACTTTTAAACACAATTCTGATTTTTATTCTTCAGATACTGCTCGTGCTATGCTAGGTCAGGGGCCATGGGCATAAAAGTCATATTAAATTTATGTCTCATTCCCCCAATCAATAAAGCTAATTTAGACGATCCTCTAACAGGTGAGGTACAAGATTAGTCTGCAAGCCTGGGACTAGGTGGAAGAAATAGGCCATTCTGTGGCATCCTAAGGGACATGGCACAGTTCAGAGTAAAAGGCTCAAGAAATTCTATTTTGAGGAAGGCGTGCGACAAATTCTTCATTGGGGCAGACATGTATCCTACTCATAATGATACTTGTATACTCAGTCCCGAAGGAATTACCTCTCTATGGTGATATAGCACTGCCCCCCTCCACCAACACCAGTCTGATGAATTGATTTCCCCCTGCTTATTTCCTTTTGTTTCTGAAATGTAGCTTCATCACTTTTACCCTGATTACTGTTTTGACAGATCTTAAAACCAAGATCAATGTCCCTCTTTGTCTGTTGCACCCATTATGAGCAGTCTACTAATAGCATGTAAGATCTCATAACAGCCCTTTATTCAGATCCTGAAAGTGATTCAACATTTATTGTTTGCTTCTTTTATAAATCTGGCCATGAAAGAAAATGTGCATTTTCCCCTATTTATTCTTTTTAAAATTTCATTTCATTTTACTTCCTTTGTTCTTTTTGTAAAAATAGTCTTCTTCCCCCACCCCCACATTGATTTTCTTTCTGCAAATCCCCTAAGTCCTAGATGCCTACCATCAGTGCCCAGAGGTATAAGGCCTCTATGAAATTTAATGTCTTTCTTAAAAAAAATTTGAACACAGACATAAAAAGCTTGGCCAAGAGAGAGGTTAAATAACATGCTCAAGGTCATAGAAACAAAATAAAAATCCACTCCTACAGAGGTGATTCCTACCATGGTGAGCCCGTTTGCCTACGGGTAGAACGGCACTTCCTATGCTTCCCGTGACTAAGATCATTCAGAAGTAGTTCTCCAGGTCTTTTATTGGAGGGGTATTTGGGTGGACTTGAACTGCCAACCTTTCAGTTAGCAGCTGAGTGTTTAACCCATTTACACCAGGCAGGAACTCCTTGCCCAAGAAAACAAAACTCAAAATTCTGGGAGTTGGGATTAGACGTAGATCTGATTGAAGTTTTTTCTCTTGCTGTTGTCAAGCCTTGTGAATTCATGGTTAAGATGAGACTTATATTTACCCCTTCTTTTCTACTGAGTTGTTAATATAGTCCTTACTGGCATCAAAACTGGATTACCACACGCCTCTTACCTAGATATCCAGGTAATCTGTTCTTCCTGGGTGCATTTGATGCTCTTTTGTCTAAACGGTTTTCCTATTTTAGATAACAGACACTATCCTATTCCAGAAAATACAGTGGCTGCCATAGAATCAGATGCTAAATTCACGATGATTCCCAGATTCCAGTCCCTCCCTGCCTCTGCATCCTTACTTTCCACTCGCCACAGTGGGCACCTGCACTTCAGGAAGGGCTCACAAGGCCCTGCTGCGGCTCCCACGAGAGTTCCTCCTTCTGGTTTCCCTGGCCCCTTCCATTCGGCACCTACACCTCACAGCTCAAAATCCGGTTCAAGCGCCACCTTCTCCGTGAAACGTTTGTAATTTTTCTGAACTGCAGTGCTTTTTCACTTATGACTTTACGAGAGTAAGTAAAAAGGGATTGCTACAAAATCATAACAACCTTTATTAAACAAAAATGTCATAATGTGAAGTGGTTGTTTCTCCATGCTCCTCCATCAGGATCTTTGCACTTCTGAGGGCAGTGTGTGTGTGCGCCTCAACCTTTCCCACAGGATTTCTGTGCTTGTTCCTCCATTTACACAATCCTTGGGTTCTTTGAATCTGGGGCAAAAAGAAGCCTTGAGGAGAAAGATCGGCCTGTGGGGCAGATTGACTAAGGTTTCCCAGTGGCATTCCTGTCCAACAACGCTTGCTACGCTTGTCCTCATGGGAAAAAATGCTGGGGCCAACAGTCCTGGCCTTTCTCCTGCCCACTGCTGTTCTCAATTCTCTTCAAATATCTCCTAATAAGCCTCTGTGACAGTCCCGTGTCCTTGGAAAAACATTGATAAAGATTTTACCCCTTAGGAATTCCCCCAAGCAGTTGCCATAACCTTTTTGAGAAAATGCCATCACCTCCTGAGCTGATCCCTCTGCCTTGAATTGTGCCGCCCAGCAGATCCCCTGGGAAGCCACTGTTTTGATCGGACCTTTTGTTTTCTTTTTTAAGGCACTTTAATAAGACTGCGATAGATGTATTACTGAGTGAACGTCTCTGTAGTCATCCACCGATTGTAGGCACAGCTTAAACACATTTTGTTTGGAATTGATGGCCTGCAACCTTAATAGACACAGATTGTTTTACTTCCTCCATACACCACAATGTCCCACCTATCAACTGATGTGCATACTACTCTCTGTTAATAAATCAAAGCTAAAACCTTTGCCTTCAAATCACAAAAGCATATTTATTGTTCGTTGGTGACAAAAACCAAAAAGTCAATCCAACTCCTGGAGGGTGACCCTGCTTTGTCAGAGTGGAGCTGTACACTGACGGGTTTTCAGAAATAGATCACTAGACCTTTCTTCTGCGCTGCCTTCGGGTAGACTTGAACCGCCAACCATGCAGATTATCAGCCAAAGGGTGCTAACTGGTGGTGACATGGAGTCATTGGCAGCCACCGAGGACCTCAGACTGATAGGGTCTCTGCCGTCTTTTAACACAGAGGTTTGGGAGTTAGTCGTCTGGGCCTTGGCATTCGGAAGAAAGAAGGAGAAGTGTCTCATCGCCATCTCAACCCAGAAAGGATGCATCATCTTTGCTGGATGAGCACTAGTCACAGGGCTCCTCCTGGTGCTGGGCCATGTCTCCCCTGCTGGGCATGGGGGTCCTGGGCACAGCTCTACTCTGTGGAAGGGAGGCACGAATCTCTGGGGGCAGTGAGCAAGCTTTACTATCATATGTTGTTCTGGCCTGATTTCTAACTGTTTTGTGTATGCTGTCTTTGTCTCAACAGCTGGATTTTGGATTGTCACAAAAATTCCACAAATCTACTAAGCGAAGAGCCTGGCATGTAGTGGATGCGTCAGTGAGCAGCATGTGCAATGACAGAATCATCTACGTCATCTTTCTTTGTGTGGTTATTTCAGCTTATAGTTGTGTGTTAGTCTGGGGACATTAGAGAAACAAATCCACAGAAACTCATGTATAAGAGAGAGTTTTATGTAAAGGTTAAGTGCACATCAATAAAATATCCCAACCCAGTGCTGCCCAAGCCTACAAATTCAACATTAACCCATTAACCCATAAGCCCAACACCAATCCACAAAAGTCCTCCTCCGTCTCACAAAACAAAACAGATGCTGACTGCAGGAGGAAAGCCGAGTCAGTGAATGTGTAAGCATCTCAGCGCTGGTGGGGTCTCCACATGGCTGCTCCAGCACCCAGGCCTGCATCGGGGTAGGTCCATGTGGCTTCTCCTTGGGGATGTCTTGTAGGAAGTCAGCCTTGCAAGCTGAAGCAGGGAACTGCTAAGGCAGCTGCACCCTGGTCCGACCATCACAAAGCAAGAGACCCAAGAACTAGAAAGGTGAGGCTCACGGAGCCATTTATCCCTCTACCCTTCAATTAACCCCACATGTGTTTATCAGCCAGGTTGGCACAATAAACTAGCTACCTCAAGTTGCTACATGAAAGGAAGAGAAACAAACGAACAAAAAATGCAACCTAAATCTCTAGAGGTGGTCTTGGTCTTTCTTTTAGAGCATATTTGCAGTGCATTCTTCACTTCAAACTTAACTGGGTTATCCTCACAATCAGAATAATAGTAATATTCCCCCTAACTTCTGCAAACTACTTTTAATCAGTGTTGCTTGTCTCACTTTATATTTAAAACATTTACAAAAGCAGAGAGACTACTGTATGTATTGAAACCCCAGGTCTGTTCCACCCGGCTTCAGTAATGTTTGGTTTGTGCTCAGTCTTATTGCATTGATATGCCCTATTCACCTCCAACACTAGATTTCTTGTAACAAAATATATTATCTTCTATGTAAATATTTCAGTCTGTAACTCTGAAACCTACGGCTTACAAAGACCTAAACACAAATATCCCATAAAAAGTGACTCCTTAATATTATCAAGTGTCCAGTTAGTGTTAAAATTTTCCCTTTTAACATTTTATTTAAAATTAAGCATTCAACAATGTGCACATAATAGATTTTAGATGAACCTCTTAAATGTTTTTAAAATAATAGTTCTTATTTACCTCCCATTTTTGTACAAACATGTCATACGTGCTTTACCGATTCCTACCTTCTAGATGACTCTGTTCCTATGAAAAAGTTGAATATAGCTCTGCTTTCTGCATTTACTTTGGACTGGAGTCCTGGGCAGATCCGGGCTTGATTTTCCCATCTCAGATGGAATTGTGTGCTTCCCTCAGAAGGCACATGCTGTAAGGTGCCATCGAGTTGGATCTGACGCATAGAGACTCTAAATACAACAGAGCTAAACCCTACCTGGTCCTGCACCATCCTCAGAATCATTGCGCTTGGATTCATTGTTGCTGCCACTGTACCAATGCTTCTCTTGAAGGGTCTTTTTTTGCTGAGTGTCTAGTTAAACACGTCTAATGCCCTTCTTCAGGGACTAGTTCCTCCTGGTAAGAATCCCAGGTGCATGAGATGAAGTATCACCACTCTTGCTTCTAAGGAGCATGCTGGTTGTACTCCCTCAAGAGAGATTTGTTTATTCTGCTGCAGTCTGTGGTGTATTCAACAGTCTTCACCAACACCGTCGTTCGAAGCTACCAATTCTTCGTTGGTCTTCCTTAATTATTATCTATGTTTCAAATGCACAGGAGGTGATTGAAAATATCAGGGCTTGGGTTAGGAGCATATTAGTCTACAAAGTGACATCTTGACTTTTTAACATTATAAAGAAATCTTGTGCAGCAGATGTGCCCAATATCATACATTGAATTTTTTGATTATTGTTTCCATGAATATTGATTGTGAATTCAAGTAAAGTAATTTCCTTGACAACTTTAGTCTGCTCTTTGTTTAACATAATTTTCCTTAATGGGCCCGTTGTGAGGATGTTTGTTTGCCATATGTTGGAGGAGCCCTGGTGTCATAGTGGTTATGAGTTGGGCTGTTAACCCCGAGTCATCAGTTCGAAACCACCAGTCTCTGCACAGGAGAAAGATGAGTTTTCTACTCTTGTAAAGAGTTACAGTCTCTGAAACCCACAGGGGCATTCTACTCTGTCCTACAGGGTCACTATGAGTCGGAATCGACTCAATGGCAGTGAGTTTTTGTTTTTAATATTGAAGTGTAATTCATACTGAAGGCCATATAGTCAGGTTGACTATATTGAAAGCAGTAAGTCCAATATTAGTCCATATTCCAATACCAATCTATAAATTCCTCTTCAGACTCACACAAACACATGCAATGATGCTGGATGCAGGAAGATCACAGGCCAGTGGGTGTGGATCCGATGGCAGTGTAAGTAACTCATCTCAGCTCTCAGCGCTGGCGTGGGTCTCCACCTCTCCTCCAGCTCTAGGGCTCTGGTTCCATCAAGATAGCTTGTGTCTTGTCAACAGGAATGTCTCACAGAGAGTCTATCCTGCCTCCAGGGAGCTGTTTATCTCCTTAGCACCTCCAAATGAGGTTATCAAGCTGAGACCTGATTGACAGGCTAAAATCCACCCCTTCACTCTTAAGTCTCAAGTTGACCACAGATTATGTAACTACTACATTCCACCTCCTGAAATGGTGGAAATTCAACTAATTATTTTCGGTATAGTGACTGTGTGTATTCATTTTCCCCATCTTCTTTTGATACTTATTGTTTTGTTCAATATTTTTACTTATAGAACCTTTCAGAATTCAACTTAAGGCTTGCGCTCTTTCATCTTGAGAAATGAAGAATATTTTGCCCTGTTGGTTTTCTAACTTCTGCTCTTTGCACATTATAATACTTTACGTTGTCTTTTATAGCGGTGCTTTGAAATCTTCTGTTCAGCTCTTCTACTTTATCATTTATTCTTTTCACCTTGACTCTTCTCTGTTCAAGAACAAGTTTCAGAGTTTCTTCTGACACCATCGTGGCCTTTTCTTTTGTTTCTTTCATTGTAGTGACTTTTTGGTTTTTCCATGACTGGTGTCCTTGATGGTAACACACAGCTCATCGACTCTTTGGCCCTTAGTAGCCGGTGCGTCAGCTTTACTCTGGGAGCGATCTCTAAATTCTGTGAGATATACTTGCAGGCACATAATGACTGATTATTCCTTTTTTATGTTAAAATTTATCACAGGGTTTAAAAGTTGTCACCCTGATCTTTTATAATGCTCTCTCAGCTTTTCACCTAATGATTTTGGCAATTGATTATCATTGGTCGGTCTACTATTTCCTTGGTGCATCTGTGCCTTTTTACAACGAGGGCTACCAAACTTTTGAAATACAGTCATCTTTGGGATCCAGGGGGATTAGGTCCAGGAACCCTACAGATACCAAAATCTATTAGATAAAATTTATTTTGTATGATAAAAAAATTATATAAGTCTCAAATCTATTATATAAATGCTCAAATCTATTATATAAGATTTCTTCAAGTCTGTTATATAAAATTTGCATATAGCCTATGTACATCTTCCCTTACACTTTAATCATCTTTATTTATAAAACCTAATGTAGGGTAAATTAAGTGTAAAGAGTACTTTATGCACCCTCCTTGTCTTCGAGGGATTGCTTTGATAACTTACTTACTTAAACTTTTTTTGCGTGAAATATTTGTTTGGCTGAATCTGCAGGCTGAATCTGAACCTGTGGATACAGAGGGCAGATTGCCCTTCATTACTTCTTGTCTTATATTACTAAGCATATTGAAGACATGAAACACTCCTCAGTTACAATGATGATCTTTAAAATCTGTTTGACATGCTTCACTTCACAAAGTGTTTTACCAGACACTAATTCCCAAATATCACATGACGATGAGTAAAACAAGTATTGCTATGAAATCAGAAAAACCGTTAATAAATAGAGATATCAAAATGTGAAGCTGTGATTTCTCGACACATCTTCTATCTAGGCCCATGCACTTCTGAAGGCAGTGTTTGCATCTCATGAACCCTTCCCTCAACAAATTCTGTACTCTTCTATCACACTATGTCAAATCAGGAGTTTTTGCATTCTTGAGGGACTCAAATCATGTTTCCTTGAAATGTTCTCTGAGTTTGGGGAGCAAAAAGAAGTCTGAAAGGGAAATATCAGGGCTGTAGGGTGAGTGGGGTGAGGTTTCCAGTGAAATTCTTGCATGGTACCCTGTGCTTCTCTGGAAGAATGAGCAGGTGGGCATGGTTGTCATGGAAACAAAAGATTTCTGGCACCCTTTTCTCACTGATTCAGTTTTCAATTTTTTAAAAAAAACTTTCTACCTAAGAAGCTCTGGAATGGTTTCATGTCTTTGAGAACATTTCTCAAGATGGCCTCTTATAATTCTCCCAAACAATAGCTGTTCCCTTTGAACTGGCCTCCCTGCCCTGCGTTGAACTAGCCCAGCAAATGCACTGGGAAGCCATTGTTTTGACAAAAGATTCTCCCCCTTTATTTTATTTTTTCAGCAGTTTTATTGGCATATAATTCACATATCACACAATTCAACAGTTCAGTTACATCAAAAGGAGTTGTGTAATCATTGCCACACTGAGATGCATGTATGACTGAGTGAGAGAGCTTGTCTGTAGCCGGCGACTGATTGCAGAGAAGTGCTTAAACACACTCTCTTTGGAATAAACTTGCACGTGTATGAATTAGAGTTCTGGTAGCAATTTTTTTAACTTACCATAGTGTAATCCTCAAAAACCTCCTATAAGTAGTTGGCTGGGTGACCTTAGTCAAGTTACTTAATCTCTTTGTACCTTATCTTAGAAATAAGGCAAATTATAATCATCACCTGCAGGATAGCTGTGAAAATTAAACAAGTTAAATGCATGACAGCTGCTTGGAATAGCACATGCCAGATTGTGGTATATTTCATATGAGAGTGTGGTTATAAAAACAAACTCACTGCCCAAGAGCATCAGAGATGGTAACTGTGTACAGGAGGAGAAAGCCCAGCCTTTCTCCTGTGGATCTGCTAGTCATCTGGAACTGCTGATGGTTTGGACAGCAACCCAACACATGACCAACGGTGCTAGGAGAATGTAGTAGTTAGGGTTTATATCAACTAGACGCTCTTGGTGAGGGCTGTCAATCACATCACAGTCTGAGGACACTTTCTTGATGTCATAGACCTTTTGTATAAGAGCGACTCTGGGAACTGCTCTGTCTCGATCACTTGTCTTCAGCCTCGCTGGGACTCCACTGGGATTCTGTGTGTGCCACCGGGATTGGGCTGTTGACCCTGAGAGCTGTTGTGCCCTGCCACATTTCTAGCAACTTTGGATGCACGGGACGCTGCACCTACCACCTGTGATCTGCCTGCCTCACCATTCTGCATCACCGGCATGCAGCTACTTGAGTCTGAAGAGGGAGGCAGGGACCAGCATCGAACTTACGGACTGGAGTTGGACTGGGCCAGGATGCCTTCTTTTGATATGATTACATGTTGGTATAAGGCTCTTTCTTATACATATATAAGAGTGAGTGATGCCAGATTTTCTTCTCTAGACAAGCTGGGCTAGAGATGCTATCAGTATTATAAATATCTTTATTTTGTGATATCAAAGTTTTAATCTATGATGTTATAGTTTTGTTCTAATCGATGCACACAAATATTGGATTTTATTCTTGTTTCTGTGGCAACAAATGGGGATAATTTCATTACTTATGTTCCCTATAATTTCACAATCTCTAATGCCGACTCCTCACCCAGACTAACCCCTGTGGGCCATGAATCTAACTTTTACTGTTACTGCTACCAAACAGGCAAACTAAATTCACTACCATCGGGCCCATTCACACTCAGTGACCCCAGGGGACAGAGCAGAATTGCCTCTGTGGATCTCCAACACTGTCCATCTGTAGGGACCAGGACGCCTCACCTGGTTCCTGCACAGCTGCTGGGAGTGTCAAAATGCTGGCCTCATGGGGCTCTGACACCGGGGCTCCGTTATTGATGTACATTATTTAAATATTATTTTGTTCTTGGTAGAAGACAAATTAAGAAGCATCCTGTAACTATTATTGATATAAACCAGACTTACTCTGCTTAGGCCAGGACGATGCTGACTGCCAGGTTGGAGGTCACTGCCCATCTTCTAGTCTTTGCGGAAGCCCTGGAGGCAGAGCTGTGGCCCTTCCACTGCGACCTGGGGGCAGCAGGTGGAAAGCACTTGTAACTCTACTGGGCAAAGGTTAGGCGATCGACTCCTGTAAGGTCTCGGACACTCACTGGGGCAGAGCTACCCTGTCTTATAGGGTGGTTGTGAGCCCCCACGCTTTAGTAGCAGTAAGTTTGTTTTATAGTTTAATCAATCCTCGGTCCTTCCTTCTTTCTCTTTCCTTCTACCCTTTGGGTTCTGGCTTCTTCCCTTCCTCGTATTCCTTTTTGATGCTCTGGTCTACTTTTCTCCCATCACATTCCCATCTCTTCACACCCTTTGGGGCAGAGACCCTCCTCCCCAAGCTCAGGATGGAGAATCTCACCTGATCAGCGTCGTTCCTCTGGGGAGCTCTGAGCATGGAGCCTTTGTGTTGCTAGACAACTCCTGGCTGGGTAAGGGCCATCTGTCCAGGATAGTTCTCATTTTAGGTAAATTTATCTTAAAAATACAAAGGCACCAAAGTCTATCTAAATGCACTTTGCTATCTAATCTTTTTTTTTGCTATCTACTCTTTATAGCTATTAATTTGTATTCCACCTCAACTATCTCACAAATATTATGCAATCCTCACAACTCACCCTCTGAGAGCTTATTGTATGACTTTATGCAAGTTACTTCATCTCTTTGTACGTCTCAGAAGGAAATAATCACTACCCCCTTCCCACACTATATATTTTATAACAAAATATTATATCACCTCCTGCAAATATTTGTTGTTTTAGGGTTCAAAAGAGACCCACAAATCTCAGATATAATTTAAGGAGAACTTTAAGAAGTCTTAAAGAGAACCAAAACAAAGACACATCACCAAGACAAGAGAGACCATTAATATTAGATCACAATGGTGCCTGAGGGTTTGCTGAGAGTCTCTGGCTTGAAAAGGACATGAGACCGGCAAGGGAAACTGTCACAAAAGCAAGATTGGCAGCTCATCAGTAGATGACAGTACAGGTGGGACAGCAGCAGCAGGACAGGGGACTGTGATTGGACACCTACATCATGTTAGACCGAGCAGTTGACAAGACTGCTTCATGACCATGTGACAATGATATGGCAGCTTCTCCCCAGATAACCTGAATCAGAATACCCAAATTATCAAGATCCTCTGGGGGTTATTAGTCAGTCTATCTGGGGTGGAAAGGCAAGTTCTCAGCAGGGAGTTTAACCAGAATGAACCAGTCAGAAGCCTTGGAGAAGAATGACCTGTGCGGCTCTTCATACAGATTTCCTCCACTCATCCCTGGAGAGTCTCATTCCCTGATTGACTGAGTGCTTTTCTTTTTCACTTCAAGTGATTGCTTTCATCTGGTAAATTTAAGAATTATCAACATACCAACCAATCATTGTGAAGCTGAAGACACGAGAAGAGTAGGGATATCCATTGAGGGAGAGGCCAACCAAACTAGGTGAAGAGAACTCTGGTCCAGCATTTTCTTTTGTTTTCTTAACAGGAATATATCCAGGTGGCTGCTGATGATCCAATGTTCCAAGATTTATGGAAAATGGATAGTTCTGAAAGTAACAGAAGGTATTGAAAAACTATCAAAGTAGAGCAAAACAAAACAAAACCCTGAATATTTTGATCAGGCTGTGTACAAGAGTACACATTTTGCCATTTTAATGATCTCTTTACTCTTTTGTCTATTGTCGTGTAGTACAAACAAGTTTAGCACTGACTTGTGTCCAGTCAACTAATCTGTATATTCTCTTTGATTAGAACAGTAGCTCATTTCCTTCTAAACATACATACATATGCATAAGATAGAGTATATAAACATGACAATGAAGAGGAATTTATGCTTTTGAATTATGTGTTAGCTAAGAATAGTTTAGCAAGAATAGTACAAAAGAGGCCCCAATCTCAAATACAATTTAAGGGGAACATTTATTATGTCTTAAAAAGGCAACACAATGAGGGAAGTGAATGTACAGATGTGCTTTACACAATTGATGTATGTATGGATTGTGATAAGAGTTATGAGCCCCTAATAAAACGATAAAAAAAGAAAAAAAGGCAGCACAGAGATACAGACACATCACTGAGATGAAAGAGGCCATCAGCAGGAGATCATAGTGACATCTAGGGATTCGTACTCAGGGCACTAGTTAAATATGGCATGGAACCAAGGAAACAGTCACAGATGCACAATTGGTGGCAGATCAGTGCGGTTGGGACTACAGAAGTAGGAACAGGTCCATGATTGGAACATGTACATGATGTTAAGCGTCCAAGTTGGCCTAGGGCCTTCCCACTAAGGTAATGAGGGCATGACTGATAGGGTATGAGCATTTGATCCCCAGTACTGTTGCCAGATATCCATCAGAGACACACTCAAGCAAGCTCCCCAAAGAGGGTGCCCCTTCCTAAATGGGCTGGAGAGGGGTGAAGGTAATCCATTTTCCAATGTGCTCTGCCTGAGGACAAGATTATCTACATCCTTGGTTAAATGATCAGAAAGAATTCAGTGGAGACTTAATGTAAGAGTTAGGTTTATTGTGCCAACTAGGCCAATAGGAATATGTGGAGGGAATTTGGTCAGGTTGCAGCCTGATGGAGGATGACCAAAATAAATAAAGATATCTGGTATACCAGCTCCTTCTTGCTCCCTGGTGATTGGATCAGCGTGATGCTGCTTTAGCCAGTTCTCTGCCTCAACCTGTGTGCTACACTACCTGTTGGCCAAGCCAAGGCGTGGATCATGTAGCTAGAGCTTGAGGCTCCTTTGAGACCTGCTTCTCCATGCTGCTGGTACATACATTTCTTTAGCTTGAGGCTGGTGGATCTTGTCACTTGCTTGAGTTCTATATCCCATCAGGGCCAGCTTCGCTAAGCTCCTGAGCTACTGATTGTTGCTGACTCGCCCTGCTGTCTGCTGCCTGCAGGCAGACTCTGCCTGCTTTGCCTGAGGGAACACTCCTCTGTCTACTTCCTTGACCTTGTACCTGGCAGCTCATGTGAGTTGAAGGACTTCCAGTATATTCACTGTTCCACGAAAGTGAGTTGAACTGAGCCCTGTCTACTGCTGTGTGGATTAATTAGCTGTTATATTCTTTCTCGCCATATAAACCTATCTCTATCTATCTATCTATCTATCTATCTATCTATCTATCTATCTATCTATCTATCTATCTAATCTATATACAATCATAAATGTCCTGCTTTTGTTTCTCTAGAGAACCCTGTCTAACACACTTAATCTATGTGAGGACTCTGAAAATTGATTTGGGCTTTCACTCTTATCCATTGTTGTTGTTAGGTGCCTTTGAGTCAGTTCCAACCTATAGCAACCCTATGCACAACTGAACAACACACTTGCCTGGTCCTGTGTCATCCTCACGATTGTTCCTATTATTGAGCCAATTGTTGCAGCCACAGTGTCCATGCAACTTGTTGAGAGCCTTCTTATTTGCTGACCCTCTGCTTTACTGAGAATGATGTTCTTCTCCAGGGACTGGTCTCTCTTGACAATAGATCCAAAGTATGTAAGAGCAAGTCTTGCCACCTTGCCTCTACGGGGCACTCTTGGCCGTATGTCTTCCAAGACAGATCGGGTTGTCCTTTTAGCAGTCCATGGTACTTTCAATATTCTTCTCTTGCACTGAAATTCAAAGGCATCCATTCTTCTTTGGACTTCCTTATTCAGTGTCCAATTTGCACATGCATCTGGGACGATGGAAAGTACCATGACTTGGGTCAGACTCACCTTAGTTCTCAAAGTAACATTCTTACTTTTCGATACTCTAAAGAGGTCTTTTGAGCAGTTTCACCTAATGCTATGAGTCACTGGAGCTCTTGACTGCTGCTTCCATGAACATTGATTGTGGATCCAAGCAAGACAAAACCTTTGACAACTCAGCCTTTTCTCCATTTACCACGATGTTAACTATTGGTCCAATTGTGAGGATTTTAGACTTCTTCACATTGAGTTGTAATCCATACTGAAGGTTGTCGTCCTTAATCTTCATCAGCAAGTGCTACAAGTCCTCCTCACTTTCAGCCAGTAAGGTTGTATCAACTGCATATCGCAGTTTGTTCGTAAGCCTCCCTCCAATCCCGATGCCACAATCTTCTTCAGATAAGCCAGCTTCTCTGCTTATGTGCTCAGCATACAGAATGGATAACTGTGCTGAGAGGATGCAACCCTGACATGCACTTTTCCTGATTTGAAGCCTTCCAGTATCCCTTTGATGTAGGTACAGAGGGTTGGTACCGTATATACTCGACTATAAGCTGACCCATATATCAGCCAAGGCACCTAATTTTACCACAAAAACTACATTAAAATGTGCTGAAAAACTTGGCTTGTACACGAGTATATATGGTACATAAGTTGGAGCTGACTGGACAGCATCTAACAGCAACAAAAATTTATTTATATAATCAAGCTTCATAGGCATACAAGGAAGGTTTTAAAAATTAGTGGAAAAATGGAATGAAAAGATAATGGATTTTTTTAAAACAAACTCTGAAGCCCCTTCATATGCAGAATGCTACTTCCTTAGCTTAAAAGTATGAAAGAGCCATGAGAGAACTATTGAATTGTATGATAAGTGGATTATGTGCCAATAAAAACAATTTTACAATGAAAATAAAATAAAATGTTAAAGAAGCTTGCATAGATGTAAGTTCCTTATCTTTTATTTTCTGAAGTTTTACTTTTTAGTTAAATGTAAGGCACATATCTTTTAGAATAGCACTTTACCCCTTTTACGACCCCTCCCTCTTTGGGAGAATTTTGGGTTTTTTACAACCCCATCCTTTGGAGAGAATTCTAACTTTCAGAACTTTCTCCACTTGGTGATGAACAATACTTGTTTCATAGTCTCTGCAGAAGAGGAAAATCCCAAACTTTTGTGCTTTGAGGTCTCCACTGTGAAGAGCTTAGTCACTGATCTTTTGCTGTGGGCTCCGGGTTGGAGGCCTTTGGGAAGGAGAGCTTTCAGAGGCGTTACAGTGTGTGAAGTTGTTGTATGCGGGGCATGCATGATAAGGTCTCTAACAGCTGGGGATGGGCAGCAGCTCCAACAAACTCAGACACTGGAAATGCTGAGACACCTCCTCAAAGCCCAGACGCAAGATCCTCCAGGTCATGGGCTGATGATGCTGTCATAGTGCCCATCATGGACAAGCTATGAACGAACCCTAGAGGTGCAGGGTCTCAGGCTACAGTATTTTCTCCAGTCTCTGGCTGCCCTTTAGTGCCAGCAATTTGGCTTCTGGCCAGAGATAGGAAGGATCTTTTCAAAGCACCTTCCACTGAAAACTATTGTCATTCAGAAAAATGCCCAATTGCTTAGTATTTCCAAATGTTGAGCACTTTTGGAGATTTGCAGTTGAACAATATTATCGATCAGTTTAACATTCCCCTCTGTCCACCCATTTTTATGTAAATCAGAATATGGTGCTGGCTCATCAGATACTGATGAAAATCACCATCAGCCGTGATCATGTTATCTAAATAAATTAAATTAAGATCGATATATCTCCCTCATTTCTCACTTACATCTTCCTGCTCTTTATGTGCCCCTCCAGGAACAAAGGAGAAAACAATATGCAGGTTGTTCCCATCAGTACAGATCCTTGTGAATCAGAAGAAAATGATTTTGATAGGAGAGGAAGATTAAAGTAGGTGTCTCTGGGATTTAGCTTGATTTTCTTGTGTCTACCTATCCATCTGTAAAAAGGAGATAATTGCACCTGCTCCTTGTTTACCTCACAGGGCTATTACAATGATTCATTAAAAAAGTCTATCAAGCTTTTTGAGCACGGCAAAGAATAATTACAAGAAAACATCCCGCCACTGCAGTGCTTCCAGCTATCCATACGGGCAGTGCCTGGATTCCGAACAAATTCCAACCTGAAGTCTATCCTTAAGTCAAATCTAGATCTACATTGGAGCAGTTAAGTAGATGTGGTTTTACCTAGGGTCAGTTAGTCAAATATTTGTTGGTCAGTCAAATGGTGATACTACATGCTGGGGGAGGGGGTGGCCTAGATCATAGGTTCCCAAATGTATTTGGCCTACTGTTGCCTTTTCAGGACAAAATTACTCACAGGCAATTAAACACATTTGTGCTATATGCCACAATCCAGGATAAAGTATAAGTATCTGCCTTTGCAGCCACCCCCCCTGGATCATTCTGTGCATGCCTCCCAGTGGTGGTATCACACATTTGGGGAAACACTAGTCTAGATAGTGTACCTTTCCATACATAAAAGTAAAGAGCTATTTTTAGATATACAAAACACTTAACATAACAGTACAGCAATAATAATAATGGTGCATATTACTCTCTCTACGGATCTATCTAGATGAGATACACTGGGTGGATAGTTACTGAAACCCAAATGAAGGCAGAGCATGATAGTGATACAAGAGGAAAGTAAAAGGAAATAGAGGAAAGAACTAGGTGACAAAGGGTATTTATAGAGGTCTAAAGACTGGAATGTACATATGTAAATATATTTATATAAGAATGTGGGGAAGTAGATCTACATGCATATATTTATAGATTTAGTATTAAGGCAGCAGGTGGACATTGAGCCTCCACTTAAGAACTTATTCAATTCAAGAACACATTTTTCTATTAAATTGACATTCCAGGATACACACCTTCCTGACACAATTGCTGAAGAAAAATGTGTGCATAAGCAAATATGGTGAAGAAAGTTGATGGTGCCCGGATATCAAAAGATATACCATCTGTGGTCTTAAAGATAAACAAGCGATCATCTAGCTGAGAAGATAAACAAGCAGCCATCTAGCTGAGAAGTATCAAAGCCCACATGGAAGAAGCACACCACCCTGTCTGACCACAAGGTGTAGAAGGGACCAGTTATCAGACATCACATCAAAGAACAAAAAATCATATAAGTGGGTGCCCACCTTTCTGATACGATCACTGAAGACAAATGTGTGCATAAGCAAATATGGTGAAGAAAGCTGATGGTGCCTGGCTACCAAAAGATATAGCGTCTGGGGTCTTAAAGGCTTGAAGATAAACAAGCGGCCATCTAGCTAAGAAGCAACAAAGCCTACATGGAAGAAGCACACCACCCTGTGTGACTACAAACTGTCGAAGGGATCAGGTATCAAGCATCAAAGAACAAAAGATCATATCAATGTAAATGTTGGTGAGTGCAGAGTGGAGACTCTCAAAGTCGATTGGTAGGCAACTAGACACCCCCTTACAGAAGGATTGTGGGGAGGAGATGAGCCAGTCAGGGTGCAGGGTAGCAATGATGAAACATATAACTTTCCTCTAGTTCTTAAATGTTTCCTCCCCTCCACTATCATGATCCCAATTCTACCTTACAAATCTGACTAGATCAGAGGATGTACATTGGTACAGATAGCAACTGGAAACACAGGGAATCCAGGACTGATGACCCCTGTAGGACCAGTGGTGACAGTGGCGATGCCTGGAGGGTGGAGAGAATGTGGGGTAGAAAGGGGGAACCGATTACAAGAATCTACATATCGCCTCCTCCCTGGGGGATGGACAGCAGAGAAGAGGGTGGTGGGAGATGTCGAACAGTGTAACATATGACAAAATAATAATTTATGAATGATGAAGGGTTCATGAGGGAGGGAGGAGAGAGGAGGGAGGGGGAAAATGAGCAGCCGATAGTAAGGGCTCAAGTAGAAGGCAAATGTTTTGAGATTATGATGGCAACAAATGTACATATGTGCTTGACACCATGGATGTCTGTATGGATTGTGATAAGAATTGTATGAGCCCCCAATAAAGTGATTAAAGAAATAATAATGTTTTGATGCATGTTTCAAAGTAGCATACATCTACTTGTTATCAGGAGCCACTGTATGAAATTTGATTTTTAAAATATAACCGTCTCTACAGGGCTGGTCTGTAGCTATGCAATGTAGATAAGTCAGTGCTCATAATACTGGGGCGGCCAGTCTGTTGAAGAAGGTGTCAGTATATAAAGGCTGGCTCTTCATGATTGGTCAGTTTTTCCTGAGTGTGTGTGTCTAAGAAGAGGCAGTGTGGACAATAAATAATCAGCCACAAAGTAGATTTTAGAGAATCTACTTTCTTTTAACTCAGCCATTGTTCAGGAGCCCTGGTGGTGTAGGGGGCTACATGTTGGGCTGCTAACCACCATGGCAGCAGTTCAAAAACCCCCGTTGCTCTGTGGGAGACAGATGAAGCTTTCTACTCCGGTTTAAGTCTCAGAAACCCATCGGGACAGTTTACTCCGTCCTGTAGGATCATTGTGAGTCGGCCTTGACTGATGGCAGTGAGTTTGGTCGTTTTGAGAGTGTTCAGGTTTGAAGCTGAAGTGGATGAGCTGAAGCTGTGACAGGAAGCCAGCAACAATCATTGTACCTATTATTAAATTCCCATTGCCCGTCAGGAGGAAAGCAACAGCTGTTTCCTGAAAATTGCCAGAACTGCAGCCACAATGTAGGAAACAGTGAGGCAAAGTGCAATGAGGACCTATGAGCTCAGATGTCCAGAATGGAATGATTCCTGTCTTCTTTTGTCCCCATCCTCCTTGCCTGGCCTCCAATCATGAAAACGAACAATAAATACTTGTGAAAACGCCCACTCTCTGATGGAATTGTGGGCCTCACGTGTGGCACCCTGGGAGAGCAACATCAGCATCACCTCAGAACTCATTAAAAAGGCACATCAGAAACTCTGGGGAGGGGAGACTGGCACCTGGTGCTATCATAAGCCCTCCTTCTTTAAGCCTCTTAAAGACGCCTATACAGGTGTGGCAGTTCCACAATTTCGTGTCAACTTGAAGATATAAAGGTGAAGGGGTGGAGTCTAGCCTGTCAATCAGGTCACAGTCTGCTGGTGCTTCCTTGTGGGCGTGGCCTTCTCATAAGGAGGGTCCTGGAAACCTCTCTCCCTCTGCCTTCACCTTCCTGTGGACAAACCACACTGAGACCTTCGCAAGCCCTATGATGTAGCCACCACCATTGGATCCGCACGACTCTGCTCTCACTGCACCGGTCTGTGATCTTCCTGCATTCTGCATCATTGCATGCAGCTGCGTGAGTCTGAAGAGGGGTTTATGGACGAGCATTGGACTTATGGAGCTGGTCTAGACTGGGTTGGGATGTTTTATTGGTGCATAATAATTTCTCAATATAAAGCTTTTTCTTACACACACATGAGTGTAACTGGATTTGTTTAGCTAGTCAACCCAGCCTAATACAGCATACTAAAGGAGCCCCAGGGAACAGATTAAAGTGCTCAGCTGCTAACTGAAAGTTAGTGGTTCCAACTCGCCAGCTGATTTGAGGAAGAAAGGCGTGCCAGTCTACTTCTCTAAATATTAAAACTTGGGAACTCATGGGGCAGTTCTATTCTGTCCTGCAGGTCGGCTATGAGTTGAAATTGGCTGGACAGCAGCAGAGCTGGAATACAAGTTAAAGATGTCCTTAGAATTGGCATTTCATAGGGGACTTGACAGCAAGGTGCAGGGCTGGCCAGGGGCCCTCTGTGGGCAATATGGGCCATTATGATCACAAAGAGCATATGGGGTGACTAGGTGACAGTCCACGTTTCAGGAGGTAGCATGTGAGCAAGAACCAATGGTGCTGAAGGAAGAAGTTCAGCTACACAAAAAGTACTAGCCAAAACCAAGGCTCCAGGAATTGATGGGATACTAATAGAACCATTTCAACAAGCAGGTGAAGCACTGGAAGCACTTCCTCATGTGTTCCAGGAAATTTGGCCAACTGACAGGAAGAGCTCCATATCTGTACCCATTTCAAAGACAGGTAATATAACCGAATGCTCAACTTGTAGAACATTATCGATATCATGTGCAAGTAACATTTTGCTGAAGATTATCCAACAATGATTGCAGCCGTACATTGACAGGATGCTGCCAGAGGTTCAAGTCAGATTCAGAAGAGGTCCTGGAGCAAGGGATATCATTAGTGATGGCAGATGGATTTAGGCTGAAGGAAGAGAAGACCAGAAAGATGCTTACTTACTTATGTTTTATTGACAATGCCAAGGCATTTGACTATGTGGATCACAACAAACTATGGATAATGTTGAGAGGAATGGGAATAACAGAGCACATCTTTGGGCTGCCATGGAACTTGTATATGAACCAAGAGGGATACTGCATGATTTAAAACTAGGAAAGGTATACATCAGGTCTGTATCCTCTCACCATACTGATTCTATCTGTGGACTGAGAAAATAATCAGAGCATCTGGATTATATGAAGAATAAAACATCAGGACTGGAGGCAGGCTTACTAACAACTTACAATATGTAGATGACAAAACCTTGCTTGCTAAGACTGAGGAGGACCTGAAGAACTTGCTGAAGAAGATCAATGATTGAGATCAATGATTGCAACCATCAGCATGGATTATGATGCAATATAAAGAATTCTAAAATCCTCACAAGTGGACCAACAGTTAACAGTATGACCAGTGGGGAGAAGGTTGAAATGGTCAAGGATTTTCTCTTAACTTGGATCCACAATCAATCCTCATGGAAGCAATAGTCAAGAGACTGGACGATGCACTGCATCGGAGTAAATCTGTTGTCCAAGACCTCTTTAGAGTGTTGAAAGGAGGAAGTTACTTTGTGGATTAGGTGCACCTGACCCAAGCCATGCCATTTTCAACGGTCTCATATGCATGTACAAGTTGGACATTGACTAAGGAAGTCCAAAGAAGAATGGATGCGTTTGAATCATGGTGCTGGTGAAGAACATTGAAAGTACCATGGACTGCTATAGGAACCACCACATCTGTCTTGGAAGAAGTATAGCCAAAATGCTCCTTAGTGGCAAGGAAGGTGCGACTTTGTCTTACAGACTTTGGACATGCTGTCAGGGAAGACCAGTTCCTGGAGGAAAAAAAAATCATGCTTAGAAAAGTCGAGGGGCAGGCAAAAAAAGGAGAAGGCCCTCGACGAGATGGACGGACACAGTGGCCGCAACAATGGGCTCCAACAGAAGAACCATGCAGCGTGAGGAGGCTGCAGGACCGAGCAGCAGTTCATTCTGTTGTACATAGAGTTTCTCTGATTGGAAGCAACCCGATGGCACCTGAGAACGAGAGGGGCCATCGCAGGACTCTTTCTGGTGCAGAGCAAAGAATTATTTTCCTTTGGCGTTCCAATCTCATTTTAGATCTAATACCCAAATGGATAACCTTCCCACTGTGGCTAGAACGCTAGCTAACCATAGCTGACTAGTATCCTACTCCACTCTCTTCTTCCCCTCAGACAAAAAGTAACTCCTGGAAACAGAGCCCGTCTTTTACTTGAACAGGATATGACTATGACGCATGCCTTAATTTCAGATGTTGGTGTCCCAGCACCCACAGGAAGTTCCTTCCCCCACGAACCCTTGGTAGAACTTACCTGACAAGGGGTTCACTTCTTGAAGGCTGTACCCTGGGACCACAGAGCATTTTAGTCCTCCTTACACCCTCGTATAGCCAGGTCCGGGGGTTAATCACACTTGGAATGAATATTCTCTGCAAGAAACCTTCCTTTCAGAAGTTTTTGATCCATGCAGCATCAGAAAGCCTGGGATTTAATTTTTACCTGCGGCCAAAATTGAATATGTAAATAGATGACAGAGAGAGAGGAAATTGAGCGGGCTCAGCCGCCTTGGCCATCTGTGTCTTTATTTGTCTCAGTGTTAATTTTCCCACGAGATGATAATTCCCCTGCGTGCATGGAAAAGGATTCTAACTGAAGGACAGAAGTGGGTTTGCCTATCTGGATTCACACACTCAATCCACAGGAGTAGGGCTTTGTGACACAGAAAGAAAACTTGACGGAGTCGTTTAAGGCAAAAATTAACGAAACTGTTGGGATATTTGATTAAATAGAAGGGTGTACTTACCCCCATAGGGCTGTCATTTATGGAGCAGTTTGTGGGAAAGAAACCCGGTACAGTAGTGGTGTACAGGTAAATTTTAGTTTTCAAACTTTGCCTAATATTCCTTATTCATCAAGTCACTTTTCTAGGTTGACTATGATTTTCCTTTTATCCCGCTAGCTCAGTTTATGGCATCTTTCATTGTTACATGTTTACCATTGTGTTGGTTACTAGAATCACAATGCTCTCCTAAGGCTTGCTCTTCCCCCTTACAAATTTGATGGTTGGTATTAGTGAGTGGATGTCTTTTTTGGGATCCTCTTACTATTACTATACGTAAGAACCACACACTTGTTTATAAGCAAAACTTTGGGGAACTTTGGGGGGGTCATATTCCAATCCTTATTTTACAAACAAGGAACCAGGTCTAAAAGTTTAAATGGCTCTCCGAGGTTACAGACCCAGCTGATGTCAGAGAGGGGGCAGAATGTGGCAGATAAACTTCCCGTCAAGCACTTTTTGCAAGACCTCACCCTATTGCTAGCTTAAAAAATATATATCTATCTGAAATTCTTTACTCTCTTGAGACTCAGCTAAGCACTTGGCTAGCTTGGGTGTAGCTGTCAGGTTTTGATACTATCAGAGCGCTCTGGGACATGGGCTGCACTGTCAGCTCCCAGGGGGGGACCCAGGTTAGAGGGACATTGGCAGAGCGGTCAGCCCTTCAGAGAAAGGTGACACTTACGGGCATCAGGTTGCCATTAGTACTAAGCTTTCTGATGGTGGTCTGATTGCACACAGGAGAAAGGGATATCTCCTTCCTGTCGGCTTTAATTTGCTGGTTGACTCTTTTTCAACTGACCCAGAGGAATGCACCTTATGTTAGGCCTTTGACTGATAGGATAGAAATACAGAGTCTCCTTTAGATAAGAATTCTGACAGAGGGGGCATACTCAACATTTGGAAAGTCTGTAGACTTTTTGGAATGAATAGGTTTATATTAAACATCTTTTTAAAAAGAAAGAAACCTAAGGGCAAACTAATGGAACCTTCAATATAATAAATTGTTTTTCAATCTATACATTCTGGCAAATTATCCAAGCGGCTGGACTATATGAAGAAGAACACAGCATCAGGATTGGAGGAAGAGTGATTAACAAGCTGAGATATGCAGATGATACAACCTGGCATGCTGCAAAGGGAGAGGGCTGGAGGCATTTACTGATGCACATCAAAGACTATGGTCTTCAGGGTACACCTCAACATAAAGAAAGCAAAAATCTTCACAATTGACCAGTAAGCAACACTAATGGTCCCCCAAAAAATGTTGTCAAGGACTTCTTTTTGCTTAGATGCACATTCAGTGGAAGCAGCAATCAAGAAATCCAGTGACTCCCAGGTGGGAGGTGGTGGTGTCGGAGCAACAGCAAACTAGCTAAGAGGAGGCACCAAGAGGCAGAAATAAGGGGAAAGTGACAGTGGGGCAGGAGGAAGGTAAAAGGAAACAGAGGAAGGACCAAGGAAGCAAAGCAATGGATAGAGGTATAAACATAGTGGTGTACACATGTAAATACATTAATTCACAAAAATAGAGGTATTGACCCATGTACATATATTTATACAGGAATACACTGAGGTAGGGGATGGACTTTGGGCCTCTGCTCATACCCTCCCTCAATACAAGAACACATTGTTCTAACCAATCACCAGTCTGAGATGTTCACCCTCCCGACACAATCACTGAAGACAAAATGGGTGCATAAGCAAATATGATGAAGAAGGTGGATGGTACCTGGCTACTAAAAGATATAGCGTCTGGGGTCTTAAAGGCTTGAAGTTACACAAGTCATTCAACAGTGAAGCAACAAACCCACATGGAAGAAGCACGCCGTCGGTGTGATCATGAGGAGTCATAAGGACCAGGAAATAGACATCAGCAGACACATAACAAACAAAAAATTTTGTTGAGAACCAGGGGCGCTAGAGTGGAGATCCAACGCCCATCTGTAGACCATGGAACAATCTCCCGACAGATGGGCAACAGGGAGGGGATGAGTCACCAGGGTGCAGTAAAGCATTGGTGAAACACACTATATTCCTCTGGTTCCTTGAGGCTTCTTCACCCCCCCATACCACGACCCCAGTGCGCTTCTCAATGCAGACTAGACCGGAGCATGTACTCAGGTTAGAAAGGGATGGGAGCTCACAACACACAGAATCCAGGAACGGGAGTGGGGATAGTGATGCCAGAAGGGTAGGGGAAAGAGGGGGAGAGGAACTGATCGCAATGATCGATACATAACCATCCACCCCTCTACAGGGGTAGAACAACAGAAAACATGGGGGAAGGGAGACAGCGGCCTGTGTGAGAAATGAAAATAATTACAATGTCCAATCTATCAGGGGGTTCTGAGGGTGGGTGGGGGGAAAGGAGCTGATACCAAGGGCTGGATAGAAAGTAAATGTCTAGAAAAGAATGAAGGCAGCATATGAGCAAACATGCCTGGTTCAATTGATGTATGGTTTGTGATAAGAGTGGTACGAGCCCCCAATAAAATGACTTAAATATGAAAAAAACAATAAAGAAATTCAGTGAGGAAATCTGCTATAGAAGGTCTCTTTAAAGTGAAGACGAAGGCTGGCCTTGGATGCATGGGATGCCTGGACACTATATCTGGGAAGAGTCAAGGGAGAATGGATGCCTTTGGATTGGGGTGCTGGTGAGGAACATTGAATGCATATCATGTAGGTGCCGGAAGCACCTGCCTATCTGTTTTGAAGAAGCCCCGCCAGAATACTCCTCCGAAGTGCAGATGTCCTTTTGGACATGCTATCAGGAGGGACCAGCCCTGGAAAACGCAGCACGTCGGTAAAGCAGAATGGCAGAGGACCTCAACAAGATGGAAGTGTGGGGGGAGGTCAGATGCTCACAGGCATCTTCCCTGAAGGCAGTCCCTGCCAGACTGCTGTCTCCCCACACCACAGGGGTGAGCCGGCTCCCTGCTGCCAGAGACAATGGATTAATTAATGGTCTCTCAGTTGAGCCAGGGAACAGGCCAAACTAATCTGTGGCATCCAAGGTTAGGCTGCCATCCTGTACCTAGGATCTGCCCATCTTGTCACATGTATACCCCCAATCCCTCCTCTTCCTATTGTGTATATGTTCCTAGACCACCCCCTCTCATTACTGTATTACCTATAGCACAACCCCTTCCTGTGACGTATGCCCTCACCTTTAATGAGGGGGCTTGCATGCCCCAGAGAAGATAAAAAGTCTGGGCTAGCATTAAAGATCTCTCTCTCCCTCCACATGGACCATCAGGCGGGGCTTGGGTGAGCATGCTACCATGAATCATGTCTGACTCCATTTATTTCAATACTTCTCTTCTATCTCTCATGCTCTCTATAACTTTACTATCATCTTTACTTATTATCGCTGTACAATTGTGCCCACCGGACCCATAATGAGGGGTTAGGGGCGGGCTTCCCCTGACATATGGATACTGGCACTGTAGGGAAATAAAACTGGGACTTAGTCCCTGACTTGAACAGAGGGAATCTGGAAGACTGGAATTCCCTGGCTTGAAGACTGCTACTCTGGTAGTTGGAGACATAGTCCAGGTACATGTTCCTGCGGTTTTAAGTTTTCCACAGTTTCTCCCTTAAAGCTGTGCTGCAGAGTGAGCACATGGTTGAGTCATTCTCTCTATAGAAGCAGACATTCCTATTTGGCTCTATTTCTTCCCCGCTGCGGCATCCAGCTCCTCTCATACCTTCCTCCAATAGCAGATGGACATAGGGGGACTTTATCCTCCATGCCTGGATTCAAAATGTTTCTATTAAGCCTGAATCTTTGAGTATATTGATTGGATCATGAAGTTTTGTCTTGACAGCTTTTAATGTATAGAAAATAACCATGTCCCCCATGAGGCTTTTGAATTTTACATATAAAACAAAAGGGGGGCAGTGAAAACCGGGAGGACCTCAACAAGATGGACGGACACAGGGGCTGCCCCCACAGGCTCGCACAGAGGCCCCGCTGTCAGCAGCGCAGGACACGGCAGCACCTCCTTCTGTGTGCGGAGGGTCGGTGGAAAAGGACTCCATGGAACTTAACAAAAATGACTACGAACACATGAAAAAATCATTATGAATCGCAATACTTCTCAAATCATTTTCAGGACATATCAGGGGTTTGAGAAGTCAGGTCGATGACACATATTAGGGGTTTGAGAAGTCAGGTCGATGGTGATCGGTGCTGACTCTTCTTTTAAATGCACCAGCATTGTTTTTCTCTTGCTCCAAAGCTGTGTGATTAGCAGGTGGAGAGAAGGCTCACAGGCAGGGAGACCTAGGACACTCAGGGCAGGCGGGGACTGACTGGTGGTGGTTGCTAATCTGCCGTGCCGGGTCACATGTGATTAGTAAGAAAGTAAGGATCAGTCAGCCTGTGCTTCCCTGGCTTAGTGGGTACCCCTGTGCCCGTCGGAGACGGTCCACTGGAAAAACGGATTCTGTGGAAGGTGCTGTGGGCTTGGGAGAGAGGCAGATGCCAGCCAGACCTGGAAGCGGAATCTTTGATGTGGTGCAATATGTGAAACTGTGCACCACAGATCAGTAAATAAACACAAGTAAGCCCGTGCTTACCTTCTGATTGGGTAATCTGATCTTGCCTGAGTTCCCCACCCACCCCCCCTTTTTTTTTTACCAAGTAAAGTCTTTTTCAAAAAGATTTACGATGACACAGTTTGTTTTTTAATACCCCAGGTAAAATCGTGTTTCCTATGTGTATTGTGATTCATGGCAAGATAAAAAATAAACCCCCACTGAATTTTTTTAAAAGAAAATACCGAAGCTACTTAACTTAAGGAGAAAGCGCTTTAATGAGTCAGTGTGTGTTCATAGAACTTTGATCAATGCTGGACTGTTATGTGCTGAGAACAAAGACTCCGCCGAGATAAGAGACATGGGGAGGAAGCTGGAAGGGGGACAAGGGCCACCTTGGAGAACTGGCATCGGAGCCATGTCTGGGCCTGATCACACAGCCCAGCGGAGGGGAGAGCAGGTGAAAATATTCCGAGCCCCCGACCCCAGGTAAAAAGGGCAAACACATGGTCTCAACAAGGAGACAGGTGTTTCATTTTAGATCATTTACAAAATATTTTCATTGTCAAATCCTGCTTGCTTGTTTTTGTAAGGGGGTCTTAGGACCCAACAGCAGGGGGACAGCCTGTCATTTCCTTTCCCCTCACCACGGACACCCATCAGGGACCTTGGAACATGACCTCGGACAGCAAAACACTGCATTAACGTTCACATGGATTTTCCCAGGAGCGTCCAGAGGAGCTCAGTAGCCCACCACTTGCTAGAAGGCACTTTATTTACATAGCGCTTGTTCATTCAAGGCCCCTTGATTGGCTGGCAGGCTCCCTCCAGGAATGGCCCCACCAGAGGCGGCGACAATCGGTCTTCTGTGCTGCCAGAGCGCTGAGCTTCAGGGAAAGCAGGGGCGCGGGGCGGCTGCCAAGACCTTCATGAATTGCCTCAGATACTCTCTCTGGTGGCTTCTAGCATGTTTAGAAATCTGAAGAAATCTGTCCCCGTTGTTGGGTCCTACGACCCCTTTTTAAAAAAAGCACACAGGATTTGACAATGCAAATATGTTGTAAATGAGCTAAAAACACCCGAATCTATGATTAGAACACATGGCTGTCTGGACATTAAAAATCTGCCATGGACACAGTTACCTGTTATATGTTTCTTGTAAAAATGACTTCCGTGCTATTCATGAAAGTCTTCATGAATTTCCCCAAGCCAGTGTCTGTATTTAATGAAACTATTTCTGCAATGAGTATTATTCCTTCCTGGTCCTCAACTTTCCTATGAAATAAAGCCAAATGAACCGGACTTTACCTTACACACACCTGTTGCAGACCACGCTAACTGTAATTCTCCTTTGAAGTTAAAGCTGAAGCACTGTAGGTGATAAAAAGCAGATGACTGCTATCTCAACATTGTGGCTTTAGAAATCATTGGATTTGTTCAAATCTTCTGCTTTTCAAGGTTGTCCAATAATTGACAAGCCAAACATATACTTGCTATTTTCATATTTTCTCGGCTATTTACAACATATGAGGGGCTATCCCCCTACTCACACCCCCCCCAAAAAAAACCCGGATTTCCTCCCCAAACATATGTATTTAATTTTTTTAACAAAACAACCTTATCACCTTCAAAGTACTCTCCATGACCCTTCATACATTTGTCAAATCTGTGATTCCATTCTTAGAAACATTTTTCAAACTCATCTGTTGGGATGGTTGGCAGTACTTCCCTCGTTTTTATCTTCACCTCTTCTCTGTCTTCAAACTGCTGTCCCTTCATGTCCCTCTTCATTTGTGGAAACAAAAAGAAGTTGCATGGAGTGAGATCAGGTGCATGGAGCAAGAGGCGTGCTGCTTTCCCCCCCAAACTGGTGCACTGAGATAGCTGCATGAGCAGGTGCATTGCATGGTGGCACAACCAGTCCCCAGTCTGCAACCACGCAGGCTTTTTTGTCACACACTGTTACACAGCCTTTTCAGAACCTCTGAATAGAAAGCTTTATGAACAGTCTGATCTGGTGGAACGAACTCCAAATGCACTATCCCACTCGCATCAAAAGACCAAATGAGCATCATGTTCATCTTTGATTTCACTTGACAAACTTTTGGGGGGTGAGGTGGTGATGGTGTCTTCCACTGGTTTAAGGTTTGTTTTGGGGGTCATAAGAATAGCACCATGTCTCCTTACTAGTAATGACCTTGGGGAAAAGGCTTGGTTGCTTTGGAGCTGTTCTTTCAAAGCACAGCGTGTTTCCTGACAAGGCCATTTTTCCTGGTTAAGGCACAAATTTCACAGCAGTCCTTCTCACTGCCAAATATCCCATTACAATGTGCTGATCTAAGCTCTAAGATAGTGCGGATAATTGCCCACCGCTTCAATAGTCTGTTGTCGCTCTTCAAGTGCACGTGCACAAACTTTGCTGACATTTTTGTCCATTTGGAAAGTTGATGGATGTCCAGAATGAGGTTTGCCATCAATCAACATTTCACCTTTTTGAAATGAGAAAACCACTGTACACTTGAGGTTTTTTTTATTAAAAAACATTTTATTAGGGGCTCATACAACTCTTATCACAATCCATACATATACATACATCAAACACTTGAGTTTTTCCCATAGTGCTATCCTGGTAAAGCTGTGCTCAACATCACAACAGTTTCTGTGGCATTGTTTCCCAAGCAGGAAACGAAATTTCACAGTTGCACACTGTTCTCATAAATTGGCCATCATAAAAAATGAGGTTCCAGCAAAACTGCTTTTACAAAAAAAACTCACTGTGACCAGAGAGAACCTTCCTAGACCATGCCACTGGGTGCACTAACTCAGAGCAATTGGCTGGATACTCGCCTACTGGGGGAAAATGTGTATTAGGAAAGCTCCATCTAATGGAGCTTTTTTTTTACGGGGGGGGGGGTGTGGGGAGGGAAATACCCCCTCGTAGCTTAGTTCTACCAGCATAGTTTTGCCTTAGTGAATGAGTGTGAGACAATTTTTGTCTTATGTCTACCCCTCTTTGTTTTCTGAAGCAGTGTTCAGTCACTTAATTTTTAAATCTATAAAAGTGAATGTTCCTTGTATTTTAGTCTAATAAAGTTATGTATGTTTTCCTTTTTTTTCACAAATTTCTCAAATCTATATTATACCATTGGCTAGATTAATGAAACTATTGTTAGAAGCACTAAGTGTTCTCTGTAGGTTACCTATATTACTTCTCAAGAAGTTGATAATTTTGCCTCTGAAGTGGACCGAGGATATAAAAAAATTTTAGATATCTGAATGGATTTTGAGTTTTCATTTAATTATAAGCTACAACTTAAGAGCAATTCATTTTTATGATTTGGCTCTGATTGATATTTGCTCTCATGAAGTAATCACTGAAGATATAGATGCTATAACAAAGTGTGGTGAAGAAATCATATTGTGCCTGGCTATCAGAACCAATGGTGCCTTAAAAACTTGTTTTACAATAAGCAGCCATTTAACTGAGGTGTCAAGTAAGTCCACATGGAAGAAACACACCAGCCTATCTGATCTAAGGATCCTTAATAATAAAATATAAGACCAGAGGAGAGAAATGTATTAGAGCTTAAGTTTTGAGCACCTGATTTGCAGAAGTCTATGGATGATAATGAAAGGCCACAATCTATTTACAATCCCCATGTGGACTGTCTCCGCTGAAGTCCTTTGGACCATTGACTAAATATGTGAATAGTTTTGGCCTCAGAGTGCATTGAAAAATGAATTACTGCAGACATAGTTGGCTTAAAATTTAATATCATACCCTTTATTTTCCCTTCTGAGCCATTTGAACTTCTACTACTTACAATTTTCTGCTTTCTTTTGAAGTTTATCTGTGCTTTATTTTGTTATTGCTGATCGAATTTAATTGGTATGTTTTCTGTACATGAAATCCAGGATGTCTCTATAGAGACAATAACTAGATTAGTAGTTCCATAGGGTCATTGAAGGGGAGCTTGGGGGTCAGGTGACAATAGAGAGCTATGAAGAAAATATGATGGACCACAGAAACATGGGTTCAGGGAGACAGTGGATGGTGTAAGAGATGAAAATGATAATAATTTATAATTTATCAAGGGTTCATAAGCTTGGGTGCGGAGGGAAGAAAAAAATGAGGAGCTGATATCAAGGGCTCAAGTAGAAAGACAATGTTTTGATAAGGTTGATGGCAACATATGTACAAATGTGCTTGACACATGGATGTATGGATTGTGAGAAGAGCTGTAAGAGATGCCAATAAATGATTTTTGAAAAAAAATTAAGAAAATGATAAAAACAACAATAACAACAAATAACTTCTGTATTGTGGTGATGATTATACAATTCTTTAAAATATATTTAAGCCACTGATTTGTATTCTGCATGAAGTATGTGTCAATACAAAACCACCCAGCCATGAAAAACCCTGTGGGGCATAGTCTACTCTGACACACACGGGCTGCCAGGCATTGCAGTTCACTAGATGGTAAGTGCCCTTTGCTACTAACCGTAGGATTTTGTGGGTGGATACTGAAGACCACATAGATAACTTGTTCCTCATCAAGCTTTCAATGTGCCTATATAACTGTCTACATGAAGCTATGTCCATCTAGGTCTACACAGAGAAACTAGAGAAAAGGTTGCTTGGATCCACCATCAATGCTCATGGAAGCAACAATCAAAAGATCAAATAATGGATTGCATTGGGTAGATCTGCTGCACAAGACCTCTTTACAGTCTTGAAAAGCAAAGATATTACTCTGAGGGGCAAGATACTCCTGACTCAGTGTGTGGTATTTTTAATTGCTTCATATGCAAATGAAAGTTGGGCATTGAATAAGGAAGATAAAAGAAAAATCACTGCCTTTGAGCTATGGTGTTGGCAAAGAATATTGAAAGTACCACGCACTTCTAAAAGAACCAACAAATGTGTCTTGAAGAAGAATCGTCAGAATGTTCCTTAGAAGCAAGGATGGCAAGACTCTGTCTTACATACTCTGGACATATAGTCCGGAGAGAGCAGTCCTGGTCGGTAAAATAGAAGGGCAATGAAAACGGGGAAGGCCGTCGATGGCATGGATTGACACAGCGGGTGCAACAATGGGCTCACAACAACCGGCGCAGGACCAGGTGGTGCTCCGTTCTATTGTACACAGGGTCCCTAGGAGCTGGTCCCAACTTGATGGCACCTAACAATGACAACATACTCATATGAGCTTATGGATTCCTATTTCATTCACTAGAAACAAGCAAAACCCCCCCACCACTGAGTGGATTCTGACTCAGAGTCACCCTGTGGTAGAGAGCTGACCTGCTCCATAGGGTTTCCCAACACTGTACATCTGTATGGAAATCTGCACGGAAGCAGATGGCTTCACCTCCTTTCACAGAGCTTGCAGCAGCAAGCCTTTAGGGATCAGGGCAACCCGCAATCCCCTGCACCACCCAAACACAGTCTACACCCGTTGCAACTGAGGTGGTTCTGACTCGTTGTTCAGTTCTATTGAGTTGATTCCAATGCATAGACACACTGTAAAACCGAACGAAACACTGCCCGTTCCTGCGCCACCTCCAGGCCTACACAGGGTTTCTGAGCCTGTGAATTTTCATGAGAGCGGATAGCTTCACCTGTCTTCCATGGTGAGGCTGGTGGGCTTGAACCACCAACTCTGCAGTTAGCAGTCCAACTCTTATCTGACAGCACCACCGGTGTACCACCAGAATGCTGTCAATCTAACACGACAGGATTTATTTTACTTCTTGTCTCCTTTTTAGCATCTCTCTTGTCGACTCGTGGAAAACCTAGCTCCCATTATTCTGAATATATTTGCTTAATTCACTAATCCTGTGTAAGTTACCTTACCCGTGTAAGTCCCGCCCCTGCTTGGCCTTAGATAGCCCAATTTTGGCCCGCATCCCCCTGCCCCCAACTCCCCTCTCCCCACTGCACCCCCCACCTCCACATAATGGCTTTAGGGTACAAAAGTTCTGGAAAATTGGAATAGCAACAAGAAAGAGAACATTCTGCAACTGATTGTGGTAGCAATTGTACAATACTGCTTGATGTGCTTGAATGATGGAACTATGGAATGATATGATGTCTGTATTAGCTCCCAATAAAATGGTTTTTTTTTTTGGGGGGGGGAATAGAGTGACACAGTTTAAATGCAAAAAGATTAAGAAACCACGCAGAAATAGCCTGTTTTCTGACTGATACAGAATGTACTCTTCCTCCTTGTCATTATAAGCAGCATTTATTCATTTATCCGTGGAAGGGATGATCACAGATAAACCCGAATTTCTCATGCTTTTATCTATCTGATGGGCTATCAAGTGCTCTGATGATCTCTTCAGATTTTGGACACTTTATTGTTCCACACACTGAATAATATTTACTTATCAACTAAACTTGATAGGAAACGTGGTCAGACATTCTTTTTTACAAAAATAATTTTATTGGGGATTCATACAACTCTATCGCAATCCGTACATACATCCATTGTGTCAAGCACATTTATACATTTGTCGCCCTCATCATTTTCAAAACATTTGCTTTCTACTTGAGCCCTTGGTATCACCTCCTCATTTTCCCCTTCCCTCCCACTTTCCCCTCCCTCATGAACCTTTGATAATTTATGTTATTATTATTTTGTCATGTCTTACAGTGTCCAACGTCTCCCTTCACCCACTTTTTGTTGTCCCCCGGGGAGGATGTTATATGTAGATCCTTGTAATCGGTTCCCCCTTTCCACTCCACCCTTCCAGTATCGCCACTCTCACCACTGGTCCTGAAGGGATCATCTGCCCAGGATTCCCTGTGTTTCCAGTTCCTATCTGTACCAGTGTACATCCTCTGGTCTAGCCAGCTTTGTAAGGTAGAACTGGGATCACGATAGTGGAGGGGAGGAAGCATTTAAGAATTAAAGGTAAGTCGTATGTTTCATCGTTGCTCCACTGCACACTGACTGGCTCATCTCCTCCCCGTGATCCTTCTGTAAAGGGGGGTGTCCTACCTACACTCTGCACTCCCCCTCATTTACAATTGCAGCCAGAAATGTTCAACATGCTTTCTGACTGCTGCACCCAATTCTTTCCCTGTTTCGCTGATGAAGTTGATATCATTCCTTTACACCGGGGGTGAGGAACTCTTTCCTACCCAGGGTTATTTTGACATTTTAACTTTCGTTAGCCATACAAAATTATCAACCTAAAACTGCTTCTCTTTGCTGAGGCTTGTGATGTTAGCTGGTATTGACTTTGTGGGCCTTACACAGCCCAATGCTCCCCACCTCAGCTGTAGACCTTCTAGATTCAAATTGTTGTCTAGCCCATTTTGCAATATGAGAATTCTTTATCTCCCTCCAAATGGATCTATTATTCTTAAGAATTTACGCCAACCTTCTTTTCAATAAAACACAAGGGAGAATGCTTTCACACTAAGATTTGAATGAGGGGCAAGCAGATTTTACAAGTGACTGTGTTACCTATCAGTCAGTTTTTTGTCTGTTTGTTTTTTAGTATATGTGTTGCCGAAGCGAGCACCAGTCAGCTATTGTTATTGATCACCGATATACTCAGTTTTAGCTCTTAGAGCAACATCTAAGAACAATATAGATTATCTCTTAGCAACCAGTCATCTCTGTTTTGAGCTGGGCTGCTAACAGCGAGGTTGGCAGTTCAAAACCTTACTTACTGTGGCTGTATAGGTCTGAATCAACTTGATGGCAGTGGGCTTGGCTCCAGTTTTTTGATAAGGTTTTAAAAAAAACAAACAACAACAAAAAGCAAAAGAAGTAAAGAGCAAAACAAACAGTCCTTCAATAGTTATATATGCCAAAATAGTTATTATTAACAGTTACGATGGTCTTTGGATTTCCATTTGTAGCTAGTAGGAGTATGACTATGTCTTGTATTTTTTTTTTTGACTATGTCTTGTATTTTAACCATTCCTAAATAAAATTTCTTTCTTAGATTAAGATAATTCATAGGATATCAATGTGCTTTATTTCCATTTTTTAGGATAGACTTTTAAAATACTATGAAATTACAAAAAGTCAATATGAAGTAAACCCCTAACCCAACCATCTTATCATAACATAACTTGGAACTGGTTCTTTGAGGATATATGAATTATCCATCTAGAAGGTCTTGCATATTTCATATAGTGCCTAGAACGGTGGCATCTTTTCCTATCTCCTGTGGTGTATATTCAAGAATTCCTGATGGCACAGTGGGTTAAGCAAGGGCTGCTAACCTCAAGGTGGATGAAATGGTGGTAAATCCTTGGATGGAAGATGAGACTGCCTGCTCCTATAAAGACTTGTGATCTTAGGACCCCTATGGAGCTCCTGTCTGTCCTACTGGGCCAGTGGGAGGGGGAAGTGATTCAGTGGCAATGGGCCTTAAACCTTTTTGCTTGTCTATATCTTTAATATCTTTAATATTATTACTAGAGCTGTATTGAGTAAGAAGACAGTAAAGTTTAGGGGTTGATAAAGAATATTGGCTTCATTCGGGATGCCCGTTTACTGTAGTAGAACAACTAACTATGTTGTGGTGTGTGTGTACTTGGGAGACCCTTGGACTTCTCTACTGGCATCCTTGTCTCCTGCATCTGGGAGTGAAGAAAGAAAACTTTAAAAAGCAAAATGAAGCAAAACAAAAAAAAAAAACCCAGAAAACCAACCAACTCACTGCCATGCAGTTGATTCGAACTCCTGGGGACACAATAGGCAGGGTAGCACTGTCTCTGTGGGTTATGGGGACGGGGCTCTTTATAGGAGCGGAAAGCCTCACCTTTCTCCCTTGGAGGTGGCTTCAAACGGCCAAGCTTGCAGCTAGCAGCAAGAAACAGCGTTCATTTTAAAGCAGATGTAGCTCGGCCAGGGCTTCTCAAGCTTTAATGTGCACAGGAATCACCTGGGGCCCTAGTTAAACTGCAGCTTCACATCCACTGGGGGGTGGGGGTGGGGTGAGGCTTCAGATGTTCCTTCCAAATAACTTCCCACGTGCTGCCTGGGAAGACGTGAAGGGGGTGAAAAGAACCATCTCAAGAAATGGATGACAAATTTTCAAACGGTTTCTAATGCTAGTTCTTAAAATGTTCTCTATTCCTGACTGATGGGCATTCACCCTTCATACTATCTTTAAAAAATCATTTTATTGGGGGCTCATACAACTCATCACACTCCATCCATCCATCCATCCATCCATCCATCCATCCATCCATCCATCCATCCATCCATGTCAAGCACATTTGTGCATTTGGTAGTCTAGTGTATGATCGTTCCCCAGGCTCTGGCCCACGTTTAGGAGCCCTGGTGGCAGAGTGGGTTATGTGTTGGACTGCTGTCTGCAAGATCAGCAGTTCTAACCTATGGACTGTTCTGTGGGAGGAAGGGGAGGCGATCTGCTCTCATAAAGATGTATAACCTCACAAACCCACCAGGGCGGTTCTACCCTGGCCATAGGGCCACCAGGAGCCCGGATTGAGTTGATAGCAGAACATTAGTTGAACAAGTTTCCATAACTCTGGTCCCGATTTAATCAACTATATACATGGATATGTTTACAGCATGTACAAATATATGTGTATAAATACCTTTTGCCAATCCTTTCTGTAGTTGTGACTATAGCCCCAGGAGGCTCTCTAAGGGAGACAGATGAGGCTTTCTGCTTCTGTAAGATTTTCACTCTTGGAAACTCAAAAAGGCAGTTCTACCCCGTCGGATAGGGTCACTTTGAGTTTGAAGGCAATGGTTTGAGTTGGCGTCTTTGTTCACGTCATGCTTCTCTATTTATTTCCAAATTATTTCTCTTCTCTTTCCAACAACACAGTCCCGTTGGACCCATGCAGAGGTACTTCTCCCACCTGGAGTTGGCCAGCAGGCCTAATGCTGAGTGTGACAATCACGTGGTCTTTTCAAGGTACTTTCCTAAGGAAAAACATTTTCTTCCCTAAGAGGAATTCTGTTGACAGTCACTAGAGTGTAAATAAAATCTTTCAACCTGTTACATAGACCTGAAGAACAGTCATTTTAGATAGGCATGCCTTTCCTTTTCTCCCAGGACCTTGCTTGGCTCCCTTCCTGATGTCAGAACTCTGTTTGAATGAATGTCCAGGAGTCTTGGTGGCCTGGTGGGTAACATGGTAGGCTGCTGACCACAGGTCAGATGCTGGAAACTGCCAAGTGCTCAGAGGCAGAGAGACGGTTTCTTCCCCACTAAAGATTCACAGCCTTAGAAACCAACAGGCACTGTCCTTCAGGGTCACTGTGAGTCCGAATTTACTTGATGGCAGTGAGTTTGATGTTTGGCTTGGTTTGAATGTTCGTTATTTTGAGGACCTCCTTGAATATATGATTCATCCCTGTCGCTCTGCTCTCTTTCCAATTCCAGTTGCCAGGGAGTGGATGCTGACTCAAGGCCACTTCATGCGAGTGCCCGTAATCCCGCTTTAATTTTCTTCATTGAATTCACCGCTACGTGAAATAGCTTCCTATGTATTTGATTACTTGTTCATGCTTAGCACAGTTGTAAATGACAAGGGAGCAGCGATGGGGCAGAAGCCCCTATGTCTTGTTGATTTTTGAGATCATTTAAGATGTCGCAGGTAGGACACGTGCCCTGGGCGTCCCTTGAAAGGGACCCCACTGAGCAGTTTCTACTAACCATTGTCATCTCCATGGCGAGGACCCTGTTAAACTTTATTAGTCATTCTGCCTTTGCCCCTCCAGATGCAATCCATCTTGAACTTCAACACCCAGTCATTATTTTCCCTAAAAGTGAGCTGCCAGGCCCCAGGTCATCAGACTTGAGATGCCACCAGCCCCAGTGGGGGGGGGGGGGAGGTGGTGGTGGGGGGGTGGTGTGTGTGTGTAACCTCTCTTCAGCCAAGAGGCTCCCAAGCTTTGCTGTTCATTGGAATCCCTTGGAGATTAAAGAAAGAAAGACAAAGATGCCCACACCACTCATTTGATTTACTGGACACGAAAAGAAAAGAAGACGACCTTATTGTAATTTAATTTCTAATGGAATTAGTATGGACAGTTGGATGTTCAGACCCTCTCAGGTCCTTCTTCATGTGCAGCAGAGTTTGAAAAGCCATGGTCCAAGCCATATCCCCTGCCTGGAAAGTTCACTCACCTCGTCGGGGCTCCTGGGGCTCCGCGTGATGTCAGAGACCCGAGGGACGTGGTCACGCGGAAATCCCCTTTTAAATATCTCACAGTTCCACCCCCCATGCCGCAGCCCCGCCCGCGTCCTGTAGCACCGACAGCTGGGGGGCCCAGGGATCTCCGCCGGTCCCACGGGGCCCCGCCGGGCTGGGGCGGCTGCGGAGGAGGGGCGCGCGCCGGAGGAGGCGGGGCCCCGGACTGGCCCTCGGGGCGCAGCAGAACCGAAAGCGGCGGCGGCCGGCGGGCGGGGGCGAAGGAAGGGGCGGGCGCGCGCGGGGCTGGGGGTGCCCGCGCGCCGGGCGCCACACCGCCACCGGCCCGCGTCTGGGGGATGCCGCTGCGCCTGGTCGCCCGCTTCGATCTCCGGAGGGACGTGCTCCCCGCGCTGCTGGCGGCCGCCGGGGCCCGGGGCGGCGGCGCAGGTGCGGGAGGCGCGCGTCGGTCGGGGGTGGCTGGCGTGGCGCGGGGGCCGCGAGTGCGGAGCCGTGCCTACCTAGGGGCGGCCAGCCCGCGCGTGGCCCTTGTCCACCTGTGAAGGTGGGCGCCCCTGGAGCGGAGTTTCCTCCTTTGCGGGCCGACAAGGCTGCGTTGGCGTGGCCACCCTCACCTTGGCCGCGGGGTGAGATTCGGAGGTGCGGAGCCAGCGCAAGGTCACGGCTGGCTTGTCCTGCTTCCTCCAGCTAGTCCATCTGCTCCTGACCTGCTTGGTTCGCAGAGCGATTCACGGGGGCATCCCCTCATCTAGGGCAGGGTATGGAGGAGCAGCTGCCCGACTCCCTCCCCGGGCTAAGGCTTACTGCGGGGTGGGGTGGGGGTGGGGTGGGGGGCGTTCTCTGAGCTTCGGTCGCATCTCCCCAGCCTGGGAAGGTAGGCTCATCCGCCTAGCAGGGGCTCTTGGAAGTTTGCGTCGTGACAAATAACAGGGATGTGACTCCTGTGGAAACCACCGTGTAAAACTGCGACGGTTGCACGATTCGTGCCCACCCCTGAGGGGTGATTCTGTGAGAACCCTAACTCACACTCACCGCATCAAGTTCGTGCCGGCTCGTAGCGCCCGCGTAGGACAGAGTAGAACTGCCCCTGTTGGTTTCCGAGACTAACTCTCGATGGGCATAGGAAGCCTCACCTTTAAGCGACTGGTGGTTTTGAACTGCTGACGTTAGGAGCCCAACAAGTAAGGAATTTAAGGCACCTCGTCCTACCTAGGGGAAGTGCACGAGGGCAGGGGCTGGCTTTAGAGGAGTGCCTGCCCCGCCCCGCCCCCTCCCCTCGCAGCACCACGCCATCTCCCTCACCACCTAGAGCACCACCTGTGCTGGCCAGCTAGGAGGGGTGGTGGGGCAAAGTGATGCCCAGGAGAGCTGGGGTGCATGTCCAGGAGTGAAGGCCTTGTTTTTGCACCTGTCTGAAAAAAGATTCTTGTTTAGATTTTGTTGAGAGTGGAAAGTTACTGTTGGAGCCTTCCCAGTCTTTGTCAACTTCTAAGAAGGGGAACTTGGTGATTTCCTAGCTTGTTTGTTTTTTCCATTTCAGAAGTTTACTGTAAATGACGGTGCATCTTCAAGGCTTAAATTCAGCTGTAGGGCACTGAGGCATCATGCATTCAGACGCTTCAGTGTTAGCCCTTCGTCCTTCACCACCGTCAGCTGTGTGAAGGCATTTTTAAAAGCTGCAACTTCCCTATTGAACTCCGGTGAAGACTGCCAGCCTTTGCTCCATCCCTGGCTCCTACAGGGTTCTTTGTGGGTTTCATTGTCTTGGCATATTGTTGCTAGTTTTAAATGAAGAGTCATGTATGCTCACATGCTCTGGATAGCATGTGTGGTCAAGGAGAGGGGCAGAGAAGAAGAGGAAAACCCTGGACAAGGTGGATTGACACAGTGGTTGCAGCAGTGGGCTTGAACTCAACTATAAATGTGGGGACGGCCCAGGACCGGCCAGTGTTTCCTTCTGTTGTGCATAAGGTTGCTGTGAGTCGGAACGGCCTGGAAGGCACCAGGCAACAACAAAAGCAACAATTTGTGTAGACCCAGGGAATGGAGGAGAGGAATTTTTTAAATCTCTCAAATGTCTAAGGAGTTTGTGAAAGTTTAATATTTTTTGGAAACACATTAGACATTCCTAAGTCTGTTTTCTACCTCAAAATCAAGTAATCCTTTCTATGAAGTCCCACCTCGCGGAGCTAAGTGGCAGGTAACTGTAAATGAGCCACTAGCTCATTTGTGTGAAATGCCACAGTCATCTGCTTCCATAATGTGAACTGGGAGAGAAAGTGGTCCCAGATCCAGTGAGGTTCTTGTAGCTGTCATTCATCAGTGATGGAATTTAACTGTTCCGTGTGGAACTTTCACCAAACAACAGAACTCGCATCCTCAGAAGGCAAACTTACTAGAAACACCGTCTTTTCTGATATTGGGAGTATTTCGTTCTTGCAGTGTATCTTGGTGTGGCCGTTACATAATCCCCTGTCAACTTGAGTGATGGGACGGAGTCATACTTGGCTAATGGTTAGTTCGTCCTGTTACATAGAAGAGAAATTGCTACCTCTTATCATCTTTAGTGGTGGTGGGGGCTCAGATGATCCCAAGCTAAATGTCTCAATTCCTCGACTGCTGTAATTGGTAGCACAGGCCAGAGAACTGGGGTTCTGTTTTATTTCTAAATAAAGGCCCAGCCTTTACTCCACACTGTTGTGCAAATTGTTTTCCTTTCTAAATCACAGCTTTTCAAATGTAAATTATGAATAATTTACACCATTGCAGTATCTCTGTAAAACTTTTGAAATTTGAAGCCTTAGTGTTTTTACATCAACAAATACAATCAAAGCTTTCTTAGTGGTGGCTAGCCTCAAAAAATATGACATTCTGGAGCAAATAACCAGCTATAGAAATCTGATGCCAGTGTAATATAGCATTTTTATCAATAAGGGGTTGAGTATGGAGACCATATTTGGTAACTGGACTGAGCTTTGGGAAAATGATCTGACAAATAGGGAAAAATATATATGTTCTTTCAAAAATGAAAACAATTACGCAAAAGGATATTTTAACACAAATTAAGCCCAACATTGCTCTAGGCTCAATTCTGACTCAGTGATCCTATTTATGGTTTCTGAGACCATCTATCTTTATGGAAGCAGATTGCCTCATCTTTCTCCATCTTCCTGGTGGATTTGAACTGCCAATCTGGTGATTAGCAGCCAGATACTTAATCCACTGCACCAGTACTGCTTCTTCTATCAGCTATAAAGACTAATAATGAAAATAGAGCCATGTGCCTATTGCCCGGCTTACAATTAGGACAGTATTAAGATTGTGAAGGCTCTTCCATGTCTGGCCTTAACTCATCTTATCCCTCAACCTTCAGGGTAACAACTAAAACTTTTTATCATTTCCACCCATATGTATATTACTCTAAGGATTATAATGCCATTTTGCTTACTTTTGAATACTAAGTAAATGAAAGGGTTTGTATCTTTTCTTCTTTATCACGGTCAATACTGTGAGACAGCCATGCTGATTGCGGTAGCTGTAGTCCTTCATTCCACTGCCGTCCATTCTGTTGGGTGTGGATACAGCCATGAGGTAGACATGGCAGTGGACTGCCTGGATCCCCTTTCATGGAAGGACTTGCCCCACTCACCCAATGGGATATTATACAGTAGTTACAATTATTAAAAAGCATTGATGTCACTTTGGAGGTAAAGGTGCCCTTGATCCAAGCCATGCTAGATTTCCACCAGCATGTGAAGTGTGAGTGAGTAAGGACGGTCAAGAAGCACCGATGTGTTTGCATTCGGGTGTTGTTGAAGAAAGTGACGTTTTCTGTGGCTTCCTGGGAGAAGGAACAAACCTGCTCTGGAGGAAGCTACTTGGATTGCTTCTGGAAAGTGAGGAGAGTAAAACTTGACCTCTTGTGTTTTGGATGTTCCTGGAGAAGACATCCTGCTTGGTAAAGTAAAGGGTAAGAGAAAAGGAAGACCTTCAGGGCATGGGTGGGCACAGTGGGCTCCAAGAGAACAACAGTTGGGAGGATGGCGCTGGCTTGGGTGGTGTTTCATTCTTTGTACACTGAGGCGGGACAATCGTCAGTATCCTGAGGAGCTGTGTCAGTGCAGTAGTTTAGCACTGAGTTGATAGCTGAAAAGTCAGTGGTTTGAGCCCCTAAGCTGCGCCAAAGGGGGTGGTGGAATGTGGCAGTATGCTTCCATACAGAGCTACAGCTTTGGAAACCCAATTTGGCAGTTCTATTCTGCCATATAGGGTGGCTGTGGTAGTTCCATAATCTGGTGTCAACTCGAGACTATTAAGAGTGAAGGAATGGAGGTTAGCCTGTCAATGAGGTTGCAACTTGACATCATTTGGAGGCTCTATGAAGAGAAATAGCTCACAGCACCAGACCCACACGCACTCTCTCCTTAGTCTTCCTGATGACCAGACACTTGGAGCTACGCTGATGGAGCTAGAGCCCTGGAGCTGGAAGAGACACATGGAGACCCCTGCCAAGCTGAGATGCTTACAACAGCACTGGATCCACAAGGCTGTCTACCCACTGGCATGTGATCTTCCTGCATTTTTAGTCATTGCATGTGTTGCCTGAGTCTGAAGAAGAATTTACAGACTGGTATCAGACACATGGGCTCATATAGAATTTTTGGACTTAATCTGGACGGGGCTGGGATGGTTTTTTAATATAAATTACTCTTTACATAAGCTCTTTCTTATACATACATGAGTGTCTATTGATTTGTTTCTCTAGTCAACACGGACTAACACAGTGGCTATGAGTCAGAATCCATTCTATCACAATGTGTTTACCATCCATCCTGTACACTAATATCTGACACGTTGCTTCCTGCGAAATCAGGCTTCACTTATCCTTTTTCTGGAGGATGACTTTTGAATGTTACAGGGGTTGCTGTTACATTCAATGTTTCTACTCACCTTGTGCTTGTCCCCAGATGCCCAGGGGCACACGTTTCTAAGAATTATGTTTAAGAATGGGGTTGCATAGTCATCCGGTTTTTACAGTTTTGCCTTTCCTGATAGTGCGAGATTGGTTTTTAAAATGGCTGTACTAATTCACACCCCTAACCTGTGGTTTATAAGTATACTTATAAACTTCTGGTTTATAAAATTTTCTCACACACTCTTGATAGATTCAGATTTTAATCATTTATGAAGCTAAAGTCGAACATCTCTATGTATTTATTGGCCATTTGAGTTTCCCTTTTTTTTAGCATCACAATAAGATCTTTTATTTGTTAACATTCAGTCTGAATTTTAAACAGATTCTTGAACTGGTGGCTCATAGCCATCAGCTCGCTCCACTTTTGCACCTGTCTCATCGCTAGTAGTTTTTCCAGAACTGCCACCTTCACCATGAAGCTCCATGAGTTTTCCCAATTCAAACTTGGGCTTTTTCAGCATCTTTACTTTTCTGACAAACACATCATGGAGAGGATAAAGAGACTGGCAAGCCTTTTCTATGTCTTCCCCAGTGCTGTCTGGAATCAATTTATTGACCACTTCTTTCAAGTCATTCGTCTGCACCTCTTGGGTCATGATTTCCATCATTTTCTTTCAGATTTGGCAGACCTGCTGGTGCTGAGCATAAGAGGTCTTCCGAATCTGATTATTGCGTTTTTTAGTAAAACCAACACAGAACAGATGAAGTAGATACCCATCGGTAGTCTTGACATCAACATGAGCTTCAGTCATGGTCTGCCACTTCTTAACCATGGAGCACATCTTGTCCCGTGTCAGGTCCATGCCGTGGAAGTTGGTCAGGCAGTTTTTGCCCTGAACATCCTCGGTCATTAACTTAAATTTCCTAAAGGCAACCGCGTCGTTCTGTGGATCAGCAGGCTCACTTCAAAAACTCGACCCTTGAGGCCATCAGATGCAATTGTGGTTCCTTGAGTCCTGGTGACTAGTGTTTTCCCAGTATTTCTTATATTGAGCATAGCGGGTGCTTTCACATCACACCAATCTTTCTTAGAAAACGGATCAACCACTTTCTTCTTAGCTCCTTTTTTGCCTCCTTTGGTAAGGCGCTTGTTCTTGCCAACCGCCATGGTGTCGTGCAGAGAGCCAAAAGGTGAGTTTCCCTTTTTATGAGAGGTCTTCATCCATTTACCATTTTGTGGTATTTTAATCTTTGTGTTTTTAAGGGGTTTTCTAGATGTCCTGGATTCACTGTCATTGAGTCAACTGTGACTCAGTATGACCGGATGTAAAATCTTAGCAGGAACTGACAACCCCGTGTTTCTCCCGTGGAGGGCTGATGGGTGTGAGCCCTACACGGTGGTTAGCAGCATTGCACCTAGCCCACAATGCCACAAGAGCGCCTTTTGCGAATAGTTTCCCCTCGTCTGGTACTTACTTGTCTTTTTGATTTCCAAAAATGAAAACGTTGCAGTTTGTGACTTTAACACTGTTCAGTGTATGGACTTTGATGACTAGGAGTTTCTTGCTTTTCAACACAATCGTTTGTTGTTTGTGCTTTTTAGGATCTTTTAAGGAACACCATATTCAAAAGTCATGGCAGCATTTTCATATTAGCTCCTAAGAGCTTTATGATTTTGATTTTTCACATTTTGTTTTTTTTAGCACGCCCAGAATTTCTTGACATGAGTCATGATGTATTAATGTGATTTTCTGGATGTTCCATGTGGACAGTGATCGCTACCCACCTCGCTCTTCTGTTCCCTGAGAGCGAGGTCACCTCCGTCACACATCGAGTTGCTGTGTCAGCCTTCTTTTCTGGGTTCTTCCTTGCGTTTCATTGGCCAATTTGAGATGACCACCTTGTAATAGTTTTGCTTTCTCTTAAGTCTTGACCATTTCTAGGCTAAGTCCCCACACGTTAGTGGTCTTCTGACTCTTCTATACCCTTTGCTGTATAGTTTGAAATCTGCTGGTTATTTTTTACCAAATTCTCCATTGCAATTTTAAGTCGAGTTTCAGTCTATCTACAAATCAGCTTGTGGAGACTTGGTTTCTGTGCAATATTGATTTCACAACTGCGAACAAAGTGTAGCTTGGTATTTGTTAGCCCCTCTTTAATGTCTTTTAATACATTTTAGAATTTTCTTCATGAAGGCTCTACACACCTTTTGCTAGATTTAGTCCTAGGTTTTTGTTGTTAATGTTGCTCTTATGAATGGCACGGTTCAGAATGTAACATGTTTTAACTGTTGCTGGTGTATAGCAATGCCACTGATTCCATATATTGATTTTTGTATCCAACATTTAACCCTTTATTGGACTGGATCATACCTTCAAGAAACAAAGAAAAGGTTTCTGGGATATATACGTTCTAAGGTTTAAATGCCATATATGTGGAGTACAGAAATGAATGTAAGTCCCCCTCTCCCCCTGTGCCAGGCCAGGTTGACTAGAGAAACAAATTCAGAGGCAGGCATGTGTGCAAGAGAGAACTTTATATCAAGAAGTAATTACGCATCAATAAAACATCCCAGTCCAGATCAAATCCATAAGTTCAATATTTGTCCATATGTTTGATATTAACCCACAAATTCCTTCAGACTCACGAAGCACATGCAATGTTACCGATTGCAGGAAGATCACAGGCCAGCAGGTGAAAGTCTTGTGGCTCCAGTATCTCAGTGCTGGCTCATGGCTCCTCCTGCTGAGTGTGGCTCCTAATAGCTTGTGCACAGGAAGGTGAAGCCCAGGAGAGAGGAGAGAGATAGAGTTCCCAGAGTCCTCATGAGAAGGCCACGCCCACAAGGAAGGATCATCAGGCTGAGAGCTGATTGACAGGCTAGACTGCACCCCTTCATTCTTTTATCAAGTTGACATGAAATTGTATAACTACCCCCCACCCCACGAGCATCTTTTGGCCTACTTTAATTTGTTTGATTCCGTATCCACCAGATGGATCCACCTGTCTTTCACAAAGCTTGTAATCACTAATTGTTGCCAGGGAAGTGATACATTTCCCCAGGTGTCTGTGTCTTGGTGGCCAGGGACTTTCTTTAGTCTTGCTGTTCCGTTTTTTTTAATGTTTCACTATTCTTTGCCAATGACCTTCCTTCTTGCTTTTTCTTCTCCTACTTCCTGAGTCCATTTCAATTCTCATTTCCTTTTTAATGTTTTTCTTGTTGTTGTAAAAATACCCATTATACTACATTTGTCTGGTCAACATCTTCCCAGTGTTGAGATTAGTGGTATCAATGAGATTAATTGCATTGTGCAGCCGATGCCAAATTTCCCATCAACATAAACAGGAACTCCCTGCTTCTCAACAGTGTTCCTTGCCTCCCCGCATTCTGCTTACTTCTAATACACTTTGGTCTCCATACCTCTGCCTCTTTCAATGCATCTTAACATCATCCCATCTGTACTTTGTTTTCTCATTTTGTTCAGAACATGAAATGTAAATTACCATATGTACTCGAGTATAAGCCGACCCGAAAATCAGCCGAGGCACCTAATTTTACCACAACAACTGCATTTTAAAATGTGCTGAAAAACTCAGCTTATACACGAGTATATACGGTACATATCAGTTTATCAGTTCAGGTATTGTGTCAGCTCATGTGGTACCTGAGGATTTCTGTGTGAAATACTTACAGGAATGCCATAACACTAAACAGAACAACTCACTGCCCATCGGGTTGATGCGGGCACATAGAGACCCTATAGGACAGGGTAGAACTGCCCCTGTGGGATTCGGAGACTGTAACTGTTTGTGGGAAGAGCAAGCCCCATCTTTCACCTTTGGAGCTGCTGGTGGTTTTGAAGTGCGGACCTTTTTTGGATTGCAGCCCAACAACAACTACACCACCAGTGCTCCTTGGAATGTCACACATATAGTCATATTTTATTACTTCTTCCACTTTTTAAAAAGGGGAACTAGTTCATGGGTGTGTGACACCCCCCTCTTCCACCATAGTCATTGTAAAGACAAAGAATACTTTGATTTGATTTTTGTCTCATAGGCATTAGGAACAAAATCCACACATTGTGCAAGCAGCGTTCTGTGAAGTGGACTCACTTGTGGTTGGCAAAGACTAGAGGGGAATGGACAAGACTGTCCGGTAAACCAGTTTCTGTTTTACATGAGCTAGGGCTCGTAACACCCTTAGTACCAAGACACTGTCCTTTCGTTGGTAGATTGACTTATGCAATTAGCTTATTTATACTATATTTTTTCTCAGGAACCCCTGAATACCCTGAATATAAATTAAACCTCTGAAATGTAAACTGCCTCTTACCTAACTCACAATACCAAAATGGAAAAAAAAACCCAAAAGTAACCCTATTTCCTCATTTGAAATTGCTAAACTTCCTCTTCTGGACTTTCCAGTGATGATCTGCTGGGAGAAGAGTCAGAATGAGTAAGCAAAGAGGCTCTGGGCTGCCCAAGAGCACGTCCAAAGCAGGCACAGCTTATCTGGTGGGGAAGGGCAGTTAGGCTAATGGTGTGTGGTGAGCCAGTGTCCTCTGGTTTTCCAACATTACCAAATTTGTGTAACATCAATGTCGTTGACATGACAACCATGCACTGAACTACAAAGTTAATTAAAATCTGCAGTTATTTTTCCCAGTGTATCCACAAGGTATTTAAAAAAATTTCTTTTAACTTGATCTACCACAGTTATACTATGAGCTGATCCTAATTTTGCTGCCTAATGATATTGCATAATCTGGAATATAAATATATAATTTTGTGGTTCTCAATTCTTGCTGCACATTAGAATACCCTGGGGAATTGGAACACACACACACACACACACACACACACACACACGAGGTTGAGTTTCAGACCAGCCCCAGTAAAAGTAGACTATGTTGGATAGACCTTTCACAACAGTTTTCTGTTATAAGCATCTCTGTGATTTGAACCCACAGCCAGATAGAAAACCCCTGGCTTAATGGAAAAAGTATCCATCATTTGTTGTAATCCCTACATTTTTAAAAGAATTTTATTTTTATGAATCTTTTAGTGATTTGAAAAGAGATGTAATGTTGCAAAGAAGTGGTTTTCTTAGTAAGATTTCATATAAAGGAATTTCTTATCGAAGCTGAAGCATTTAAAGTGTACTTTTAAGGCCCATCCCAGCATCCTTATATCTTGAGAGAAAAGAACTACTTTTTAAATTGCCACATTGCATTCCAGAACTTGTCAGATCTACGTACACGTGAAAAAGAACTCATTGAAATGCTTTTTGAATGTCTTTAAAATCCACTGTAAGTGCATTTGGAGTAATTATTTACTTTCACCTTTGAGCTTGATGGGGGAAGCTTAGCTCTTTGTTAAGTTTACCTTTTTCTATGTTTGCTATCCGCCTGTGTCACTTTTTCACTGTATAATGCCAGCCAAGGAGCTTAAGAAACGTCATTGAAACTCGATTGTTCTACACCAGGTGCTCCGCAGGAGAAAAGGAGGCTTTCTACTCCCGCACAGAGTTACAATCTCAGAAACTCACAGCGGGCAGTTCTACCAGGCTCTGTAGTGTCTTAATGAGTCAGAATCAATGGCAGTGAGTGAGGTGACCATGGGCTGCCACCCCAAGGTCAGCTGTTTGTGACCACCAGCTGCTCCAACAAGAAAGATGACACTTTCTTACCAAGATTTTCCCATAAAGATTGATAGCTCAGGGCCCACACAGTGGCTATGAGTCAGAATAGACTGGATGACAGGGACCTTTTTTAAGTGGCCCAGGATCCTCCACAGAGAGGTCTGGTGACCTGCTTCTGAGAGGTCACAGCCTTGACCTCTGTGGGCTGTTCGCCTCGGCACTCAGGAGGCCACTGGGAGTTGAAGTGGACGAGGCAACAGTCACAGAAACATGTAGCCCTGCGCTTATTCTTTTATGTTCTTGAGAGGCCACGTTATGACCCTTGTTCTTTCCTAGATCTAATTAGTAGGAGGTGTATCTAAGAGTCCAGAACGTGGAACAAAATGTATGTACCCATGGAAACCTCACTTTCCTCTCCCCCTCCGCCCCCTAAGGAAGTTCACGCGGCTTCTTCCTGTGATGGCGGAGTGATCCCGGGACAGCTCCTAAGCGCTCCCTGAGACTTGTGCCTCTCTAAATGTCCCCAGCCTCAGTTCAATGCAGGAATCTAGGCTACCAATTATTATTATAACCTTTTAAGTTAAGGAGCTGAGCTGTGTTTGCCTTAGCACAGAGGAGGGGCAGCCTAAGAAGAGGTCATCCACATACTGCAAAAGGGTAGAGGCGACAAATCACACGTCTGCACATCAGCAGCAAGGGCTTCTCTGAATAAAGGAGTGGAGTCTCGGAACCTCTGGGGCAAGAAGGCCCAGGAGTATTGGGAGGCCATGTGGGTGTCCGGGTCCTCCCACATAAAGGCAAACAAATGCTGACAAGCCGGGTCAAGAGGGGTGGTGAAAAATGCATCTTTTAAATCGAGGACAGAGAAATGGGTAGTGGAGGGGGGAATGTGGGACAAAAGAGGATAGGGGTTGGGCACTACCAGGTGGATGGGGATAACAACGTTAATGAGGTGCAGGTGCAGGTCCTGGACCAAGCGATAAGTACCGTTTGGTTTCCTTACTGGTAAAATGGGAGTGTGGCCGGGAGAGTAGACCAGAGTAGTGAGGTTGTTAGGAGGTGCTCGTGTTACTGAAATGGGGAACTGAGACTGAGATGGGAAGACTGTGAGGTCCTTGAGTCATGTCCGAACTGGGCGATGGTGAGCAGCAATAACTGGTGGTGGTGGCCCATACTATTGGGTTAACATCGGGGAGCAATGAGGCCTTGAGGGCCGGTTCCTGCAGGTCGGGTGAAAGAAGGGGAAGGAGAAGGAGTAAGTTGTAAGGAAGCTCCTGGCTTATTTAAAATGTCCCTTCCCAACAGAGGGACCAGGCCCAAAGGGATTATAAGGAAGAGGTTGCATCCAGGGAGCAACACAAAAGGCCAGGACACTGGGGGCTGGCAGGCTTGCCATCAATACCCATGACCCAGATGGAGGAAGGACTGCCTATCCCTGAAAATGAGGGCGGGGCCGAATAGGTAGCCCCGTCCAGCGATGTGGGCACATCAGGAGAAGGGGACGCGAAGCTCCGGGTGGCTGAAATAGGGAGGAGGGCGAGTAGGGAGTGAGGAGAGATGCTCAGGTGGGTCAGAAATGGTAGACATGGGGGTGGGGGGTAGAAGCAGGAGGAAAGGAGGGATTTTCTCTAGCAAGAAGACTTGGGAAGGGGAACAGGAAATACATTGAGAGGGATGGAAAAGCAGAAAAGAAAAAGCTGAATGTATGGGACCTCAGGCTACTTCTCCGTCCTTCAGCAGAACTTCACTTAGATTGGTTAAAATATTGAAATCAAAAGTCCCTTGTTTGAACCACATAGACCTGCCACTTGACCATGGAAAAAAGATGAGGTGCTTTGGACAAATGTTGGCGTCAGCCCAGGTTAGCTAGGTTGCCCAGGAGGCACTCTAGCGGTGTCCGGGAGTCAATTTTAGAATTTTGATTACCCATGGATAATCTCCGGAGACCAGCAGTCAAGGCTAAAGGATCAGTGTCCCAGTTGTTTACTCTTGGTTACTCTTGAGGACTGGATGGTTGACAGGGACATCTCCACTGCCACCCTGGGTCAGACAGGAAGATGGAGGGCTATCTCTGACATGGCCATGCGTTTATGGACAGAGAGACTGACAGTGGGGTGGGGTGGGGGTGGGGGGTGTGGGGGGTTCACCAGAAATAGACACAG